>NC_042990.1:30555261-30872761 GCF_901001165.1 Salmo trutta
ACCCCACTCCTTCTCAACATGACTAGTAACATGAACAACCCCCACTCCCTCTCAACATGGACTATAACACAGACCAACCCCACTCCCTCTCAACATGACTAGTAACATGACCAACCCCACTCCCTCTCAACATGATGACTAGTAACATGACCAACCCCACTCCCTCTCAACATGACCAACCCCACTCCCTTCAACATGATGAACTAGTAACATGACCAACCCCACTCCCTCTCAACATGACCGACCCCACTCCCTCTCAACATGATGACTAGTAACATGACCAACCCACTCCCTCTCAACATGATGACTAGTAACATGACCAACCCCACTCCCTCTCAACATGACTAGTAACATGACCAATCCCACTCCCTCTCAACATGATGACTAGTAACATGACCAACCCACTCCCTCTCAACATGACGAACCCCATCCTCTCTCAACATGATGACTAGTAACATGACCAACCCCACTCCCTCTCAACATGATGACTAGTAACATGACCAACCCCACTCCCTCTCAACATGATGACTAGTAACATGACCAACCCCACTCCCTCTCAACATGATGACTAGTAACATGACCAAACCCCACTCCCTCTCAACATGATGCTAGTAACACGACCAACCCCACTCCCTCTCAACATGATGACTAGTAACATGACCAACCCAACTCCCTCTCAACATGATGACTAGTAACATGACCGACCCCCACTCCCTCTCAACATGACCAACCCCACTCCCTTCTCAACCATAATGACTAGTAACATGGACCGACCCCACTCCCTCTCAACATGACCAACCCCACTCCCTCTCAACATGATGACTAGTAACATGACCGACCCCCACTCCCTCTCAACATGACCAACCCCACTCGCTCTCAACATGATGACTAGTAACATGACAACCCCCACTCCAATCTCAACATTGACCAACCCCACTCCCTCTCAACATGATGACTAGTAACATGACCAACCCCACTCCTTCTCAACATGACTAGTAACATGACCAACCCCACTCCCTCTCAACATGTTGACTAGTAACATGACCAACCCCACTCCCTCTCAACATGATGACTAGTAACATGACCAACCCCTCTCCATCTCAACATGACCAACCCCACTCCTTCTCAACATGACTAGTAACATGACCAACCCCACTCCCTCTCAACATGATGACTAGTAACATGACCAACCCCACTCCCTCTCAACATGATGACTAGTAACATGACCAACCCCTCTCCATCTCAACATGACCAACCCCACTCCCTCTCAACATGATGACTAGTAACATGACCAACCCCACTCCCTCTCAACATGATGACTAGTAACATGACCGACCCCACTCCCTCTCAACATGAAGACTAGTAACATGACCAACCCCACTCCCTCTCAACATGACCACTAGTAACATGACCAACCCCACTCCCTCTCAACATGATGACTAGTAACATGACCAACCCCACTCCCTCTCAACATGATGACTAGTAACATGACCAACCCCATTCTGTCTCAACATGATGACTAGTAACATGACCAACCCCACTCCCTCTCAACATGACTAGTAACATGACCAACCCCCACTCCCTCTCAACATGACTAGTAACATGACCAACCCCACTCCCTCTCATGATGACTAGTAACATGACCAACCCCACTCCCTCTCAACATGACCAACCCCACTCCCTCTCAACATGATGACTAGTAACATGACCAACCCCACTCCCTCTCAACATGACCGACCCCATCCCTCTCAACATGATGACTAGTAACATGACCAACCCCACTCCCTCTCAACATGATGACTAGTAACATGACCAACCCCACTCCCTCTCAACATGACTAGTAACATGACCAACCCCACTCCCTCTCAACATGATGACTAGTAACATGACCAACCCCACTCCCTCTCAACATGACGAACCCCACTCCCTCTCAACATGATGACTAGTAACATGACCAACCCCACTCCCTCTCAACATGATGACTAGTAACAGACCAACCCCACTCCCTCTCAACATGATGACTAGTAACATGACCAACCCCCACTCCCTCTCAACATGATGACTAGTAACATGACCAACCCCACTCCCTCTCAACATGATGACTAGTAACACGACCAACCCCACTCCCTCTCAACATGATGACTAGTAACATGACCAACCCCAACTCCCTCTCAACATGATAACTAGTAACATGACCGACCCCACTCCCTCTCAACATGACCAACCCCACTCCCTCTCAACATAATGACTAGTAACATGACCGACCCCACTCCCTCTCAACATGACCAACCCAACTCCCTCTCAACATGATGACTAGTAACATGACCGACCCCACTCCCTCTCAACATGACCAACCCCACTCCCTCTTAACATAATGACTAGTAACATGACCAACCCCACTCCCTCTCAACATGATGACTAGTAACATGACCGACCCCACTCCCTCTCAACATGACCAACCCCACTCCCTCTCAACATGATGACTAGTAACATGACCAACCCCACTCCCTCTCAACATGACTAACCCCACTCCCTCTCAACATAATAACTAGTAACATGACCAACCCCACTCCCTCTCAACATGATGACTAGTAACATGACCGACCCCACTCCCTCTCAACATGACCAACCCCACTCCCTCTCAACATGATGACTAGTAACATGACCAACCCCACTCCATCTCAACATGACCAACCCCACTCCCTCTCAACATGATGACTAGTAACATGACCAACCCCACTCCTTCTCAACATGACTAGTAACATGAACAACCCCACTCCCTCTCAACATGATGACTAGTAACATGACCAACCCCACTCCCTCTCAACATGATGACTAGTAACATGACCAACCCCACTCCCTCTCAACATGATGACTAGTAAAATGACCAACCCCACTCCCTCTCAACATGATGACTAGTAACATGACCAACCCCACTCCCTCTCAACATGATGACTAGTAACACGAATGACCCCACTCCCTCCCAACATGATGACTAGGAACATGACCAACCCCACTCCCTCTCAACATGATGACCAGTAACATTACCAACCCAACTCTCCTCTCAACATGATGACTAGTAACATGACCGACCCCACTCCCTCTCAACATGACCAACCCCACTCCCTCTCAACATGATGACTAGTAACATGACCAACCCCACTCCCTCTCAACATGATGACTAGTAACATGACCAACCCCACTCCCTCTCAACATGACCAACCCCTCTCCCTCTCAACATGATGATTAGTAACATGACCAACCCCACTCCCTCTCAACATGACTAGTAACCTGACCAACCCCACTCCCTCCCAACATGATGACTAGTAACATGACCAACCCCACTCCCTCTCAACATGATGACTAGTAACATGACCAACCCCACTCCCTCTCAACATGATGACTAGTAACATGACCAACCCCACTCCATCTCAACATGATGACTAGTAACACGACAGACCCCACTCCATCTCAACATGATGACTAGTAACATGACCAACCCCACTCAACATGATGACTAGTAACATGACCGACCCCACTCCCTCTCAACATGACCAACCCCACTCCCTCTCAACATGATGACTAGTAACATGACCAACCCCACTCCATCTCAACATGATGACTAGTAACATGACCAACCCCACTCCCTCTCAACATGATGACTAGTAACATGACCAACCCCACTCCCTCTCAACATAATGACCGACCCCACTACCTCTCAACATGATGACTAGTAACATGACCAACCCCACTCCCTCTCAACATAATGACCGACCCCACTTCCTCTCAACATGAAGACTAGTAACATGACCAACCCCACTCCCTCTCAACATGACCACTAGTAACATGACCAACCCCACTCCCTCTCAACATGATGACTAGTAACATGACCAACCCCACTCCCTCTCAACATGATGACTAGTAACATGACCAACCCCATTCTGTCTCAACATGATGACTAGTAACATGACCAACCCCACTCCCTCTCAACATGACTAGTAACATGACCAACCCCACTCCCTCTCAACATGACTAGTAACATGACCAACCCCACTCCCTCTCAACATGATGACTAGTAACATGACCAACCCCACTCCCTCTCAACATGACCAACCCCACTCCCTCTCAACATGATGACTAGTAACATGACCAACCCCACTCCCTCTCAACATGACCGACCCCACTCCCTCTCAACATGATGACTAGTAACATGACCAACCCCACTCCCTCTCAACATGATGACTAGTAACATGACCAACCCCACTCCCTCTCAACATGACTAGTAACATGACCAATCCCACTCCCTCTCAACATGATGACTAGTAACATGACCAACCCCACTCCCTCTCAACATGACGAACCCCACTCCCTCTCAACATGATGACTAGTAACATGACCAACCCCACTCCCTCTCAACATGATGACTAGTAACATGACCAACCCCACTCCCTCTCAACATGACTAGTAACATGACCAACCCCACTCCCTCTCAACATGACTAGTAACATGACCAACCCACTCCCTCTCAACATGATGACTAGTAACATGACCAACCCCCACTCCCTCTCAACATGATGACTAGTAACACGACCAACCCCACTCCCTCTCAACATGATGACTAGTAACACGACCAACCCCACTCCCTCTCAACATGATGACTAGTAACATGACCAACCCAACTCCCTCTCAACATGATGACTAGTAACATGACCGACCCCACTCCCTCTCAACATGACCAACCCCACTCCCTCTCAACATAATGACTAGTAACATGACCGACCCCAATCCCTCTCAACATGACCAACCCCACTCCCTCTCAACATGATGACTAGTAACATGACCGACCCCACTCCCTCTCAACATGACCAACCCCACTCCCTCTTAACATAATGACTAGTAACATGACCAACCCCACTCCATCTCAACATGATGACTAGTAACATGACCGACCCCACTCCCTCTCAACATGACCAACCCCACTCCCTCTCAACATAATAACTAGTAACATGACCAACCCCACTCCCTCTCAACATGATGACTAGTAACATGACCGACCCCACTCCCTCTCAACATGACCAACCCCACTCCCTCTCAACATGATGACTAGTAACATGACCAACCCCACTCCATCTCAACATGACCAACCCCACTCCCTCTCAACATGATGACTAGTAACATGACCAACCCCACTCCTTCTCAACATGACTAGTAACATGACCAACCCCACTCCCTCTCAACATGATGACTAGTAACATGACCAACCCCACTCCCTCTCAACATGATGACTAGTAACATGACCAACCCCACTCCCTCTCAACATGATGACTAGTAACATGACCAACCCCACTCCCTCTCAACATGATGACTAGTAACATGACCAACCCCACTCCCTCTCAACATGATGACTAGTAACACGACTGACCCCACTCCCTCCCAACATGATGACTAGTAACATGACCAACCCCACTCCCTCTCAACATGACCAACCCCTCTCCCTCTCAACATGATGACTAGTAACATGACCAACCCCACTCCCTCTCAACATGACTAGTAACATGACCAACCCCACTCCCTCTCAACATGACTAGTAACATGACCAACCCCACTCCCAACATGATGACTAGTAACATGACCAACCCCACTCCCTCTCAACATGATGACTAGTAACATGACCAACCCCACTCCCTCTCAACATGATGACTAGTAACATGACCAACCCCACTCCATCTCAACATGATGACTAGTAACACGACCGACCCCACTCCATCTCAACATGATGACTAGTAACATGACCAACCCCACTCAACATGATGACTAGTAACATGACCAACCCCACTCCCTCTCAACATGACCAACCCCACTCCCTCTCAACATGATGACTAGTAACATGACCAACCCCACTCCATCTCAACATGATGACTAGTAACATTACCAACCCCACTCCCTCTCAACATGATGACTAGTAACATTACCAACCCCACTCCCTCTCAACATAATGACCGACCCCACTACCTCTCAACATGATGACTAGTAACATGACCGACCCCACTCCCTCTCAACATGACCAACCCCACTCCCTCTCAACATAATAACTAGTAACATGACCAACCCCACTCCCTCTCAACATGATGACTAGTAACATGACCGACCACACTCCCTCTCTACATGACCAACCCCACTCCCTCTCAACATGATGACTAGTAACATGACCAACCCCACTCCATCTCAACATGACCAACCCCACTCCCTCTCAACATGATGACTAGTAACATGACCAACCCCACTCCCTCTCAACATGACCAACCCCACTCCCTCTCAACATAATAACTAGTAACATGACCAACCCCACTCCCTCTCAACATGATGACTAGTAACATGACCGACCCCACTCCCTCTCAACATGACCAACCCCACTCCCTCTCAACATGATGACTAGTAACATGACCAACCCCACTCCCTCTTAACATAATGACTAGTAACATGACCAACCCCACTCCCTCTCAACATGACCGACCCCACTCCCTCTCAACATGATGACTAGTAACATGACCAACCCCACTCCCTCTCAACATGATGACTAGTAACATGACCAACCCCACTCCCTCTCAACATGACTAGTAACATGACCAATCCCACTCCCTCTCAACATGATGACTAGTAACATGACCAACCCCACTCCCTCTCAACATGACGAACCCCACTCCCTCTCAACATGATGACTAGTAACATGACCAACCCCACTCCCTCTCAACATGATGACTAGTAACATGACCAACCCCACTCCCTCTCAACATGATGACTAGTAACATGACCAACCCCACTCCCTCTCAACATGATGACTAGTAACACGACCAACCCCACTCCCTCTCAACATGATGACTAGTAACATGACCAACCCAACTCCCTCTCAACATGATGACTAGTAACATGACCGACCCCACTCCCTCTCAACATGACCAACCCCACTCCCTCTCAACATAATGACTAGTAACATGACCAACCCCACTCCCTCTCAACATGATGACTAGTAACATGACCGACCCCACTCCCTCTCAACATGACCAACCCCACTCCCTCTCAACATGATGACTAGTAACATGACCAACCCCACTCCCTCTCAACATGACCAACCCCACTCCCTCTCAACATAATAACTAGTAACATGACCAACCCCACTCCCTCTCAACATGATGACTAGTAACATGACCGACCCCACTCCCTCTCAACATGACCAACCCCACTCCCTCTCAACATGATGACTAGTAACATGACCAACCCCACTCCATCTCAACATGACCAACCCCACTCCCTCTCAACATGATGACTAGTAACATGACCAACCCCACTCCTTCTCAACATGACTAGTAACATGACCAACCCCACTCCCTCTCAACATGATGACTAGTAACATGACCAACCCCACTCCCTCTCAACATGATGACTAGTAACATGACCAACCCCACTCCCTCTCAACATGACCAACCCCTCTCCCTCTCAACATGATGACTAGTAACATGACCAACCCCACTCCCTCTCAACATGACTAGTAACATGACCAACCCCACTCCCTCTCAACATGACTAGTAACACGACCAACCCCACTCCCAACATGATGACTAGTAACATGACCAACCCCACTCCCTCTCAACATGATGACTAGTAACATGACCAACCCCACTCCCTCTCAACATGATGACTAGTAACATGACCAACCCCACTCCCTCTCAACATGACCAACCCCTCTCCCTCAACATGATGACTAGTAACATGACCAACCCCAATCCCTCTCAACATGACTAGTAACATGACCAACCCCACTCCCTCTCAACATGACTAGTAACATGACCAACCCCACTCCCTCTCAACATGACTAGTAACATGACCAACCCCACTCCCAACATGATGACTAGTAACATGACCAACCCCACTCCCTCTCAACATGATGACTAGTAACATGACCAACCCCACTCCCTCTCAACATGATGACTAGTAACATGACCAACCCCACTCCATCTCAACATGATGACTAGTAACACGACCGACCCCACTCCATCTCAACATGATGACTAGTAACATGACCAACCCCACTCAACATGATGACTAGTAACATGACCAACCCCACTCCCTCTCAACATGACCAACCCCACTCCCTCTCAACATGATGACTAGTAACATGACCAACCCCACTCCATCTCAACATGATGACTAGTAACATGACCAACCCCACTCCCTCTCAACATGATGACTAGTAACATGACCAACCCCACTCCCTCTCAACATAATGACCGACCCCACTCCCTCTCAACATGACCAACCCCACTCCCGCTTAACATAATGACTAGTAACATGACCAACCCCACTCCCTCTCAACATGATGACTAGTAACATGACCGACCCCACTCCCTCTCAACATGACCAACCCCACTCCCTCTCAACATGATGACTAGTAACATGACCAACCCCACTCCCTCTCAACATGACCAACCCCACTCCCTCTCAACATAATAACTAGTAACATGACCAACCCCACTCCCTCTCAACATGATGACTAGTAACATGACCGACCCCACTCCCTCTCTACATGACCAACCCCACTCCCTCTCAACATGATGACTAGTAACATGACCAACCCCACTCCATCTCAACATGACCAACCCCACTCCCTCTCAACATGATGACTAGTAACATGACCAACCCCACTCCCTCTCAACATGACCAACCCCCACTCCCTCTCAACATAATAACTAGTAACATGACCAACCCCACTCCCTCTCAACATGATGACTAGTAACATGACCGACCCCACTCCCTCTCAACATGACCAACCCCACTCCCTCTCAACATGATGACTAGTAACATGACCAACCCCACTCCCTCTTAACATAATGACTAGTAACATGACCAACCCCACTCCCTCTCAACATGACCGACCCCACTCCCTCTCAACATGATGACTAGTAACATGACCAACCCCACTCCCTCTCAACATGATGACTAGTAACATGACCAACCCCACTCCCTCTCAACATGACTAGTAACATGACCAATCCCACTCCCTCTCAACATGATGACTAGTAACATGACCAACCCCACTCCCTCTCAACATGACGAACCCCACTCCCTCTCAACATGATGACTAGTAACATGACCAACCCCACTCCCTCTCAACATGATGACTAGTAACATGACCAACCCCACTCCCTCTCAACATGATGACTAGTAACATGACCAACCCCACTCCCTCTCAACATGATGACTAGTAACATGACCAACCCCACTCCCTCTCAACATGATGACTAGTAACACGACCAACCCCACTCCCTCTCAACATGATGACTAGTAACATGACCAACCCAACTCCCTCTCAACATGATGACTAGTAACATGACCGACCCCACTCCCTCTCAACATGACCAACCCCACTCCCTCTCAACATAATGACTAGTAACATGACCAACCCCACTCCCTCTCAACATGATGACTAGTAACATGACCGACCCCACTCCCTCTCAACATGACCAACCCCACTCCCTCTCAACATGATGACTAGTAACATGACCAACCCCACTCCCTCTCAACATGACCAACCCCACTCCCTCTCAACATAATAACTAGTAACATGACCAACCCCACTCCCTCTCAACATGATGACTAGTAACATGACCGACCCCACTCCCTCTCAACATGACCAACCCCACTCCCTCTCAACATGATGACTAGTAACATGACCAACCCCACTCCATCTCAACATGACCAACCCCACTCCCTCTCAACATGATGACTAGTAACATGACCAACCCCACTCCCTCTCAACATGACCAACCCCACTCCCTCTCAACATAATAACTAGTAACATGACCAACCCCACTCCCTCTCAACATGATGACTAGTAACATGACCGACCCCACTCCCTCTCAACATGACCAACCCCACTCCCTCTCAACATGATGACTAGTAACATGACCAACCCCACTCCATCTCAACATGACCAACCCCACTCCCTCTCAACATGATGACTAGTAACATGACCAACCCCACTCCTTCTCAACATGACTAGTAACATGACCAACCCCACTCCCTCTCAACATGATGACTAGTAACATGACCAACCCCACTCCCTCTCAACATGATGACTAGTAACATGACCAACCCCACTCCCTCTCAACATGACTAGTAACATGACCAACCCCATTCCCTCTCAACATGATGACTAATAACATGACCAACCCCACTCCATCTCAACATGACTAGTAACATGACCAACCCCACTCCCTGTCAACATGATGACTAATAACATGACCAACGCCACTCCCTCTCAACATGACTAGTAACATGACCAACCCCACTCCCTCTCAACATGATGACTAGTAACATGACCAACCCCACTCCCTCTCAACATGATGACTAGTAACATGACCAACCCCACTCCCTCTCAACATGACTAGTAACATGACCAACCCCACTCCCTCTCAACATGATGACTAGTAACATGACCAACCCCACTCCCTCTCAACATGATGACTAGTAACATGACCAACCCCACTCCCTCTCAACACGATGACTAGTAACATGACCAACCCCACTCCCTCTCAACATGACTAGTAACATGACCAACCCCACTCCCTCTCAACATGATGACTAGTAACATGACCAACCCCACTCCCTCTCAACATGATGACTAGTAACATGACCAACCCCACTCCCTCTCAACATGATGACTAGTAACATGACCAACCCCACTCCCTCTCAACATGACTAGTAACATGACCAACCCCATTCCCTCTCAACATGATGACTAGTAACATGACCAACCCCACTCCATCTCAACATGACTAGTAACATGACCAACCCCACTCCCTCTCAACATGATGACTAGTAACATGACCAACCCCAAAACCTCTCAACATGATGACTGGTAACATGACCAACCCCACTCCCTCTCAACATGATGACTGGTAACATGACCACTCCCATCACACAGGCCTTGAACCACATGGCCTGCACATGTGACTCCTCTTTCCTCATCAGAGATGAAGTTAACACACACAGCAGGAAGTGCCTCTGAGTGGCGTGCATGCTCTTGACTCTGTTCTGACCTCTGACCTTGAGATCCAACGAACTCCTCTCACACTCCACCCTAACCTCGACCCTGTAATTATCCCTGACTCCCCCCGTTGAAGGGACAACAGAGGGGGTAACATCCACAGGCACCTGCCATTCTCCCCATTCACCCCCTCTGCTTGCCCCCTTTCCCTCCCTCCCTCCCTCCTCTAGGCATGTATTGGTAACCCCCTCCGCCCTCGCTCATCGCCCTGGAAACAGATGGTGAGAAGGCCTCAAAAGACCCCTTAACACTCCACCAGACACCTGTGGCTGCAAAAGCGCAAACACACACACTATCTGCACGCTCACACACACCCGAATCCTCAGTGGGCTCGTTGTCACGTTGACCCCTGGGTCGGAGGTTAACTGGGTAGGGGTTGCGATGACAGTGGGCGCCCAGTTCACAGGAGAAAGTGTTTCCATCTCGCCAGACGTGTCACGTCTCACACGCTCAACTCAACACCAGTGTCGTTTGTTTTCAGGGGTGAGTGAGTGACTAAGTGAGTTAGTGTGTGTATGACACAGTTTGAGTACGCCCTAAGGCCTATTAAAATCACTGGCTCAAGAGCCTTGTTGACACCAAAATGCAGGCCTACTGCTTATTACCTCTGCTGCTCTGAACCTTCTATACTTTTTTTGTAAATAAATCATATAAATAAACATATGATAACTGTGATTCCAAACACCAAAGATTACATATGATAACTGTGATTCCAAACACCAAAGATTATATATGATAACTGTGATTCCATACACCAAAGAGTAGATATGATAACTGTGATTACATTTACTCCTCAGCCTGAATTGTCCCTACTTGCGGCAGCAAATAGCTAGCTTTTTGCAATGCGCTGACTGGTAAGACGCTTTGGGAGGGCAGTCACTTGTGCTAGCAAGGCAAAGGTACCGAGTTTGCGCCAAGTATGGGCTTAATTGGGAGGAAGTGGTACTCGCTAAGCAAGCAGCGTGACGTTCTTTACAGTGGTGCTGTGACCCGGATTTACAGTTAGTTGCGCTCAGCTCAACACTGGGGTCGATGTTGAGGAAGTTTGAGGGGTGAGTGTAGCACATGGGAATGTGTGAAACTTTCTCCTCAGCCTGAAGTGTCCCTACTTGCGCCAGCGAATGGCTAGCTTTTAGTGTGGCGCCTACTGGTGAGACACTTCAGGAGGGCAGTCACGTGTGTTAGCAAGGCAGTGTTCGCGCCAGGTATGGGCTGAATTGGGAGGAAGTGGAACTTGCTAAGCAAGCAGCGTGACGTCCTTTACATTAGCATGTGCTAGATGTACGGACTGGACTGATGGTTCAACTCTCTAACCTGTGAAGAGACCATGCAGTTGCCATGATAAGAACCTCCAGGACTTCCCTCTACCTTCTTCTATCCATAGGCCCAATAGTCCATCCTCCACCATATCCTCTCTATAGGGTGCGTCTCAAATGGTACTCTATTCCCACAGGGCTCTGGTCAAAAGTAGTGCACTTTAGGGAATAGGATGCTATTTGATACGCAGCCAGTCATTTGCTCCCAAGAAAAAACCATTTCAGAGTGAGGATGAAGGATGAGGATGGACCACTGATGCATTGGGATCGGGTCCAACAGTGTGGTTTCTAGCTGAATGTGTGTTGCTCTCAGCCAAACAGCATCAACCCAACAGGGACCAGAGAGGGGAGGCCAGGGAGGCAGGCCTAGACAGGCAGCCAGCCAAGCAGTCAGTCAGCCAAGCCAACCAGTCAGCCAAGCCAACCAGTCAGTCAGTCAGTCAGTCAGTCAGTCAGTCAGTCAGTCAGTCAGTCAGTCAACCAGTCAAGCCAACTAGTCAGTCAGTCAGTCAGTCAGTCAAGCCAACCAGTCAGTCAAGCCAACTAGTCAGTCAAGCCAACTAGTCAGTCAGTCAGTCAGTCAGTCAAGCCAACCAGTCAGTCAGACACTCTGTCACATAGGACAGCCAGGACAGACAGCCACCAACTGACTGACTCACAGGAGGCTCTCTCTCTCTCTCTCTCTCTCAATTCATCATCCATCTGTTTTTTCCTTTTGGTGGAGAGGTGCCCCACCACCACAGCCCCTTTAGTTGGGGGGGGGGGGGGGGGGGGACCGGACTGGGTGTCGTCCCTTTGGGGTTATGATGGAGAATGGAGGGTAACAGAGAGCGAGAGAGAAAGAGACCATGATAGAGAGGGACTGCAAGGCCAACATCCCTGGGGTCTGTTGTGGGGAGAGGAGAGGGATTCGCTCCCAACCAAAACCCACTTTTGTGCTCAGGCACAACCTGACCTCACATGACCAGGACCGTGGTTGGAATGTATGGTCATGGGAGGATGGTGCAGAGCTGTGCGACCGTACTGCAGAGCGGTTCGACTGACAACAGCTGACCACAGAGACTGGAGCGAGGCTTCAGTGATTCATAGCCATGTGACATGAGGCTTAACAACTGAAAACATCTTCCCATATGAAGGCACGGTACTGGAGATAGGTCAAAGGTCAAGGATGAAGCAAACAAATACAACTTTTCAGCTGCTTATTTTAATGGAGATTCTTCAAAGCCCAACATTGCTCCTCTTCTAAAACTTAGACAAGGCTATAATGTGGCATGTTGCACAAAAAATATAAAACACATACTCACCCACACACATCCACACACAGAGACACATCCACACCCAGAGACACATCCACACACAGAGACACAGAGACACATCTACACACAGAGACACATCTACACACAGAGACACATCCACGCACAGAGACACATCCACGCACAGAGACACATCCACACACAGAGACACATCCACACACAGAGACACATCCACACACAGATACACAAAGCATATTTATAATCCTGGAGCCTGGAGAGGTGAGAGAAAAAAAGAAACAAAATTATTAAATGAAAACAGTCTCCCTCCCTCTACCATATCATTCCAGTCACGGGTTGCTTTCCTGTTCCACCTGGTGCTTAATACTGCTGGGTACCAGCAGGAACACACATTAACCAGGATCCACCCAGCCACAGATAGCGGGGGGGCTGGCTTGATGAAACTTGGCCTGGGGGCTCTCGTTTCTCTCCCAACCCCCTGGGGTAATGACATCCTCCGTATCCCTGACATATCTCGCTGCTCAATCTCCCTCCGCTTCCTTCCTCACGCTGGCCCAGTCAATTCCGCCCAGCCCAGCGGCACATAGACAGACAGGATCTCCATAGACACCTATAAGCGTATAGGACACTCAGCTCAACTCTGACGGGCTAGGGGTCCTTCTGAGTCCTAAGACATTGACAGCCCACGCTCTCTCCCCCCCAGCCATGGAGTATTTATTATTTAGATTAGCTTGTGCGCTAGCAGGCTAATTACCAGCTTAATCATATGCTGGGGTTGAATGGGCCTGAGCTTTGTTAGCCATTATGTGTCTAACTCTACAGTGAATGATCTCAGATGAGCTGAAATTGGCCAATCCATTATGGAGGGAGAGAAAATAAACAGTAATTCAACGGCACTGTAAGGATCTTAGGAGCTGGACTCTCTGCGGAGAGCTGTGTGTATTAGACTCTGATTCCCACCGGCTGGATGGTTAAGGTGTAGCAGCTACATGTAGACAGTGTTACTATAGCATACAGGGGCTCAGGATAGTTAGATACGGCCCATGTTGTGCTGTAGTGAGAGCTTCCCTCAAGCTACAGATACTACAGCCATGCCCCCGGGTGTCACGGCATCAGACGTTTTAGAATGCGTCACAAATGGCATCCTGTTCCATTTGTAGTGCACTACTTTTGACCAGGGCCCGTAGGGCTCAGGTCAGAAGCAGTGCACTACTTAGGGAATAGGGTGCAATTTGGGACTCAGCCTTAGAATATATTCCAACGGGTAGCTAGAGAGAGATCAAAGATTCCCTTTTATTTTATGTTGGCATGATGCTGAAATGTGCCAGCTCACGCTCATCGCTGGGAGAATGAAGGCTGGTGTGGGTTCGCCTGCCTGCCTGTCTGCCTGCCTACCTGTGTGACTTGGAGAGGGTCCAGTGCTGTGTTAGAGGCCGTGCCAGGGCCTGTACCATCGCTGACAGATGAGTGTTGGCACCTAGTGCATCCTGTGACACACAGAGATGTAAGGGCGGGAGAACACACACACACACAATAACACAAACAAACAAAGAAATACACACACAGGACAAGATGGCCTTAGACAGCAGGAGGATGACACTAGGCTTTCATCTACTGGTTTATTGGGCCAAGCTGCTGGGCCCTGTCCTCCGTAGAGAGGTGTCCTCCGTAGAGAGGTGTCCTCCGTAGAGAGGTGTGGATGTGAAGTATAGGGGAAAAGGGAGAGATAAGGACAGGAGTGGTAGCATCCCACGCACTGGGAATAACCCTTTAAAATGAGAGCGAACACACAAACACAATTTATGGGGACTAACAATTGATTCCCAATCAAAATCCTATGTTCCCTAACCCCTAACCCTTAACCCCTCAGATTTTTTGTTGGTTTACTATTCTTGTGAGGACATCTGGCACACACACACACACAGTGTAAGGAGCGGGGTTCTCCTCAGAAGCTGTGTGTTGAGCAGCGTGTAGACCACAACACAGGCTCTGCACTGACGAGTAGGAGGAGGCGACGAGCACTTGAAAGAGTCCTCTAATGTGGTCCTGGCACGAAACCCCTGTTCTGTTCTGACTGAGACAAACGCCTGTCTGATATCACACTATACTCATACTCAGAGATTGTGTCCCAAATGCCAAACTATTCCCTATATAGATATAGTGCACTATTTTGGACCACAACTCACAGCACTATATAAAGAATAGGGTGCCATTTGGGACAGACATGAGTATGAGTAGGATAATAGCCTCAGACTCATACCACATCACATTCAACTGTCCAAATATTACAAATGGTCTGACCTGGGCTCTGTTACAGTGGGGGAATTCTACTAGTTTATTAACACCACCCAATGTGAACTCCGTGTGGAGTAAAATATCTCTCAAAAGAGATAGCATGCTTCAGTTATCAACAATACCTTTTTTTTACGTGTAAGTGAACACAATACCATTTCCAGTCAATTCGGAAATATATATTTTTGCTTTTGTACTGTTTTGTACTCCTACAAACTCCTACAATGTAATCCTATGCATGATACAGGAAGCTCACAACATGTGTGTGTATCAGTGGAGGCTGCTGAGGGGAGGAAAGCTCATAATAATGTCTGGAATGGAGTCAATGGAGTGTTATCAACCACATGGAAACCACATCTTTGATACCATTCCAGACATTATTATGAAATGTCCTCCCTTCAGCAGCCTCCACTGGTGTGTGTGCGTGTGTGTGTGTGTAAGCGTGTTTGTGAGTGTTCACTCTGAGGGACAACATCATTGTTTTTATGTTGAAACTAAAAGGCAAGCTGTGAAGTAAACTATACACTACCTGCTCTCTCTGTAAATCCTTCCTTATCACACATTGGGTGGGAGGCAGTGCTTTAGTTAACTTGGTAAAAATCACTGTTCTCCTGCTCTGTGACATCTAACTCTGTGAAAAGAACATTCCTCTGGCTGTGTAATGGAAAAACTCTCAGTGATTTTGTTGTCCGTCTTCCATGGGCTGCCTGCAACATAGTCATTTGTCATCATCATGACAAATGGGCCAAATCCCAAATTACACCCTATTCTTTATATAGTGTACTACTGTTGACCATTGACCATAGGGCTCTGATCAAAAGTAGTGCACTATATAAGGAATAGGGGGGCCATGTGGGACACAGACCTGAACCGATCGATCGCACTGTCTGTCCTTTTTTCTACCAATCTGCAAAGGAGCGGTGCTGTCTGTGAGCCTGTGGCTGGCTGTGCTGAGACCTGCCTCCTCCCCTGAGATGTACAGCTCTCTCTGGGGTCTGGAAATATTCAGTGAAAAGGAGATAAAACTGGCTAAGATCTACTTTGAACACAGATAACATTCTCGGCCCCGCTGGTAACGTTTCAGGAAATTCTTCAACATAAAAAAAGAATACAAAGAGCTTCTCTTGCTTCTCATGTTGTCTGAATGTGTTCAGAGTACGGTTGCAAATTTACCGAAATCTTCATCAATTTTGGTAATTAACATAGCAAGCTATGGTGAATTTGCTCATTTATACTGAATAACTTTTAAAAAGTATTTGTATATACTGTACATAGCCGAGATGGGTGTTGCGAAAAATGGGGGAAGAAATGTTTTACCCCAATTAATGAAAAAAGCATCTAATCAACAATGACATCTTAATTAGCTCTGCAACTCTTCCAACTATTGACTTTTTCCACCAACTACCAACAGTTTGGCGGCAAAACATTTACAACAAATATATAACATTGACATATTAAAAATAAATGAAAGTGTGTAAAAAATATTATTTAAAACCAATGGTATTCACTAAGTTGATCCCTTATATTTAGGATTTTGTCATTCTAATTTTTTATTTGTAAATCATCTTATTTTATCATTTTAAATATTTTACATGTGATAAGGCCACACAAAGGGCCAGAGATAATTATAAATACCTGTGATAATCTAAAATACCCAAAAAGGCCACTTGATGTCGTCTGATATAATTCTCCCCAAACATTTTAAGTTACCAAAATTCTGGTCATTTCCTGGTAAACTTTGAAAGATCCCTAGCAACCCTAGTTAAGAGTGGTAAAGTCCCCTAGCAACCCTAGTTGAGAGTGGTAAAGTTCCCTAGCAACCCTAGTTGAGAGTGGTAAAGTTCCCTAGCAACCCTAGTTGAGAGTGGTAAAGGTCCCTAGCAACCCTAGTTGAGAGTGGTAAAGTTCCCTAGCAACCCTAGTTGAGAGTGGTAAAGTTACCTAGCAACCCTAGTTGAGAGTGGTAAAGTTCCCTAGCAACCCTAGTTGAGAGTGGTAAAGTTCCCTTGCAACCATAGTTGAGAGACATTCAATAATTATTATTCTTACATAAATAATTCAATTATATGAACAATATTATTGTTTTCATGTTGATGTGAGTTGAATAAATAAAGATTGTACAATTACAAAAGTCGAAAAGGTGAACGATTAAAAAACAAATACACTGCAAAGAATCATTTGACAAATAGTTCATTTGTAATTTAAAAATCCTGAAAACATTAAACAAAATGTTTTATACAATGTGAATTAAAACCTAAAATGTGTGCCGGTTGTCCAACTCAAAAGTGTTGAAATAATATACCAGGACAATTCTTACAATTACCTTTCATTGAAGTTGTCTTTTTCTACCAGATCACTTGTAAAGGTAATAATGATTTTCTTCTTTTCAATGTACTGATGAACAATGATAAAGTCTTACAGGCAGACTAGACACGATACCATAATTAAGGGTCTTCAAGGAAGAGCAAAAAAAGTGCTGTCTCCAGCAGTGTCTACAGTCGGTCTCATAAAGAACATGTTTTATGGTAGTGGTAAAACATTCTGTACCCTGTATCATACTATACGTTTATACACTCAACTAGATGTCAGGAAAGGGTATGGGGAAATGGTTAAACCATGAATGGAGAAAAATGTAATGAGACTATTGTTATGCAGAATTAATTGCTTATGATTATCCCGCAATACTTGTATCACAGTCAATTGACAACATTTATCCACACTATCTAATAATATGGGTCATCGCTTAAATACTATCACATCGATTTCACTAAACAGCCTATCCTGCATACATTCTAACAACTCACAGCCTAATAACCAGGATATCTTTATCAGGCTTTCCCTCTTCCTTCCCACACTGACCCGCCAGTGACTACTGTGACAGTTCAGTAATAAACCTCCAGCATGCATCGCTAGGCATAGCGTCCTGGATCTAGCCCGGGTCTGGGACTCTTTCTGTGGGCTGAAGCTAGGCCTGTGGTGCCAATGGACCTGGCGGCTTCCCAGAACCGCATCTTTAGGAGAGCCATCACGCCACGCCACACCATGCTCCCAGGCAGCGAGTGGCCACAGCACATGATTAAAACTCATGACTTCAAACTTTCCGAGCCTCCCTCCTGTCACATCCAGCCAGTCAACCACGAGCTCAACAGCCATGAGCTCAACAGCCACGAGCTCAAGAGCCACGAGCTCAACAGCCACGAGCTCAACAGCCACGAGCTCAACAGCCACGAGCTCAACAGCCACGAGCTCAAGAGCCACGAGCTCAACAGCCACGAGCTCAACAGCCACGAGCTCAACAGCCACGAGCTCAACAGCCACGAGCTCAACAGCCACGAGCTCAACTGACGTTTCAACACGTCTCTGGTTAGAAAAAGGAGCCTAAATGCAGAATGTGTCATTTCAGGGATGTGGGTCCTACCTAGGACGTGTTGGAGGTACATATATGCTATCTTCATTTGATCACTTGAGCAACAGGAAATGCAAACTTGTAGTGCATTCAGGGTTTAAAAAGGCTTCTAAAGTTAGTAAATTCCACTTTAAAAATGTCAGACTTGATCTGCTCTAACGAGAAATGTATCAACCCTTACAAAAATGTCCATTAATTAGAATCCATATGATAATTCACATTTTCTGTTGCTGTAGGATTATTTTCCTGCTGTGGCGAACTGGTCAAATGAATATTGAATATCTGTATTTGGTCCCATCTGCAACTTTAATGAGTCAGACAGGGAGTTGCACCATTCATTGAGTGTGTTACCATTAATGTGTGAAATTATAGGTAGAAAAGAAAGTGAATGATGATGTCCCGTGTTGCTCAATTGGTGGAGCATGGTGCTTGCAATGACAGGGTTGTGGGTTCGATTCCCATGAGGGACCAGTACTTAAAACTATGACTATGTATACACTCACAACTGTAATTGGCTCTGGGTAAGAGCGTCTGATAAATGACAGAAATGCAAATGATGAGCCTAGTAAGACGGTAAACATAGAGAAGATTGAAACTACAAACGAATGCAGATAGAGGAAAATAAAACCTTGGAGAGAAAACGTGCTTAAACAAACACACATTGACAATTGTATTTATCTAAGGGAAATTATATCTAAACAAAATGTGGTCTCATGATAATAACTTTATATTTGAAATGAATTACAAAACTGTTAGATCATATTACCATACTTCAACTTCAATTCAATGTGATTTACTGAAGAAAATGTTTGTTAGTTTGGAGCAGTCAGGTCTATGTACTTAGAGTGCTCCCTGCTGGTCAAAGTAAGTACAGCACATTATGATTCTGCCAAAAAAGCCATCTTGGGACCGTCAAATTTCATTTCAACCCGCTGTAAAGTTATAAAAACGCGAGAATGATCTCAAATTAAACTTTAAATTGACTGAGACTGATGTATTATGCCTGTTTACAAATCCGTTAAATCTTATTGCTATGATTAGTTAAATAAAAACTAAAAACATATTTCCCTTTTATTTTATGTGGAGTCTCAATCCAACTGAGTTGTTGAAATTATCATAAAAAAAGACACAAAATACCCCTCTAGTATGAAAGGGGATAACATATACCTGTGTGTATCTTTTTATACAAGCAACTGTCCACCCACCACAGTAAAATATATACCATCTAGCAGATACTTAATCTAAAGTGCATATGTAAGTCTTTTTTCGTCCCTCTCCTTGCCCGAACCAGGGACCCTCTGAACACACCAACAACCGTAACCTATGAAGCAGGTCTCCTGAGAGAAACCTATCGCTCCACAAAAGCAGCGGCACTTGCAGAGTAAGGGAAACAACTACTTCAAGGTCTCAGAGCGAGTGACACCAACAATTGAAATGCAACTAGCGTGCACCGCTATCTAGCTAGCCCTTTCACACCGGTCACACTTGCATCCATTTTCATATGGGTGGCCCCAGCAGGAATAGAATCCATGACAACTGGCAGAGAATGGAGTAGAGAGAGAGATTATGAAGTATAGAGAATGGAGTAGAGAGAGAGAATGAGGTAGAGAGAATGAAGTAGAGAGAATGGGATAGAGAGAATAGAGTAGACAGAGAGAGATAATGAAGTACCGAGAATGGAGTAGAGAGAGAGATTATGAAGTATAGAGAATGGAATAGAGAGAGAGATAATGAAGTATAGAGAATGGAGTAGAGAGAGAGATAATGTGTCATGGGCGTCGTAAGGATTGGACCAAGGCGCAAAGTGCTCATCTTCTTATTTAAAAATAACACTTGAACAAAATAAACAAAATGACGAAACAGTTCCGTAAGGCAACACAGGCTATAGAGGAAAACACCCACCCACCCACACAAAACAAACACCCCCTGCCACGCCCTGACCAAACTACAATGACAAATAACCCCTATTACTGGTCAGGATGTAACATAATGAGGTAGAGAGAATGGAGTAGAGAGAGAGATAATAAAGTATAAAGAATGGAGTAGAGAGAGAGATAATAAAGTATAAAGAATGGAGTAGAGAGAGAGATAACAGAATGAAAACAAGAGAAAGTAATAGACAAGAGGAGAAGTGGTGGAGAGGAGAGAGAGAGAGAGAGAGAGAGAGAGAGAGAGAGAGAGAGAGAAACAACTACTTCAAGGTCTCAGAGTGATTGAAATGCGACTAGCGTGCACCGCTATCTAGCTAGCCCTTTCACACCGGTCACACTTGCATCCATTTTCATATGGGTGGCCCCAGCAGGAATAGAATCCATGACAACTGGCAGTTAAGAGGGGAACATAGAAAACAACATGGGTAAAGAATCACTGCTGTCTTAAAGCAGTCAAACCCAATGGGAGCTGAAGAGGGCTACATAGAAACACAGACCGTCCAGGCCCAGCACAGCATTCACTTCACACTCACTGTTGTTTAACACATGAACATGCAACGAAGGGGGAGGGAAATATGTTGAAATTCAAGTTCAATATAGAGAGGAGGTAAAAAAAGAAGTAACCGTATTCCATCGCTTTTCAAGCACACATCAGATAGCAAATATTACTACAGTGACTCCATGGACGGAAGCGAGAGATGAGAGAGAGAGAGGGCGAGAGAGATGAGAGAGCGAAAGAGATGAGAGAGAGAGATGAGACAGTGTCACGTCCTGACCATAGTAAGATGTTATTTTCTATGGTAGAGTAGGTCAGGGCGTGACAGAGGGTGTTTTGTGTTTTTCTATGTTTTATATATCCATGTTTAGGATCTAGTTTTCTATTTTTATGTTGTTATTTTTGGGATGATCTCCAATTAGAGGCAGCTGGTCCTCGTTGTCTCTAATTGGAGATCATACTTAAGTAGGGTTTTTTTCCACCTGTGTTTGTGGGTAGTTGTCTTCTGTTTAGTTTATGTACCTGACAGAACTGTGCGCTTTTGTTTTTCTCTTTGTTATTTTTCCTTTAGTGTTTTCAGTTATAATAAATATTCATCATGAGCAATCAACACGCTGTGCTTTGGTCCCCTCTCTACGACAGCCATTACAGACAGAGAGATAGGAGACAGAGAGATAGGAGAGAGAGAAAGCGAAAGATCAGAGAGATAAAGTGAAAGATGAGAGAGAGAAAGCAAAAGATGATAGAGAGATGGGAGACAGAGCGAAAGAGATGAGAGAGAGAGAAAGCGAAAGAGATGAGAGATGGGAGAGAGAGATGAGAGAAAGCGAGAGAGAAAAAGCGAAAGAGAAAGCGAGAGAAAGCGAGAGAGAAAAAGCGAAAGAGAAAGCGAGAGAGAGAACGTGAAAGAGGAGAAAGAAAGTGAAAGAGATGAGATGAAAGAGAAAGAGATGAGATGAGAGAGAGAGCGAAAGAAAGAGATGGCAGACAGAGAGAGAGAGAAAGCGAGAGAGAGAAAGCGAAAGAGATGAGAGAGAAAGCGAAAGATGAGAGAGAGTGAAAGCGAGAGAAAGCGAGAGATGAGAGAGAGAGAAAGCGAGAGAGATGGGAGACAGAGAGAGAGATGGGAGAGAAAGCGAAAGATGAGAGAGAGCGAAAGCGAGAGAAAGCGAGAGATGAGAGAGAGAGAAAGCGAGAGAGATGGGAGACAGAGAGAGAGATGGGAGAGAAAGCGAAAGTGATGAGAGAGAAAGCGAAAGTGATGAGAGAGAGGGAGAAAGCAAAAGAGATGAGAGAGAGAAAGCGAAAGAGATGAGAGAGAAAGCGAAAGAGATGAGAGATGAGAGAGAAAGCGAGAGAGATGAGAGAGAAAGCGAAAGAGATGAGAGATGAGAGAGAAAGCGAGAGAGATGAGAGAGAAAGCGAAAGAGAGAATGCAAAAGAGATGAGAGACAGAGAGAGATGGGAGACAGAGAGAGAGATGGGAGACAGAGAGAGATGGGAGACAGAGAGAGAGATGGGAGACAGAGAAAGCGAGAGAGAGAGAAAGCGAAAGTGATGAGAGAGAAAGCGAAAGTGATGAGAGAGAAAGCGAAAGTGATGAGAGAGAAAACGAAAGCGATGAGAGAGAAAACGAAAGCGATGAGAGAGAAAGCGAAAGCGATGAGAGAGAAAACGAAAGAGATGAGAGATGGGAGACAGAAATAGGAGAGAAAGAGAGAGAAAGAGAGAGAGAGAAAGCGAAAGATGAGAGAGAAAGCGGGAGAGAGAAAGCAAAAGAGATAAGAGAGAGAAAGAGATGAGAGAGATGGGAGACAGAGAGAGAAAGCGAAAGAGATGAGAGATGAGAGAGAAAGCGAAAGAGAGAGAGAAAGCAAGAGAAAGCGAGAGAGAAAGTGAAAGAGGAGAGAGAAAGCGAAAGAGATGAGATAGAAAGTGAAAGAGATGAGAGAGATGGGAGACAGAGAGAGAGAAAGCGAGAGAGCGAAAGAAAGCAAAAGATGAGAGAAAGCGAAAGAGAAGAGAGCGAAAGTGAGAGACGAGAGAGAGAGATGGGAGACGAGAGAGAGAGATGGGAAACGAGAGAGAGAGATGGGAGACGAGAGAGAGAGATGGGAGACAGAGATCGGAGAGAGAGAAAGCGAAAGAAAGCAAAAGATGAGAGAGAAAGAGAGAGAAAGTGAAAGAGATGAGAGAGATGGGAGACAGAGAGAGAGAAAGCGAGAGAGCGAAAGAAAGCAAAAGATGAGAGAAAGAGAGAAAGCGAAAGAGAAGAGAGAGAAAGTGAGAGATGAGAGAGAGAGATGGGAGACGAGAGAGAGAGATGGGAGACAGAGATAGGAGAGAGAGAAAGCGAAAAAGATGAGAGAGAGGGATGGGAGAGAGAGATAGGAGAGAGAGAGCGAAAGAGATGAGAGAGAGGGATGGGAGAGAGAGCGAGAGAGATGGGAGATAGGAGAGAGAGCGAAAGCGAAAGATGAGAGAGAGCGATGGGAGACAGAGAGGTAGGAGAGAGAGAAAGCGAAAAAGATGAGAGAGAGAGATGGGAGACAGAGATAGGAGAGAGAGAAAGCGAAAAAGATGAGAGAGAGAGATGGGAGACAGAGATAGGAGAGAGAGAGAGTGAAAGAGATGAGAGAGGGATGGGAGAGAGAGCGAGAGAGATGGGAGATAGGAGAGAGAGCGAAAGCGAAAGATGAGAGAGAGCGATGGGAGACAGAGAGGTAGGAGAGAGAGAAAGCGAGAGAGCGAAAGAAAGCGAGAGAGCAAAAGAAAGCAAAAGAGATGAGAGAGAGATGGGAGACAGAGAGAGCGAGAGAGAGAGCGAGAGAGAGAGTGAGAGAAAGCGAGAGAGAGAGAAAGCGAGAGAGAGAGAAAGCGAGAGAGCGAGAGCGAGAAAGCGAGAGAGAGAGAGAGAGAGAGTCTCATGTATCTTATTATACGGTGGTCAAAGGGGAAAATTGCAATCATCTGCGTCTCACTTGGCATGGCCTACCTACTAACCCTAACTACCGGGAAACACATTCTTTTCCTCTGATATCAGAGGGCTTTCTGGGAGTTTGACTGGCATCTTGTTTCAATGGAAACCATTTGGAACCCGGGTTCATTTTCTTCTGGGTGAAACAAGAGTCGTCGTCTCCCTGCCCTTCTGAGGGCGATACAACCCAAACTCAACCTGTTCTCAGAACTGCTCAGAACACAGAGAGAAAAATGAGAGACGCTCACCGATTAACTCTAACTAGCAGGGATCTGACAGAGGGAGGGAAGGGTAAAAAAAAGATCTTCATTTTACCTTCCTTTCTCTCCTCCCTCCCTCCCCTCATCCTCCTCCATACTTCCATCTCTCCAGCCTCCCAAACACAACTTTG
The DNA here is from genome assembly GCF_901001165.1 of Salmo trutta. Classification (NCBI taxonomy): domain Eukaryota; kingdom Metazoa; phylum Chordata; class Actinopteri; order Salmoniformes; family Salmonidae; genus Salmo; species Salmo trutta. Next base: position 30,580,446 of record NC_042990.1, read on the forward strand.
TGAGAGCGTCCTCAACCCTGCGACCTCTCTCTGAGGGATTCTGTTGTTAACCTTTGCCTCGAGAACACCGACACCTTCAGGTTTTCCATCGCATGAGAGAGCGCTGAAACAACATGGCTGGCCCAAACGCTTCCATATGTGCCCCTGTAACGCCCCGCCCCGCCCGTCACCATTCAAGGCAAAAGCCCCTCACCCTCTCTCTCTCTCCTAGGCAGTGAGACCTGCTGAAGGAGGCTATTGAAGGGCACACCCACCCTGCTGTAGGCCTCTGGGATACAGGGGGGAGACAGGGAGGAGCCATTACACAGACCTCCATCAGAGACAGTAATCCTGTGGTCTATGAGAACCTCTGTCCTGACGTCAATGAGAACCTCTGTCCTGACGTCAATGAGAACCTCTGTCCTGACGTCAATGAGAACCTCTGTCCTGGCCTCAATGAGAACCTCTGTCCTGGCCTCAATGAGAACCTCTGTCCTGGCGTCAATGAGAACCTCTGTCCTGGCGTCAATGAGAACCTCTGTCCTGGCGTCAATGAGAACCTCTGTCCTGGCGTCAATGAGAACCTCTGTCCTGGCGTCAATGAGAACCTCTGTCCTGACGTCAATGAGAACCTCTGTCCTGACGTCAATGAGAACCTCTGTCCTGACATCAATGAGAACCTCTGTCCTGACATCAATGAGAACCTCTGTGACACACTGGCTGAACTTTTACAGAACATAGAGAACATTTACCACCTGCCGTCTCTCTCTGACTGGCTGACTGACCGATCGATCGACTGGCCGACCGACCGACCGATCGACTGACTGGCTGACCAATCGATCGACTGACCGACTGACTGACCGACTGACCAATCGACTGACCAACTGGGTGACTGGCCGACTAAGACAAAGTGGATACAAAGTATTTGTGTCCTTGCATCAGTCTTATAAAACTATTCCTTTGGTAATCTTTGCTGTCAGCCCTTCTGAAATAATCCAGAAAATCTGCTCTCACTGTAAATAAGTCTTGCAGTAGTCCTTTCATTTGACGTACCACAGGACAAACGTTTCAGTGACATAGTGTCACGCCCTGGCCATAGAGAGGGTTTTGTTCTCTATTTTGGTTAGGCCAGGGTGTGACTAGAGTGGGCATTCTATGTGCCCTTTTCTATGTTTTGTGTATTTCTTTGTTTTGGCCGTGTATGGTTCTCAATCAGAGACAGCTGTCTATCGTTGTCTCTGATTGGGAACCATACTTAGGTAGCTTTTTCCCACAGGGTTTTAGTGGGTAGTTAATTTCTGTTTAGTGTTTGCACCTTACGGAACTGTTTTCAGTATTCTCTTTGTTATTTTTGTTTTAGTGTTCAGTTATTAAAATAAACATGAACACTTACCATGCTGCGTTTTGGTTCGATGATTCATCTTCTTCAGACGACGAATACTGTTACACATAGTGACGATGTAAACAATGAATAAATCAACCTTACCATCAGTAATAGTGAGAGTATTGTGGTGTGATTATTTTTCTTTGGATCTAAAAATCCCTTCAAGATCAAAAACCGACCAACAATATTTCAGATAGTTGGTGGTTACAATTTAAAAAAAATATTTCAACATGTTGGCCAGAATCATTTCACAATTTGCTGTTTATTTTTTTTGTGGGTTCATTATGGGGTAATGAAGTGATACAGCAGGGTGTCCAGTAATGCTTTTCACATTAGTAGTTATAGGACTCTGTTCTCTTCCAATTAGCAGCAATTACCAGACCACCACAAGCCAACCAGCCATTACCAGACCACCACAAGCCAGCCAGCCACTAATTACCAGACCACCACAAGCCAGCCAGCCACTAATTACCAGACCACCACCAGCCAGCCAACCAGCCACTAATTACCAGACCACCACAAGCCAGCCAACCAGACACTAATTACCAGACCACCACAAGCCGGCCAACCAGCCACTAATTACCAGACCACCACAAGCCAGCCAGCCAGCCACTAATTAGCAGACCACTACAAGCCAGCCAGCCAGCCATTACCAGACCACCACAAGCCAGCCAGCCATTACCAGACCACTGTAGTATCTGAGATCTACATCTGTTTATATTAGTTACTATGCTGTTACTAAGCAGTAATGTATTACGGCAGTGTTACGTTACTACACTTAATAGGAAATGCACATGCGCACTATTGTGCCGGGGGCTGTAGAGCACGACGGGTTTTGACTAAACGAAAACTAACTGTTCTCCCGTCTCTTGCCTGGTCATTTCTCCACAACACAAATATTACATTGGCGACGAGGTGATTAAACTTCTTAAACGGACATTGCTTGAAGGGAAGAATGTTGCGTGAGTAATGAAACTCAAAATAATTATGTCATTCGTCAGATATTTTTTATTTTCCTTCGCTAGTAGGTACAGTATTCAGGAGCTGCCAAGTAGCAAGACTTTTGGAGTCCAGAATAGCGACACTGCCCTCTGGTGGTTAAATGAAATAAACTGTCATTGAACCCATTGAAATGAGGCGATCTCAGTGGAGAAATATTGTCAAGAAAAAAAGGAAGAAGAAACGTAACACGGTGCAGAAACGTCTTAAGTGAAGAATTAGATGAAAATTCAGAAAATTAAGGAATACAAGGAATGAGGAAACTGAACAACTAACTGTGAAAATGGCAACCATTGGTCCAGTACCAGAGTTTGAGGCTACAAAAGAGGATTTTGATTCCTATTTGGAGCGTGTTGAGCGTTGGCTGGCTGCAAATGAAATCAAAGATGAAAAGAAAGCAGACGTATTTCTCAGTGTTTTGGGTCCAACTGAGTATGGATTGCTGAAAGGTCTCATTGAACCAATAAAAGCAGTGGAGTTGACCTATGCAGAACTGACTGAAACTCTTTCAAGGCATTTCAAGCCTAAGCAAATTCTCATTGCAGAACGTTTCAGATTTTACCAACATCACCAGAGTCAAGGGGAACCATGGCTGACTACAACCTTGTTTTGAAAAGGCTGGCAAGTACATGCGAGTTTGCACATTTTCTTGATGATGCTCTTCGAGACAAGTTTGTATGTGGTCTCACAGGTGAAGCATATCACAGAAGGCTTCCGTCAGAGAAGGACCTGACATTTAAGAATGCCTGTGATATCGCACTTGGACTCGAGCTTGCCCACAGGGATACTATTGAGCTATCGGGACATGCAGAACGTCAGAAAGGTGTTCACAAGGTCAGTAATGCACGTGGTGAAAAAGGCTCACAAAAGTCACACTTTTCTCAGTCCCGTCCTGAAGGTTACACAAGAACAAAGCAGCCCACATCTCAAATGTCTAAGCCAAGTTGCTACAGATGTGGGGAGATAAATCAACAGCACAGTGAATGTCGATTCCAAAATGAAAAGTGCCACAATTGTGGAAAGGTTGGACATTTACAGAGAGTGTGTAAAGCTCCAAAACGCACAGCAAGAGCGCACAAAGTGTCAGACGCAGCACAAGAAGAGGAAGGTACAACTGAAACAGTATTGGAACTGTTCACAGTGTGCACAGCTCAACAACAAAAATATGGAATCTATCTCAGCATGGAGTTAGCAGGAAAACCAGTACAAATGCAGCTGGACACCGGAGCGTCTGTATCTCTGGTTCCAGAGAGACTCTACAAAGAAAAACTGAAAGAGTGTCCTCTTCAGCCAGCGTCCATCCGCCTTTCTTCATACACTGGTGACACTGTTCCTGTGTTAGGGCAGATCCAGGTACCAGTCCGGTATGAGGGGAAGGAGTAGACTCTACCCCTTGTCATTGTTAAAGGAGAAAAATCAGCCTTGCTAGGCAGAAACTGGCTACAATAGATCAAGTTGAACTGGGGAGAAATATTCAGTCTGACAAATGACAAACCAGTGAGTCAGGCTACACTCACTAACATGCTGGAGAAGCACAAAGAACTTTTCAAAGATGGCTACGGCGAAATACAAGACTTCACAGCAAAAGTCAGAGTGCAAGAAGGAACCAAGCCTATCTTTCACAAACCACATCCAGTTCCCTATGCTCTTAAGGAAGCAGTAGAGAAGGAACTGGGACCGCCTACAGAAGAATAACATAATCACGAAAGTAGCGAGGAGCGACTGGGCCGCTCCGATCGTTGTAGTTCCAAAGAAAGACAAGACCGTCAGAATGTGCGGAGACTACAAGGTCACAGTAAATCGCTGCATACTACCAGAGGAATATCCACTACCAAATGCTGAAGATCTGTTTGCCACTCTAGCTGGGGGAAAGGTTTTCAGTAAGCTGTACCTGGCATTCACTTACCAGAACAGTATCTGACCATCAATAACCACAAGGGGCTATTCAGATTCAATCGCTTGGCCTATGGAATCTCGACAGCTCCAGCGATATTCCAACACACAATGGATCAGATCTTGGACGGTATAGACAACGTTGTGTGCTTCATGGACGACATCCTCGTGTCAGCGCCAACCACTGGAGAGCACCTTGTAGTGCTGGACAAAGTGATGTCAAGACTGGATAAATACGGAGTGAGAGTGAAACGCAGCAATTTGAGTTCCTCCAGGACTCAGTGGAGTATCTCGGATACAAGATTGATGCACAAGGCCTGCACCCAACCAACAGCAAGGTGGAAGCAATCGTAAACGTACCAGCACCCACAAATATCTCAGGAGCTGAGGTCATTTTTGGGGCTCATGAACTATTACGGAAAGTTTGTGGCAAACTTGTCCACATTGTTGCATCCGCTTCACCAACTGCTGCAGGCCGATACAAAGTGGAATTGGTCCCCACAATGCGAAGAAGCATTCAAGACTTGCAAACTGCGTCTGCTAAAGAGCAAGTGGCTTGCCCACTACAACACAGAGATGAAGCTGAGACTCATGTGTGATGCATCTCCATACGGAGTAGGAGTCGTCATCTCACATGTTCTACCGTCAGGTGAAGAACACCCTATTGCATTTGCATCACGGACTCTGTCACCAAGTGAGAAGAATTATGCTGAAATTGAGAAGGAAGCCCTGAGCATAATATTCGGAGTGAAGAAGTTTCACAAACACCTCTACGGAAGAAAGTTCCAACTCCTGACAGATCACAAGCCTCTGTTGGCCATCCTTGGACCAAAATCAGCTATACCAACCCTTGCTGCACTTTGAATGCAACGTTGGGCTCTGATATTGCTAGCCTATGACTACGAGATTGAGTACAGACGATCCAGTGATCACGCAAATGCAGATGCACTGTCAAGACTACCATGCAATAGTGACTCCGACAGTGAAGATGATAGAGCAATCTTCCAGATCTCTCTCATTGACGAACTGCCCATATCTGCTTCAGAGCAGAGGAAACGAGGAAAGACCCAGTGCTTTCCAAAGTCTTGGACTTAACATTAGGCGGTTGGCCAACCTTCGTAAATGACGATAACCTTCGTCCATTCATCGACAAGAAAGACCAGTTGTCCACTGATCAAGGATGTGTTCTGTGGGGATCAAGGGTGGTGGTACCTCACAAATTCCAGAGGAGACTGCTATCTGACCTGCATGAGGGACATCCAGGGATCACTCGAATGAAAGCACTCGCCCGCAGTTATCTGTGGTGGCCTGGACTGGATCAGGACATTCAACAGCATGTAGGCCACTGTTCACCTTGTGAAGCTGTCCGCAACAAGCCTGCTGCTGCACCTCTGCATCCATGGTCTTGGGCTGCTACACCATGGGAACGCATCCATGTGGATTACGGCGAGATTGACAAGCAACATTTCCTTGTTGTCGTCGATGTCCATTCCAAGTGAATGGAAGTGTTCCCTACTCAACTGACCACAGCTGAGAAGACCATCAATCTTCTCAGACACCTGTTCGCATCCTTTGGACTAGTCAAGGAGCTCGTATTGGACAACGGCCCTCCTTTCACGTCAAACGATTTTGAAATGTTTCTCAAGAACAACGGAGTAAGGCACATCCTGTCACCACCTTACCATCCAACATCAAGTGGAGAGAGCCGTGCAAACCTTTAAGAAGGCCTGGACTAGACTCGAGGTTCAGTCTGTGTCCACCCACCAAAGGCTTCCCCGGTTCCTGTTTACTTACCGTAACACACCACACACAGTAACAGAATGTACACCAGCTGAACTGTTTCTGAAACGCCAACCACGTACCCACCTGACATTGTTGAAACCAGACTTGTCAAGCACTGTGGCAAAGCACCAGCTACAGCAGAAGAAAGCTCATGACAGACACTCAAAGACTGTCAGAGAATTCAAAGAGGGAGAGAGGGTGATGGTACGTGATTTCAGACACCCCAAGCGCCTGTGGAACTCAGGTGTGATCTTGCAACGCAGAGGACTTTTGACTTACCAAGTCCAAATTGGTCATCGCCAGCTCAACGTTCATGTGGATCATCTGCTACGGTCCAACGCCCCAGCAGAGACATGCCGAGAGAACAAGAACAATAACGACCCCCAGGACTATTCTCCTGACTGTGGACGTACGGGAGAGACAGAGCCTGACCTTCCACCCGAACCTGGCCCACCACCGGAAGCCCAGGAGGAGCGGAGATATCCTATTCGACAGCGAAGGGCACCTCAAAAGCTGGACCTGTGAGTTGAGCTGTTTAAAGAGGTAACAGACAGTAAAACAAACAAACACGTTAATATGTCCTAGATAAAATAAAAGAAAAAGGACTTTACCAGACCACCACAAGCCAGCCAGCCATTACCAGACCACCACAAGCCAGCCAGCCATTACCAGACCACCACAAGCCAGCCAGCCATTACCAGACCACCACAAGCCAGCCAGCCATTACCAGACCACCACAAGCCAGCCAGCCATTACCAGACCACCACAAGCCAGCCAGCCATTACCAGACCACCACAAGCCAGCCAGCCATTACCAGACCACCACAAGCCAGCCAGCCATTACCAGACCACCACAAGCCAGCCAGCCATTACCAGACCACCACAAGCCAGCCAGCCATTACCAGACCACCACAAGCCAGCCAGCCATTACCAGACAACCACAAGCCAGCCAGCCATTACCAGACAACCACAAGCCAGCCAGCCATTACCAGACCACCACAAGCCAGCCAGCCATTACCAGACCACCACAAGCCAGCCAGCCATTACCAGACCACCACAAGCCAGCCAGCCATTACCAGACCACCACAAGCCAGCCAGCCATTACCAGACCACCACAAGCCAGAGAAAAGCACAACTGTACAAAAACAACAACCAGCAAGTGTATCACTACGAATGAGCGAAACCCCTTCTACACACATGCAGAGACACACACACACACACAAACAATACAGTCCCTGGGAGCTAATGGTCCAGAACAATGCTGTAGGAAAGCATGAAGAAAGAAAATGTACTCAGAATATTGAAAAATGTGCTTTCTCCGTAAAGCTATTTTAAAATCTGATACAGCGGTTGCATCCAGGGGTAGTCTATCTATAATTCTTTAAATAATTGTTATATATTTTGTCAACGTTTATGATGAGTATTTTTGTAAATTGATGTGCACATTCACCGGCCGTTTTGGTGGGAATACATTTTCTGAACATCACGCGCCAATGTAAAATGCTGTTTTTGGATATAAATATGAACTTTATCGAACAAAACATACATGTATTGTGTAACATAATGTCCTAGGAGTGTCATCTGATGAAGATCGTCAAAGGTTAGTGCTTCATTTAGCTGTGTTTTGGGTTTTATTGACACATGTCCTTGCTTGGAAAATGGCTGTGTGATTATTTTTGTCTATGTACTCTCCTAACATAATCTAATGTTTTGCTTTCGCTGTAAAGCCTTTTTGAAATCGGACAATGTGGTTACATCAAGGAGAAGTGTATCTTTAAAATGGTGTAAAATAGTTGTGTTTGAGAAAGTTGAATTATGACATTTTGTTGTTTTTGAATTTGCCACCCTGATATTTCACTGGCTGTGTCCCGCAGGTGGGACGCTAGCCCATAGAAGTTAACCTTTATTTAACTCGGGAAGTCAGTTCAGAACAAATTATTATTTACAATAACGGCCTACACCGGCCAATCCCGGACGACGCTGTGCCAATTGTGCGCCACCCTATGAGACTCCCAATCACAGTTGGTTGTGATACAGCCTGGAATCGAACCAGGGTGTCTGTAGTGACGCCTCTAGCACTGAGATTTTTATTTTACCTTTATTTAACTAGGCAAGTCAGTTAAGAACAAATTCTTATTTTCAATGATGGCCTAGGAACAGTGGGTTAACTGCCTTGTTCAGGGGCAGAACGACAGACTTGTACCTTGTCAGCTCGGGGATTCAAACTTGCAACCTTTCGGTTACTAGTCCAACGCTCTCACCACTAGGCTACGCTGCCGATGCAGTGCCTTAGACCGCTGCACCACTCGGGAGCTCTCTCTCTGGCCATCTTTCCACTGCGGCTCAATACTAGCCTTGTAAGGCACCGTTGGGCAAAACCAATGCCTGGGCTTTGGAATGGACTGGGCTGGACCTGGGCTCTTACTGAGCCTAAGTCAAACTGATCCTGGTCCAAACCTATCAGGCAAAAGCGCATAACACATACACACACACACATACACACACACGAACACGGACACACACACACACACACACACACACACACACACACACATTCATTCAGCCGTGAAGGGTTCCTTTTTAATATGTTTAAAATGGATACTTATATCCCTGATGGAAATCAGCAAAGAGGGCGAACAGTGGATGGAGTGCTGTGTCAGCGCTCTGGCCTTCCCACAGTCCCTTCCTGGTTGTGTTGGTTAGGCTGGGCTCAGGGTGAGTGAGAGGGGGACTAACCTCAAAGAGAGGGGAGGGGTGGAGAGAGAGAGAGAGATCTTGGCCCGTATTCTAAAAGCATCTCAGAGCAGGAGGGCTGATCTACACTCTTACAAAAAAGGCTTCCAAAAGGGTTCTGCGGCTGTATCCCTTGGGAGAACCCTTTTTGGTTCTGTGTAAAGGGTTCTATATGGAACCAAAATGGGTTATTTAAAGGGTTATCCTATGGGGACAGCCGAAGAACCCTTTTTGGTTCTAGCTAGCTGTTACGGATACAGGTAGTGTGTATCCTGTATGTGTATTTCTTTTCTCTCCTTCTCCCCCTCACAGGTGGCAATCATCATTCCCCAATCAGTCACCAATCAGTCATCAATCAGAAGACACCTGCTCCTTTTTCATTACCCTATCACATCCCTTTCCCTTGGTTTAAAACCCCAGTCTCTCTCTCTCTCTCTCTCTCTCTCTCTCTCTCTCCTCTCTCTCTCTCTCTCTCTCTCTCTCTCTCTCTCTCTCTCTCTCTCTCTCTCTCTCTCTCTCTCTCTCTCTCTCTCTCTCTCTCTCTCTCTCTCCTCTCTCTCTCTCTCTCTCTCTCTCTCTCTCTCTCTCTCTCTCTCTCTCTCTCTCTCTCTCTCTCTCTCTCCTCTCTCTCTCTCTCTCTCTCTCTCTCTCTCTCTCTCTCTCTCTCTCTCTCTCTCTCTCTCTCTCTCTCTCTATCTCTCTCTCTCTCTCTCTCTCTCTCTCTCTCTCTCTCTCTCTCTGTGTGTGTGTCTCTGTCTCAAGCTCTCGCTATATATATATATCTGTCTCTCTGTCTGTATGCAGATCGCTCGTTTGTGTTGCCCATTACATGTCACATTTGTCCGGTACCTGTGAGTATTGTTTTGTTGTGGTGTATGACTGTTTGTTTGTTGGTGGGAAAAGGGGGTACCAAGATAAGTCTCCCATGGGCATACACTACCCGTAGGTAATTGTTGTCTAAATACCCTAGTTAGAACTGGGCGGACCACCCACTGTATTTTTGGTTAGTTAGCTAGCTGTTATTGAAATAGACTAGCCTATTTTAGGGATGTTTTTGGATTATTGTTTCTTTCCTTGGGTCCAGCTCAGCCCCTTTTCTCACACCCCATTACTGTGTGTTTAGAAATAAACCAATAGTGTTTGACGGTAAATTTAAGTTGTCTGTGGTTATTTGTTCTCACTGTTACTTTTTCACTGTTATAATTTGCATGAGTTATGTTACGGGTCTCGTCTCCATCCCCCCTAGACTGCAGGGCCAAAGGGATTCGTAACAATAGCACATTTTTTCTAAGAGTATAGATCAGATCTCACTTGTTCTTATAAATCTCATTCATTATGATCTAAAAAGGCAAAACTGATCCTAGATGAGCACTTGGAGACTCTTTGTGAATACGGGCCCTGGGCTGACTGACTGGAACTAAACTCAGCAAAAACAGAAACGGCCCTTTTTCAGGACCCTGTCTTTCAAAGATAATTAGTAAAAATCCAAACAAACTTCACAGATCTTCATTGTAAAGGGTTTAAACACTGTTTCCCCATGCTTGTTCAATGAACCATAAATAATTAATGAACATGCACCTGTGGAACGGTTGTTAAGACACTAACAGCTAACAGACGGTAGGCAATTAAGGTCACAGTTATGAAAATCTAGGACATTGAAGAGGCCTTTCTACTGACTCTGAAAAACACCAAAAGAAAGATGCCCAGGTTCCCTGCTCATCTGCGTGAACATGCCTTAGGCATGCTGCAAGGAGGCATGAGGACTGCAGATGTGGCCAGGGAAATAAATTGCAATGTCCGTACTGTGAGACGCCTAAGACAGCACTACAGGGAGACAGGACGGACAGCTGATCGTCCTCACAGTGGCAGACCACGTGTAACAACACCTGTACTGGATCGGTACATTCGAACATCCACCTGCGGGACAGGTACAGGATGGCAACAACAACTGCCCGAGTTACACCAGGAAGGCACAATCCCTCCATCAGTGCTCAGACTGTCCGCAATAGGCTGAGAGAGGCTGGACTGAGGGCTTGTAGGCCTGTTGTAAGGGCTTGTAGGCCTGTTGCAGGTCCTCACCAGGCAGACATCACCGGCAACAACGTCGCCTATGGGCACAAACCCACCATCGCTGGACCAGACAGGACTTGCAAAAAGTGCTCTTCACTGACGAGTCGCAGTTTTGTCTCACCAGGGGTGATGGTTGGATTCGCTTTTATCGTTGAAGGAATGAGCGTTACACAAGGCCTGTATTCTGGAGCGGGATCGATTTGGAGGTGGAGGGTCCATCATGGCCTTGGGCGGTGTGTCACAGCATCATCGGACTGAGCTTGTTGTCATTGCAGGCAATCTCAACGCTGTGCGTTACAGGGAAGATATCCTCCTCCCTCATGTGGTACCCTTCCTGCAGGCTCATCCTGACATGACCCTCCAGCATGACAATGCCACCAGCCATACTGCTCATTCTGTGTGATTTCCTGCAAGACAGGAATGTCAGTGTTCTGCCTTGGCCAGCAAAGAGCCCGGATCTCAATCCCATTGAGCACGTCTGGGACCTGTTGGATCGGAGGGTGAGGGCTAGGGCCATTCCACCCAGAAGTGTCCGGAAACTTGCAGGTGCCTTGGTGGAAGAGTTGGGTAACATCTCACAGCAAGAACTTGCAAATCTGGTGCAGTCCATGAGGAGGAGATGCACTGCAGTACTTAATGCAGCTGGTGGCCACACCAGATACTGACTGTTACATTTTGTTCCCCCCTTTGTTCAGGAACACATTATTCCATTTCTGTTAGTCACATGTCTGTGGAACTTGTTCAGTTTATGTCTCAGTTGTTGAATCTTGTTATGTTCATACAAATATTTACACATGTTAAGTTTGCTGAAAATAAACAGTTGACAGTGAGGACGTGTATTTTTTTGCTGAGTTTATGTTGAGACTGATTTCCCAGCATACACCTCACTAAACTCTTAAAAAAAAAAGATCTATCTAGAACCTAAAATGGTTCTTTGGCTGTCCCCATAGGAGAACCCTTTGAAGAACCCTTTTTGGTTCCAGGGAGAACCATTTTTGGTTCCATGTAGAACCTTCTGTGGAAAGGGTCTTACCTGGAACCAAAAAGGGTTCTCCTATGGTGACAGCCGAAAAACCCTTACAAGTGTAGACTTATAGCCCTTTACCACAGCTCTAGGATCAGATCACCCTTCTCTAAATGCTACCCTTAACTATCAGTGGGAGGAAAATAATATCTGACCTTGTATCAGTGGTTAGTTGCTTCAGCCTTTAAAGGGCTATTCCACTACCTGGATCCCAAACACGATAGTACACGCACGGGGTGAAGTTTCCCCTAGGCAAAGAGCTAGGACCAGCATCCCCTCCCCCAATCCTAACCTTGACTATTAGTGGGGGAAAATGTTAAACTGACCCAAGATCAGCATCTAGGGGCAACTTCACCCTACACTGTAACACACTGGCCAGCCACGCATGTAACTGTAAGAGTAATGAGTGAAATCCTACAAAGAAACATGGTAAAGTAGCCTAGCTGAGTTTGCTGGGAACTGTTAGTCTGTAGTCCACAGGAAAGGCTACAGTATGTCTCTGCTATGTCACCCAGCAATGTGTAGTCATACAGACAGACCACAAGCCTGCTCATTCATATATATAATGAGGCCAATCAGGACCTGGAGCCATCTTTATGAAGCTCCAATGACTAGGCCTTAATCTGATTGTGTGACACAATGCACACTAAGGACAAACAGATCCGCTGACCCCTCAATGGGCCAGGGGACCTGCACAAAGCTCACACAACACATAGTCATTATGGAAAAAGCGCTTTTGGGAATTAAAAGCTTTATTGCATTAAGTTAAATGAGAGACACACACTACTACAGCTACCAGACACCCAGAACAAGACACCCCAGGGCCAATCATGGAGAGAAGGAAGGAGTAGGAACTCTGAGAAAAACGGGCGGTCAAGAGTTCAAGACGTTGAAAAATAATGTGATAATCATTGAGTCATCCGTCCACATTCACAGTAATTAGCGAGCGAAAAGAGTTTCAGTTCCTGTCACACACAGACATCCACCATTTTGAATATCGTCATGGCCTTACAAACACTTCAAATTCAGACCACCTTTATTGCGACATTGCTGGGCAATTCAATAACTCCACAGACCTTCAGTTTCACCAAGAGAGACATTTTTTCTGTTATATTCTGCATTTCAGGGCCGTTACTGGTGCCACTCAATATAAAATGTCATATAAAATAATAAAATAAGTATAAAACAAAATAAAAAAACGTATATAAATAAGTTGTCTAGACAGGCCAATGAGATCTGACTACTATCAGATGTTTTATTGGTGAAACACATAGTTAAACCATTGACCTACTACTGCCCTTAACTGCCGAGCAGCAGCCATGCCTCACTGATAACAATAAAACTCAACAACTTAAAAAGATCAGTTACACCACAGTCGTCTTGACAACCACTCACAGTAAGAACCCCAGCATGGGCCAATCGCATCGTTTGAAACCAGCACACCCGAACCGTGAACAGCAGCAAATCTAATGGAGAGCCCATGGGCTCTGGTCAAAAGTAGTGCACTGTGTGGGGAATAGGGTGTCATTTGGGACGTAGCCCAGGTCACACCATAGAGAATTAGCTTGGCCAACAGCACCACAATTAAAAGAACACAGCACCACAATTAAAAAGCGTAATTACCCCTCTATTCCCCCAGCAAGTCTTCAGCTGTGTTTATCCCTCTTTCACTCTCTTTGTCTCTCTGTCTCTCTTTTCCCAGAAACATCAGTTTTAACACAACACAGAGACACCAGCCCAGGGAAATTAGGCTGAACTGTTCGGCTTGCCGACCCGGATCATAAGGCCTTTCACAGGCCCAGAGGGCAGAGAGATGGAGAGAGAATGAGAGAGAGAGAATGAGAGAGAGAGAATGAGAGCGAGAGAGAGAGAATGAGAGAGAGAGGAAGAATGAATGAGAATATTTCATAATATCTTAATTCTGAGTTTCTGCACCTCCAGAGCATGACCAGTTTTGACCATTCTTTCACCCACCCACATAATCACCCTGACACTGTAATTCACACAAACCCTTGGGGAGACATTACAGTACTCTAGATCTGAAAACACTTAAAGACAGCCCTGCCTAATCTGTCTGAGCAATGGTTCGGAACGACCACTGTTTGGCACAGGGGGTCCAACACCAGCGAGAAATTCTAAGAACATTCCAATATTCCACTGCCGCACCTAGAACATCAGAACCCAGTTCCAAGACCAAGCAGCACCTGTCTGACCCCGGTTCTAACCACGGAGAACGCCAACTAACGGAGAACGCGGCCAACACGTGCAGTGTCTGTTTACCAATCAGCGAGAGGAACTCCTGGCGTTGCTTGAACAAGCACACAGTCAGGAGCGAACCCTGTTATGTAGCAGGTGGCCAGAGTAACCTACTCAGACCCTCTCACATCTCCTCCACTGCAGGGTCTCCTAAGGCCGAGGTCACCTCCCCACGGACAACCTGCGCTAGCTTACAGATGTCGACCCACGACACACACACACACACACACACACCTCCTCTCCCTACTGCACGGAGCAACAGCCAATCAAAGGGTCTGTCAGCAGTTGCACTTGCTGAATAAATGATCCAGCCTTGACAGGAAATTCCAAACAGCCTTTTTAATTCTGATCAGGCTTCAAGGAAGTGGAAAGAATAAAAACACATCCATTATAATGACAGGAAGTCTGAGATCACATGGCCACCAGCTGGAGCCAACAGAGGGATCAAGGAACCCGGAGAAGGAGAAAAAAAGTGAAGGGGGGGTAAGGTAAGGAGGACCAGAGCAGGGCTATATAAGGGTGATAGAACCGATGCTTTACATTACGGCTAGCTACCACAGTGGTATACAAATGCTAACACTATGCAGGCCTTGTTATGGGCTTGGTCCATATGGATATGTTTAGTGCTCTCTCTTTGTCTCCTCCTCTCCTTCTCTCTCTCCCACTTTCTCGTCTCTCCTTCTCTCTCGATCTCTCACTCTCTCTCTCCCTATCGTTTTCGGAGAGTTCTGGAGGAAGCAATCAAATTAGCAGGGCTCTGTGTGGCCTCCTTTTTAACAAGGCCCTACATTTCTAAAATAATTGAAATGAGATGCTTTAAATATGATTGGGTTGAGTATTATATCCCAGCACATGTTAATAATAACGACGAACATACTAAGGGAAAACTGTTGGTCACAAAGCAGTAGCTAAAACAACTTCTTTTGTTGTGAATGTGAAATTACGTGGATGACAAAGATTTCCTAAATCCCTAGCCACACCGTGCTGAGAATAATGATATCTATAACAAAGTAATTAACACATTATCAAACAAGTATAATTAAACTAAATTGACCAATTTCACATTAAATGTATCAAATATTCCAAAACATTTTCTTTCAAACCAAATCCAGACTTAACATAATCCAAATGTAGTGTCTCAGTTCCCATTCAGTCTGAGGAGACAGGCAGACAGAGGAAGATAGAGCGGGAGAGAGTCAGGCACAATTCCAGGTGATGCTCCTCTCCTCTGACAGTGGCAGCCATCTTGTATTACCCCCAGACAATCAGTCTGCTTCCACCTAGAGCAGTCAATGTGGTGTCTGTTCTCTCTAACTCAGGCAGCTAGAGTAGACACTGACAAGCAGGCAGGCAGGCATCTCTTTTAAAAAAGCCTCCTCCTGCTCTGTCTCTCTCGCTCTCTCCCCCTCCCTCCCTCCCTCCCTCCCTCCCTCAGGAAATGGAGGGCTGCGTCGATCAAATGGATTTAAAGCGCTCCAGGTTTTCAAAGCAGGTGGTAAAGCCCACTACAGCAGTAATGACGATCAGATCAATGTGGACTCTGCTTTCATATGGTTTTAATAGAATCATAAAAACATTTAAAAGTGTTGAACTAGAGAGGGTGTGTTGTTTTTTTAGAGAGATGGTTATAGAGAGGGAGCTCACAGGCACGCACTCACACGAACGCACTCACAGGCACGCACACACGCGCACACTCACACACGCTCACCCTCAGACAGATGGATGATGGTCGTCTGAGTCTCTTTGCAGTACGACACCACCTCTCTGGGTAGGAAGTCTACCTGTGTGATCTTAGATGCCCCCAGTCTATGCATCCTGCGCCTGGATGGAGACAGACAGGAAGTAGTGGGTCACAGAGCATTACACTGGGACATTTAATATGGTGAGTCACTCCTTTTATGTCTGCAGTACCTTCATTCAGTAGGGCACAATGTTGTGGAACATTCAGAGATGTGAGAGATGTGAAACATGTTGCGTAGAGCCAGGGGTGCAGCTTTGGTTTCAGAAGTGGGGGATAAACACTCCAAAACAGCCTACCCGACCGCTCGGGGGCGTCCGCATGGTCCTAAAGCACACCGTGGCCTTGTTTAACTATCACATTCCAATAATAAATGCAATTTCAGAATGCGTCCCCCCCCGTTCCCAGTGAAAGTTGCACACCTGCGTAGAGCAGACATGTCAATATGACATGTAGAGTAAGGACTCAAGTAGGAGCTCTGTTCATGGCATTTCTATCTGCAATGTTCTGCCTGTTTCACACCTCTGAATACACCCCTGGTGTTCAGACAGTCGTTCTGATTGAACCACGCCCTAAGAGGAGCAAGGATAGAGAGAAGGAAAAAAAGAAGGAGCGAGAGAGAGGAACCGGTAAGTACCCTTGCTCGGAGTCTGCCTGCAGCTGCAGAACAGAGGGGTCAGAGTCCCACTGCAGGGTCCTCGGGTGGGCAGCAGGGGGCGCAAGGGAGGAAGGGAGAATACATGCCAGGTTAGGAGGTTAGCCACTGCAGTAACTCACAGATAAGTGCCATTTCTTTTCAATTAGGGTTTTTCCATTCTTGACTTGGAATTTCAAATAAATTCCTTGATTGACTGAATTCCAACAGAACTGACACAAACTACACACAAACAACGGAATAACTTTAGACACAAATACGAATGCAACGACATTGAGACACAGGACTAACAATCATTTGTTTTAACAAGGGGAAATGACTGTTGGGCAATTCAATGTGGAAAATTTTAAAAGTTATATATATATATATATATATATATATATATATATATATATATATATATATATATATATATATATATATATATATATATATATATATATATATATATATACACACACACACATACATACATACATACATACATACATATATATATATATATATATATATACACACACACAGTTGAAGTCAGAAGTTTACATACACTTAGGCTGGAGTCATTAAAACTTGTTTTTCAACCACTCCGCAAATTTCTTGTTAACAAACTATAGTTTTGGCAAGTCGGTTAGGACATCTACTTTGTGCATGACAGGTAATTTTTCCAACAATTGTTTACAGACAGATTATTTCACTTATAATTCACTGTATCACAATTCCAGTGGATCAGAAGTTTACATACACTAAGTTGACTGTGCCTTTAAACAGCTTGGAAAATTCCAGAAAATGATGTCATGGCTTTAGAAGCTTCTGATAGGCTAATGGACATCATTTGAGTCAATTGGAGGTGTACCTGTGGATGTATTTCAAGGCCTACCTTCAAACTCAGTGTTTCTTTGCTTGACATCATGGGAAAATCAAAAGAAATCAGCCAAGACTGCAGAAAAATAATTGTAGACCTCCACAAGTCTGGTTCATCCTTGGGAGCAATTTCCAAATGCCTGAAGTTACCACGTTCATCTGTACAAACAATAGTACGCAAGTATAAACACCATGGGACCACGCAGCCGTCATACCGCTCAGGAAGGAGACGCGTTCTGTCTCCTAGAGATGGACGTACTTTGGTGCGAAAAGTGCAAATCAATCCCAGAACAGCAGCAAAGGACCTTGTGAAGATGCTGGAGGAAACAGGTACAAAGTATCAATATCCACAGTAAAATGTCCTCTGGTCTAATGAAACAAAAATAGAACTGTTTGGCCATAATGAACATCCTTATGTTTGGAGGAAAAAGGGGGAGGCTTGCAAGCCGAAGAACACCATCCCAACAGTGAAGCACGGGGTGGCAGCAGCATGTTGTGGGGGTGCTTTGCTGCAGGAGGGGCTGGTGCACTTCACAAAATAGATAGCATTTTGAGGATGGAAAATTATGTGGATATATTGAAGCAACATCTCAAGACATCAGTCAGGAAGTTAAAGCTTGGTTGCAAATGGGTCTTCCAACTGGACAATGAACCCAAAGCATGCTTCCAAAGTTGTGGCAAAATGGCTTAAGGACAACAAAGTCAAGGTATTGGAGTAGCCAACAAACCTGACTCAGTTACACCAGCTGTCAGGAGGAATGGGCCAAAATTCACCCAACTTATTGTGGGAAGCTTGTGGAAGGCTACCCGAAACGTTTGACCCAAGTTAAACAATTTAAAGGCAATGCTACCAAATACTAATTGACTGTATGTAAACTTCTGACCCACTGGTAATTTGACGAAATAAATAAAAGCTGAAATAAATAATTCTCTCTACTATTATTCTGACATTTCACATTCTTAAAATAAAGTGGGGATCCTAACTGACCCAAGACAGGGAATCTTTACTAGGATTAAATGTCAGGAATTGTGAAAAACTGAGTTTAAATGTATTTGGCTAAGGTGTATGTAAACTTCCGACTTCCGATATATATATATATATATCCCTGTTATAAATTCTTGACAAAATATCAGAATATCTATTTGAGGAAGATAACATTTAAGTTATGGTGGGACAAATGTACAACATTTTACAACATGTCATGGGAAATATGAAAATGGATTAATAACTATGTATGGAAAAACAACACTTGATGACCCACAATGTATGAGGTGTTATATGATTATGGGAAGATATGCAAACGTGTAGAAATGTGTATTATCGGTTCTGCAGAATCCAAAAGGTTGGGCAAATATAAAATAATCCCCATTATGTTGGACACAATGCCACACAACGCCACACAACGCCACACAATGAATCATAACTGTGAAATGAGGCACAGGGTGACAGAAGCTTTACAAACAGCTGTGTTGTATTCCCATCTTTCATATATGACAGTTTAAACCAACAATACATTGCACCAGCGCAATTACACAAGGCACAATACATGTACACAATCACATCCACTATATGAAAGCAGTTCTATGACATACGGTACCAGTCAAAAGTTTGGACACACCTACTCATTCAAGGGTTCTTCTTTATTTTTACTCTTTTCTACATTGTAGAATAATAGTGAAGACATCAACACTATTGTCACGTCCTGACCAGTATAGGGGTTATTTGTTATTGTAGTTTGGTCAGGACGTGGCAGAGGGTGTTTGTTTTATGTGGTTCAAGGTGTGTTTTGTGTATGTGTTTAGGTAGAGGGGTATTTGATTTATTAGTCCGGGGTTTGTTAGTCATTGTTCTATGTTAGTATATTTCTATGTTCTATCTAGTCTTTTGTATTTCTATGTTTAGTTTATTGGGGTTGGACCTTCAATTGGAGGCAGCTGGTTATTGTTGCCTCTAATTGAGGGTCCTATAATTAGGAGTTTGTTTTTCATGGGTTTTTGTGGGAGATTGTTCTTGTACATTTTCCCGCTGCGTCTTGGTCTCTACCCTACGACACCCGTGACAACTATGAAACAACACATATGGAATCATGTAAACTCAGAAAAAAAGAAACGTCCCTTTTTCAGGACCCTGTCTTTCAAAGATAATTTGTAAAAATCCAAATAAATTCACAGATCTTCATTGTAAAGGGTTTAAAACACTGTTCCCATGCTTGTTCAATGAACCATAAACAAAGAATGAACATGTGGAACGGTCGTTAAGACACTAACAGCTTATAGACGGTAGGCAATTAAGGTCACAGTTATGAAAACTTAGGACACTAAAGAGGCCTTTCTACTGACTCTGAAAAACACCAAAAGAAAGATGCCCAGGGTCCCTGCTCATCTGCGTGAACGTGCCTTAGGCATGCTGCAAGGAGGCATGAGGACTGCAGATGTGTCCAGGGCAATAAATTGCAATGTCCGTACTGTGAGACGCCTAAGACAGAGCTACAGGGAGACAGGACGGACAGCTGATTGTCCTTGCAGTGGTAGACCACGTGTAACAACACCTGCACAGGATCGGTACATCCAAACATCACACACCTGCGGGACAGGTACAGGATGGCAACAACAACTGCCCGAGTTACACCAGGAACGCACAATCCCTCCATCAGTGCACAGACTGTCCACAATAGGCTGAGAGGCTGGACTGAGGGCTTGTAGGCCTGTTGTGAGGCAGGTCCTCACAGACAGGACTTGCAAAAAGTGTTCTTCACTGACGAGTCGCGGTTTTGTCTCACATGCGGTGATGGTCGGATTCGCGTTTATCGTCTGAGGA
Source organism: Salmo trutta (assembly GCF_901001165.1). Classification (NCBI taxonomy): domain Eukaryota; kingdom Metazoa; phylum Chordata; class Actinopteri; order Salmoniformes; family Salmonidae; genus Salmo; species Salmo trutta. Next base: position 30,600,637 of record NC_042990.1, read on the forward strand.
ATGAGCATTACACCGAGGCCTGTACTCTGGAGCGGGATCGATTTGGAGGTGAAGGGTCCGTCATGGTCTGGGGCGGTGTGTCACAACATCAGCTTGTTGTCATTGCAGGCAATCTCAACGCTGTGCGTTACAGGGAAGATATCCTCCTCCCTCATGTGGTACCCTTCCTGCAGGCTCATCCTGACATGACCCTCCAGCATGACAATGCCACCAGCCATACTGCTCGTTCTGTGCATGATTTCCTGCAAGACAGGAATGTCAGTGTTCTGCCTTGGCCAGCAAAGAGCCCGGATCTCAATCCCACTGAGCACGTCTGGGACCTGTTGGATCGGAGGGTGAGGGCTAGGGCCATTCCACCCAGAAATGTCTGGGAACTTGCAGGTGCCTTGGTGGAAGAGTGGGGTAACATCTCACAGCAAGAACTTGCAAATCTGGTGCAGTCCATGAGGAGGAGATGCACTGCAGTACTTAATGCAGCTGGTGGCCACACCAGATACTGACTGTTACTTTTGATTTTGACCCCCCCCCCTTTGTTCAGGAACACATTATTCAATTTCTGTTAGTCACATGTCTGTGGAACTTGTTCAGTTTATGTCTCAGTTGTTGAATCTTGTTATGTTCATACAAATATTTACACACGTTAACTTTGCTGAAAATAAACGCAGTTGACATTGAGAGCACGTTTCTTTTTTTGCTGAGTTTAGTAAAGAAAAAAGTGTTAACCAAATCAAAACATATTTTTTATTTTAGATTCTTCAAAGTAGCCACTCTTTGCCTTGATGATAGTTTTACACACTCTTGGCATTCTCTCAACCAGCTTCACGAGGAATGCTTTTCCAACAGACTTGAAGGAGTTCCTACATATGCTGAGCACTTGTTGGCTGATTTTCTTTCACTCTGCGGTCCAACTCATCCCAAACCATCTCAATTGGTTTGAGGTCGGGTGATTGTGGAGGCCAGGTCATCTTATGCAGCACTCCATCACTCTCCTTGGTCAAATATCCCTTACACAGCCTGGAGGTATGTTGGGTCATTGTCTTGTTGAAAAACAAATGATAGTCCCACTAAGCGCAAACCAGATGGGATGGAGTATCATTGCAGAATGCTGTGTTAGCTATGCTGGTTAAGTGAGCCTTGAATTCTAAATAAATCACAGACAGTGTCAACAGCAAAGCAGCCCCACACCATCACACCTCCTCCATGCTTCACGGTGGGAACCACACAGAGATCATTCATTCACCTACTCTGCATCTCACAAAGACATGGCGGTTGGAACAAAAAATCTAAAAATTTGGACTCATCAGACCAAAGGACAGATTCCACCGGTCTAATGTCCATTGCTAGTGTCCTTTAGTAGTGGTTTCTTTGCAGCAATTCGACCATGAAGGGCTGATTCATGCAGTCTCTGAACAGTTGATTTTGAGATGTGTCTGTTACTTGAACTCTGCGAAGCATTTATTTGGGCTGCAATCTGAGGTGCAGTTAACTCTAATGAACTTATCCTCTGCAGCAGAGGTAACTCTGGGTCTTCCATTCCTGTGGTGGTCCTCATGAGAGCCAGTTTCATCATAGCGCTTGATGGTTTTTGCGACTGCACTTGAAGAAGCTTTCAAAGTTCTTAAAAGTTTCCGGATTGACCTTCATGTCTTAAAGTAATGATGGACTGTGGTTTGTCTTTTCTTATTTGAGCTGTTCTTGCCATAATATGGACTTGGTCTTTTACCAAATAGGGCGGTCTTCTGTATACCACCCCTACCTTGTCACAACACAACTGATGCTCAATCGCATTAAGGAAAGAAATTCCACAAATTAACTTTGAACAAGGCACACCTGTTAATTGAAATGCATTCCAGGTGACTACCTCATGAAGCTGGTTGAGAGAATGCCAAGAGTGTGCAAAGCTGTCATCAAGGCAAAGGGTGGCTACTTTGAGGAATCTCAAATATAAAATATATTTTGATTTGTTTAAACTTTTTTAGTTATTACGATTCCATATGTGTTATTTCATAGTGTTGATGTCTTCACTATTATTCTACAATGTAGAAAATAGTTAAAAAAAAAAACAATACCTTGAATGAGTAGGTGTGTCCTAACTTTTGACTGGTACTGTATATGACACCAATGTGTCATGTATTAAGAATATATTATATTTATATATATCATTAGTGATAAAGCTCTGTTTGCTTTTGTTTGTGGAACAGTCATTCAGGGCTGCTTACAGTATAAACAAACTGGAGCACTCTCTAAAGTTCTCCCCCAAAGTGCAAATTGTGACAGGGTAGCTAGCGTTTTTGACCCGCTAAACTTCTCAATAATACCTTTCAGGAATGGTGAACATGTCCATTACCACTTTAACACGCATAATGGCAGTAGAGAGCGGTAAAGCGTCAACCGCGTCGCCCGCCCTGACAGACTGACTGTCTGAACTGGGATGACACCCTGAAGGACTGTATTGTCAGTCCCATCACAGAGAAATGATTTCCATTGAACCATGCAAGTAGAAATCTTTCAAGCCAGTGATTTAGGGAAACAGCGGGCGTCAGGCAGCAGTCACCAAGGAGGTAAGGAACAACCCTTCTTTTTTCTTTTTTTAAAACACACCTGCCATAATATTTTTTTCCTGTCTTTATCACTGTGTCTTTCTGTCTGTCTGTATGCATGTGTGTCTTGTCTGTAGGCAACAAGCTTGGGCCATTGCTTGCTTTGAGTAGAAAATGTTACCTGTCGCTCTGAGCCTGATGCTTACTAATGCCAGACAACGCTGACCTGAGATGGGACACAGTCATAAATGGACACACTCAACATGGGACGCCGTCACGATGACCAACACATCATGTCTAATGGGGACAGCAGCCTCACACACCAGAGGAGGCTGTTGGGTGGACATATAGGAGGACAGGTTCATTGTAGGTTTCCATGTGTTTGATGTGTTTCATAACATTCCATTTATTCCATTCCAGCCATAGCAATGACCCTGTCCTCTTATATATCCAAACACCAGCCTCCTCTGAAACACACTGTATTCACCTCGGCAATGGCAGCCTGCTTAGCTAACAGATGACAGAGTCAAATAATGATTGATAGAGATTGTGACAGAAATCGGACACAATTGGACCAGTGTTGGTTTGGTGTGTGAGAAAGAGCTGAACATGAGCTATGATGACACATTCAGTTGTAAGCATGTATAACACATGGGTTGCAGCAGTGCATGACGCCTGAGAACGTAGCCTTGGCTTCCTGAGGAGAGCAGTGACAGGACCTGAGCGAGTGTCACATGTCACATTGGGCTTACTGGCTTTCCCGCAAAGCCAGCTGCCAGTACATTATAGCGTCTTAATTATAGACCTGTCTGCTGGCTATGGGTGCAGACAGTAGAAACTAGATCAATCGTCCTCATGTCACTGTGTGACTTATGATTAGGCTGCATCTTTAAAGAAGTGAGAGTTGACTTCTGTGCATCAAGTTGAGCATTGCAGAGCATTCGACAGAGCATTCTAGAATGTACAGGACTTGGAAGACATTTTGTGGCCAAGGATGGTCTTTGAAAAGTTAACCATTTAGAGAATTATCTTTCCCTACAAATGTGGATTGGAACTTAAAACAGCATAAAACTAAAGTAACATGAGAAGTTATGCATACATTCCTTGAGTTTCGATATGCCTGTCACATCCTGACCAGTGAAAGACGTAATTTGCCATAGTAGTATGGTCAGGGCGTGGCAGGGGGGTTTGTTTTGTATGTATTTTGGGTTTTCTGTTTTTATGTGGGTTTGTTCTAGTGGTCTATTTCTATGTGTTGGTTTTCATGTTCGGCCGGGTATGGTTTCCAATCAGAGACAGGTGTCTTTCGTTGTCTCTGATTGGAAGCCATACTTAGGCAGCCTGTTTTTCCTTTGGGGTTGTGGGTAGTTGTTTTCCGTTCTAGTCTAAGTACCTGACGGGACTGTGTTGGTCGTTTTTTAGTTATTTTGTCAAGTGTCTTCATTAAAAGATTGAACATGAGCACTATCCACGCTGCGTCGTGGTCTCCATTTCACAACCCCCGTGACAATGCCAAGTTAAATCTAAATATAATTTTTCACATCAAGCAGTTTAGAGATTAAATGTTGACTTGTGAATTGTGCTAATGTCATGATAGAATGAGATAAATGACAGTAACATGCTCTGTATCAAAACCTGCAGCTACAAGACAACACACTCAGTGACATTGGTCCTTACCTATACCTGCAGGTCCCATACAAAGAGACAAAGCCAGATATATCATTGGTCAGAGTAAGAGAGCTAGAAGCACAGATACATTGTATGTGTCACGTCCTGACCAGTAATAGGGGTTATTTGTTATTGTAGTTTGGTCAGGACGTGGAAGGGGGTATTTGGTTTATGTACACATGGGAGGAGATCCAGGCTGGAAAGGATCACCTCCCATGGAGACAGGTGGAAATAGAGAGGGAGGAACGGCGACAGTGGAGCGAAGACCGGGAACGCTACAGGGGAACACGACTGCCGTTTAAGCCGGAGAGGCACCCCCAATAATTTTTTTTGGGGGGGGCACACGGGTAGTTTGGCTAGGCCAGAACAGGTGGAGAAGAAAGCGCCGGAATATGCGGAAGTGCGCACGATTTCGCTCAGGCCCCTGCACAGCCCAGTTTGCCCTGTGCCAGCACTTCGCTTATGCAGGGCTACTAGTTCCATCCAGCCAGGACGAGTTGTGCAGGAGGTGCGATTGAGACCGCCAGTGCGTCTCCACGGCCTGGTATATCCAGTACCAGCACCACGCACCAGGCCTCCAGTGCGTCAGCCCAGTCCAATTCAGCCTGTTTCCGCTCCTCGCATCAGCCCCACGCACTAAGCTTCCAGTGCGTCAGCCCAGTCCAGTACGTCCTGTTCCCGCTCCTCGCACCAGCCTTAGGGTGCGTGTCCCTAGTCTGATACCTCCAGTACCAGTCCCACGCACTAGGCTTCCAGTGCATCAGCCCAGTCCAGTACATCCTGTTCCTGCTCCCCGCACTAGCCCTGAGGTGCGTGTCCCCAGTCTGGTACCTCAGCCCAGTCCCGAGCTTCCGACGACAGTGCCTCGTCCAGAACTTCCGGCAACAGTGCCTCGTCCAGAACTTCCGGCAACAGTGCCTCGTCCAGAGTGTCCGGAACCAAGAGAGACGGCCCGCAGTCCGGCGCCGAGTGAGTCTGCCCGCAGTCCGGCGCCGAGTGAGTCTGCCCGCAGTCCGGCGCCGAGTGAGTCTGCCCGCAGTCCGGCGCCGAGTGAGCCTGCCCGCAGTCCGGCGCCGAGTGAGCCTGCCTCCAGTCTGGAGCTTCCAGAGTCGGCTTACAGTCTGGACGGCAGCCACCCTCCCTTCCCTCCCTTTAGTTTAGGGGATTTATTTTGTTTTGGGGTTATTTTGTTTATTTGTGTGAGGTGCATCCGGGGTCTGCACCTTTGGGGGGGGGTACTGTCACGTCCTGACCAGTAATAGGGGTTATTTGTTATTGTAGTTTGGTCAGGATGTGGCAGGGGGTATTTGGTGTATGTGGTTCGGGGTGTGTGTCTATGTAGAGGGGTGTTTGATTTATGTATTCCGGGGTTTTTGGGCACTGTTCTATGTTAGTGTATTTCTATGTTCTGTCTAGTCTAGTCTATTTCTATGTTTATTGGGGCTGGACCTTCAATTGGAAGCAGCTGGTTATCGTTGCTTCTGATTGAAGGTCCTATAAGTAGGAGTTTGTTTTTTGTGGGAGATTGTGCTTGGTATAGCTTTGTTGCCTTACCGGCCTGTTATTAGTCGTTGTGTTTTTGTTGTGTTTGTTTTGGTTCACCTTCTTGTCCGTTTAAATAAAAAGAAGATGAGTGCACATTTCCCCGCTGCGTCTTGGTCCGCTTTAACCTACGACAACCGTGACAGTATGCTCATAAAGTGTTTGGTCACTTTACTACAACCACCAGGTCATTAAAACTATCTTTAAGTATTTGACAATTAGTCAATCCCCCAAAATTGTGCATGTCAGCAGTCAGGTTTTCAAGATAAAGCACTTTCAGTAGAGCAAAAACTAGCCTTATTAATGCATCATATGACGCATTTTGCATGTAGCATTCCTTAAAGCCAAAGGGGCACTATAATACTACATTAATACTACTTTAATACCTCTGAATCTAAACAGTCAAGGATTTTCTTTCAGAAATCATCCAACACATCAGGGATGTTAAGAACCATACTCATTATATTATCATCTAGTCAATATTCCAGTTTATATCTTGGCCTGGCCCTAGTCTGGGTCAGTAACTCCAACTCAACCATATGTTACAATAAATTATACAATGGGTGGGTCTAATCCTGAATGCTGATTGGTTAAAACAGCATTCCAGCCGGTCTCTATTCCACAAGTTACACCGGCTAAATCTATGACTTAGTCTTGGGCCTAATAACACCTGTGCCAATAAATCCTCTAAACACTGGCTTCGCGGGCATTATCACTTAATTATACAACGGGTGGGTCTAATCCTAACTGCTGATTGGTTAAAAATGCAGTATAATAACCGTAAGACAAAGAAGATGGCTGCCTACCTGCTGGCTGCGGCCCCATCGGCTGAGTCCTGGCTTCTCGTCTCACTGGGGGTGCTGTGTCGGCTCACTGATTTGGATTGGGACATGGGGATCGGGACTAAATAATGAAAATAACACGTTTCCAACATTAAAGGTTGCAGCGGATTGACTGGTCAACCCAAGCAACACCAATAAGAGATGTACCCAAAAGTAAAAACAGGGTGAAATGGTTAAAAGCAAATGAGTGATAAAAAATAACGATAAAATTAAAATTAAAAAGCGGGACAGAAAGTCAAATGGATTGCTCATTTACCATTCAAGTCAAAGCAGTAATGGCTTTCATTGGTCATTGATAGGTTCATTAACAAAAGCCACTCTTGTACAATAACCAAAAAGTAATATTGCAATAGGATGTTGTTACAAATTTGTACCACTAGAGAACATTGACAAATACCTTTTTACATGTGCTGTACAGTATTTGGGCAGTGGTGTAAAATACTTTAGTAAAAATACTTTAAAGTACTACAGAAAGTAGTTTTTTGGGGGTATCTGCACTTCACTATTGATATGTTTGACTACTTTTACTTCACTACATTCCTAAAGAAAATAATGTACTTTTTACTCCATACATTTTCCGTGACACCCAAAAGTTCTCGTTACATTTTGAATGCTTAGCAGGACAGGAAAATGGTCTAATTCACACACTTATCAAGAGAACATCCCTGGTCATCCCTACCGCCTCTGATCTGGTGGAGTCACTTAACACAAATGCTTCATTTGTAAATTATGTCTGAGTTTTGGAGAGTGTTCCTGACTATCCGTAAATAAATAAAACAAGAAAATTGTGCTGACTGGTTTGTATTAGGAAATTTGAAATGATTTATACTTTTACTTTGAAACTTAAGTATATTTTAGAGATTACATTTACTTTTGATACTTAAGTATATTTAAAACCAGAAACTTTTACTTTTACTCAAGTAGTATTTTACTGGGTGACTTTCACTTTTACTTGAGTAATTTTCAATGAAGGTATCTTTACTTTTACTCAAGTATGACTATTGGGTGCTTTTTCAACCACTGTATTTGGGTAGTGAGATATGTTTTCAAATGTTGTTAAGCCCATCATTTCAATATGAAATGTGGACGTTCTCCACATGTATTTGCATACAACAAATCCACCTCAATATCATAGGCTTGGGGAAACACCTGGGCATAGATGAAGTACTAATATAATACTAAGCCACACGTGAGGAAATAAATACATGTAAAAAACATGGGAAAGATAAGATGAAATGGGATATGTATGATACGGTTAGAAATGTATTTGAGAGAATGTGCATAGCATAGGCAGCCGCTAGTGGGCGCCAGACCGCCACTATCGTCTTGGCTTTATATGCCCAGCCAGTAATACACTCGTTTCTCCCCAGCGACCGGTTTGTACTTAAAACATCCTCCAATCAGGCTGCAAAGGCTTCGGTTTTCTCCATAACTAGCTTTAATGGCGTACCGCCGGAATAAAACGAGAAAAAAAATATGTGTATTGTCTTAATATAAAACAATGTTCCTATTTTCAGCCAATCAGGTTGCAGAAGTATGTTTACCCCTGGCTGAACGTGGGGTGCAACATCAGGAAGTAGCCCCTCTAGCAAGGTGGTGGGAAAATGTGTTTTATTAAAACTATGCATATTTTTGAGTTTTTTTTCCCGGCAGCACGCCATTAAAACTAGTTAAGGAGGAAGCCGATGCCTTTGCAGCCTGAATTGAGGATGTTTTATGTACGAACCGGTCGCCGGGGGACACGAGTGTAACGTTAATACCAGTGGCTGCCTAGGCTAGAATGTGCAAAACATGAAGAATTAACTTTCACAGAAATGAAATTAATGGTATACATTTTTAAGATATACTATACTCAAATGTCAATTCAAAATATTTGCATTTATTTTGCAATAGACATTGTGAAGAAATAGAACAGTGAAATATGAAACATAATGATCATAATCATGATTACAGATTTATATTAGAGATGAGTAAAAGTAAAACTTACAAATATTGTTGCATGCAATCACACACTTGTTGCATGCAATCAAATAGTAGCAGACATGCTGTACACTGCTAACTTGTAGATACATAGTATGTAGATAATAAGATAGACATAACATTGCATTTTCTACATTCCTGGCTCACCATCTACTGGATTTAGTGCATAGAAATATATAATTTCTGGAGCAGTCAAATTGCTGTGGTCTGATGCGCTATGCCCATTCTAGTAATTTTACTACTATGAGTTGGTGGTAATTTCTAACTCAAATGAATAACTGTGTGTGACGTGCTAATTTGAGTTGGGTTTCTGGAGAGATGTGCAGTGTGTGTGTGTACCTAGTGGGATTTCTGAGGAGATGTGCAGTGTGTGTGTTTGTGTACCTAGTGGAGGTTCTGGGGAGATGTGCAGTGTGTGTGTCTGTGTACCTAGTGGGATTTCTGAGGAGATGTGTGTGTGTTTGTGTACCTAGTGGAGGTTCTGGGGAGATGTGCAGTGTGTGTGTGTGTGTGTGTGTGTGTGTGTGTACCTAGTGATGGTTCTGGGGAGATGCCGATGCTCTGTAGGAGCGCCTCTGTCTCTCTGCGCTTCCGGTCCAAGTCAGAGTCCACTGGGGCAGCTTCAGCCTTCGGCTGCGTCTCTGTCTACACACACACATACACATTATATTAGCTTTGTAATAGTATGTTAGTGCGATGTAGGATTAGGTTTTTGTCTATGGACAGACAGGGATGAGCTTGATCAAGTGTGTCTACTCATTTTTTCTTCCTTACCTCCTTCTTCCTCTCCTCCTCCTTCCTCTTCTTCTTCTCCTCCCTGATCTGAGCTAGCCGCTGCTTTTTGCGCTCTAGCTGGGCTTTTAGGTCACTTTTGTCTGCCATTGTTTCCTATTGAGCTGGGAAAGAAGGAATGTCACACAAGGATGCAATGTACCTTTGTAATACGGTCACAATTTAAGATGGTGTCTTTCTAGGTGACGTTGGTATGCCTACTGTTCTGCACTAGATAACTTCTACTGGGTGTGGCCTTAGGTTAAGTTGCTTTCTTTTTGGCCTGTAACATGCTCCATAGTAAATAACATTGCAGGAGATAAATAAAGGAAAAGGAAAGGGGGATACCGAGTCAGTTGTACAATTGAATGTATTCAACTGAAATGTGCCTTCCGCATTTAACCCAACCCCTCTGAATCAGAGAGGTGCGGAGGGCTGCCTTAATCGACATCCACGTCTAAGTGCATAATCTATCTGCATCTTCCTGTCAATGTATTGTGGTAGGGTCAATACTCAATAATCATACTTCACTTGAAGTCACCAATGCAAGGGCAAAGCGTGGCTAGTTTGGGAACAATATAAAACATGTGAATATTAAATTATAGTAAAAGGACAATGACAACATAAGCAAGGGATTGCATCAAATTGATTCTTCCAAAACACGTCCAACTACAGTTTATGTGACATAAATAGACAGCATCATTGATGAAGGCAAATGTATCTCCTTGGTAAGGGAATGCTGGGCTGAGCACACTGGAGGGAATTACATACAAAGAAAAGATGTACTGAACAAACGTGGAGGATAAAGTAAAGTAAACGCTTTATTGAAATACTTAACAAAACAATTTAAATGACAAAAAGTCAAATAAGCAAAAAAAAATTATAAGCATCTGCTAGGTAAAGCCCCGCCTTATCTCAGCTCACTGGTTACCATAGCAGCACCCACCCGTAGCACGCGCTCCAGTAGGTATATCTCACTGGTCACCCCCAAAGCCAATTCTTCCTTTGGCCGCCTCTCCTTCCAGTTCTCTGCTGCCAATGACTGGAACGAACTGCAAAAATCTCTGAAGCTGGAGACTCTTACCTCCCTCACTAGCTTTAAGCACCAGCTGTCAGAGCAGCTCACAGATCACTGCACCTGTGCATAGCTCATCTGTAAATAGCCCATCCAATCTACCTCATCCCCATACCGTATTTATTTATTTATTTATCTTGCTCCTTTGCACCCAAGTATCTCTGCTTGCACATTCATCTTCTGCACATTATACCATTCCAGTGTTTAATTGCTATATAGTAATTACTTCGCCACCATGGCCTATTTATTGCCTTACCTCTCTTATCCTACCCCATTTGCACATGCTGTATATAGATTTTTCTACTGTATTATTGATTGTATGTTTGTTTATTCCATGTGTAACTCTGTTGTTGTATGTGTCGAACTGCTTTGCTTTATCTTGGCCAGGTCGCAGTTGCAAATGAGAACTTGTTCTCAACTAGTCTACCTGGTTAAATAAAAGGTGAACAAATTAAAAATAAAAATGGCAATGCATGAAGACCTAGCCTGAGATATTACTATTCTATCGCTTAGGACAGAGCCTTACCACAGTATCTACAGCAGTGGTTCACAAACCCCGGGTACTAGAACCCCTGGGAGTACTTGGCCTATCCACATGGGGTATTTAAAATGCACATGGGGGGGGGTGGGGTTTTGAGGGTACTCCGGGCAGAGCGACATTTAGTTGGTGGTACAGTAACCATACTGATCTACAGTATGGTGATGATGCTTACAGTACTGCACTGAGGTGGGTAAGGTAAAGGATCAATTGGGTATCATTAGCAATGACGTCATTCTTCAGTGCGCTTCTTCTTCCATTTATCCAAAACCACGCAAAATTAGCAAGTACACAAGCACAAATGACACATGCTACAAATGTACACAATGAGTTATTCTATTGCCTTGTAAATACTTGTCATACCTGCTCTTTCTTTCCTTATGGATGATAATGATGATGATGATGATGATGATGACGATGATGGTCACTTGCAAAGATACTGTATCACGCGACTGCTACACCCTCCGCAAATCACCACATTATTATCCTCCTCTAATGATATTGGAGCAGCAAACCTCGGATGTATGGTAAAAACAGGTCGTTTCAGTTTAGATGGTATTGCTGTCAATGGCTAAAATGAAACATATTCGCGCCAGATGACCAAAAGCAAATATAAAACAAGTGCATGCATGCCATGATGCAGCATCTCCCCCTTCAGAGTATCAGAGGAAATCTTTCCCTTCATCCTGTCAGAGCAATGTGCCGCTTTCAATTAGCTGTTACAATGTCGCCATCTACAGGCCATTTAGAGAAGTGGACACGGCGTTCTCAGATTTACATGTATTATTTAACTCAACGAAACCTGTTTTTTTATATAATACAATCATTCATATTTCCATTGTATATTGTTTTGTTTGCACATGTTTCTTTCTTTCTAAACAACCCCCTCCCCAAAAACCAAAGCGTAGTGTTCTTTCATTGGTCGAAGCCAATGCCAATCAAATCCAAACTTCATCAACAACAACTCAACACAGAGGTCGGTCTTGTGAAGAGCATTCGTGAATTCTGGAATATTGTTGCTTGTTAAAAGTTTAGGTGATGCAAAGACATTCGGCACTGTTCAGGAATGTGACTGTGTTTCATTGACAATTGTTTTGAATAATGTCAATTTAACGCTTTGATATTGCCCTTGGTGGCTAGCATTAGCCCGCTAGCTAGCGTCTTTACGTCTGAGAGACTGGAGCGTGCCGCTGGTGAAGAGAAAGGGCATCCTGGCTGACAACAATCGGACTGTCTCGGGACTTAAATTTTAATTTGTTGCAACTATGAGGTTAACGCAATTTTTGCTAAAGAACAGCTCCATACCGAAACAAGCATTAGTGGATAGGTTTTCCAAGTTCTCACCTTCGCCGCTGTCAATGAAACAATTCATAGACTTTGGTAAGTTTTCATCCCTGTCCTGTAATAATAACATAGCTAAACATTACAATACTGTGCAAAAATGTAGCAAGCAAGCTTAAACATTACAATGACGTTACTGTGCAACATTGTAGCTTGCCTAACGTTAATTCTGAGTCCATAGCAGCTACGTGCAAAACAAGTGCCACTGGTTGCATTGTATAAGTAGGGTAGCTAAGTCACTGACAGCTGTCAGTGTTCCCAGAGTACTGCAGTATGTGCCCTCTCTGATCAGAGGAACTCTCTGCTGAAGCGTTGACAAACATTATTGTATTCAATTTTATCATGATACTGGTGGGTATGGCTGCATTCACAACAGTGGGGATGGCACCCATTGTATTGCCACTCTCCTGACAATAGATTGTTTACGGCTAGTTGCGGGACGAAACAAGGTCTCGTTGCAGGACTAAGCAACGTATTATAATGCGATAGATACCAAGCAAAGATATCCATCAAATGTAAAGCAGCGACTGTGATTTTGAATCAAATCCCTCGTGACACTCACAGCCACTGTTAGTTAGATTCAGTTCTAACAAGTCACTAAAAGGTGGAAATGAAAACCTTTCTCCCTATCATGCTTTTCTGCTAGGTAGCACTTGGTCCTGTTCTTAGGTGAAAACGTGACGTGATCCTTCTGCCAAAACAAACCAGTTCAATGTCTTCACATTGTCTTAAACATTTGTGTGCGCCTAATGAGTACAACCCAGATGTGTTCCTGTGTCATGCGACTGCAGGCTCGGCCAATGCCTGTGAGAAGACGTCCTTTGTGTTCCTGCGTCAGGAGCTTCCTGTCCGGCTGGCCAACATCATGAAGGAGATCGACTTCCTCCCTGACAAGCTTCTCAGCACCCCCTCACTGCAGCTGCTACAGAGCTGGTAAATACAGCTGTAGCTTATACAACTCTATATCTCAGTGAATCTGTGCACCCCCTTACTACAGCAGCTACATCACCTATTATGAACCTTTACCCTACATATCACTGAATATTGTCCAATCCCCCTCCAGGCTGCAGACACACACCTCACCTACACAGGCTGCAGGAGTGTGAGTGTGGATAGTACATCCTCTATATCTCACTGACTCCAATCCCATTCCATGCTGAAGAAACTACTTCATTTCACTGTGTAGCTGTGTGTGTGTGTGGAATAGTTACCTTACCACTGATGCAGGGTCACGGCATGGGTCAGATATTTTAGCATCCCTTGAATGGACTGGGAAAAGAATAACTTGGTTCCTGGAAGGGTGTCTTCTAGCAAAAGACTAAATATTCTTGACCTCCTTGACCCCTCCTTATATTTGACTGAATGCTGTGTGCTCCTCCTACAGAGAGCTGACCCTACTGTAAACATTACACTGCTTCATGCATTCGGTAGGACCGTCGGTATAGAATATGGAGAATTGGATCACTCCCAGAGTATATTTTTCCCCTTACAGTTATTCCATTTATTTTACCAGGCAAATCAATTAAGAACAAATTCTTATTTACAATGCCTGGCAAGAGGCCTCCTGTTGGGATTAAAAAAATATCTGTTTGTACCTTTTAGCCAAGTCTCTGCTACAGTATGTTTGTTCCTTCATAGTTGTCAGAAATGATTATTGAACTTGTACGTTGCTCTAGGCGACACGTGTATGATCAAACCAATCAAATGTATCTTATAAAGCCCTTTTTACATCAGCAGTTGTAAAATATCTTATCTTGAAGAGCCATTTACTGAGGTGATATTCAACAGCCATTTATTGAGGTGATATTCAACAGCCATTTACTGAGGTGATATTCAACAGCCATTTACTGAGGTGATATTCAACAGCCATTTACTGAGGTGATATTCAACAGCCATTTACTGAGGTGATATTCCGACAGAGCCAATAGGATGTTATTATCCTGGCGACTATAACAGTGCATAGACTATCTTACTGAACTACTCTGCCCTAGTGAGGGGTATGGTGGGGTGAGAGAGTTATGGGGGTCTCAAATCAAATCACCACGTCCCTTAAACGGAGTGGTACATCTCATTTCTAGGGATGAGATGAAGGCCTACCCTGCGATGTAGGCTGCAGGTGCCAGCTGTCTCCGTCTCATATCTCTGTCTGTTAGGCAGGCTGCACAGGTGTACACAGACGCATGAATACACACACAATAACATACTCACTCTACACACTCGTACAAATTGATTTTCTGTTGTAGATGTAGTGGCCTGAGGGCACACATTTAATGTGTTGTGAATGTTGTTTAAAATGTAAAATGTTTAAAATCTGTTATGAATGTTTTTAAAATGATATAAACTGCCTTCATTTTGCTGGACCCCAGGAAGAGTAGCTGCTGCCTTTGAAGGAACTAATGGGGATCCTTAATAAATACAAAATACAGGGACAATGTGGGCTGGAACACCATGTATCCTCACAGTGAAACGGGCTGTGCGCGACGTTGTTTGACGATCATCAGAAGTGTAGCCTAGAAACATGGAGGACTACAATGTGCATCAAGTCTTTATTAGTGACAGTCAGATATTTTGTCAGTTAAAATGGGTACTTGCAAATATGTTCTCTTATTGAAACGGAATACTTTCCCAAAAATAAATGGAGTTGATTGTTGAGTGCTAGGGCTGTGAAGGAATTGTTTAGGCTATCTCCTAGTTAGGGAAAACCATCAGCTAACTAGAGTGTAATGTCAGGGAAAGTACAGCACAGTTGAAACTAGGGCAATAACTTAGTGTCTCTCTGATAGGTGGCCAGTACAGAACCCTATGTTTCAGCTTTATTATCAATGTAATGATATGGCAGATATATATTTCTAAACTTGGTCTAAAGTTAGCGTTCTGCGTCATCGCTACTCTATTAAGGTTATGTTCCGCTTTAGGCCGTGGGGTTTTTCCATCCACAATATTGATTTGGCACCATTTATTCGACTTGGCTAATGGTAGAGTAGTGGCCTGACGGCAACAACAAGCGTTAGTTAAACTTTGTAATTCAAGCTAGTTAGCCTAGTTGCAGCAGCTGTGTTAGTAAAGTGGGAGGGTTCAAGGTCAGTTGGTGGACAAAGAGGGTTTGAAAACAGTCAGCCACTGATCTCTCACCTAGCTTCCTGACTCAATCTGCATGTCACTGAAGTCGGGACAATTTAGTCTACAGCCTCTTAACTAGGCCATAATAGTGACTCCTCTGAACAAGCTAGTAGGCTAATAAGTAAGCTACTGAAATGCTTAGTGTTAATGTGTTAGGCCTACTTCCACTAGGTCAGAAGTATTTAGCGTGTGCTGTACAGAGAATATTCACATTTTGAGATGTTGAAAATGGTGAGGAATGTTTCAACATCAGAAGGAACATAACTGCCCAAATGGCACTCTATTCCCCGGGGCCCAGAGGGCTCTGGTTAAAAGTAGTGCACTATATAGGGAATAGGTTGCCATTTGGGATGCATAATAGGCCTATCTCCAGCCACAAGTAGCCCTAGTTATTGTAGCATGTATAAATACCCCCATGTGGTTTTCATGGTCACCACGAGAGTCGGAGTCCGTTCCAAAATAGAAGTCTGAGATTTTTAAAGGTGGAACTCCAGGAGTCAAAAGTGATTTGCTAAAGGAAAGAAGTGATCTTTTCCCTGGCTTCTACACATACCTTTAGTTTCTTTCACCATGGGACTGAAATAAAGGTTTAATGAAGCACTCATAAACCCTTCATTATGCCTATGTAATTCATAAGCAAATGTCATGCTACACTCCCAAGCACTTGCTTATAAATACTCTTTATGAATGCTCTGTAAAGCCTAAGAATACTCTTTATGAATGCTCAACAAAGCCTTTATAAATGTAGTTTGGTTTAAAGTAGCAGTATTGTTTCCCTGTGTTAACTAGCCTGTCTTCTGTGATCTATTCCTACAGGTATGCAACAAGTCTGATGGAGCTTGCGGGCTTCCTGGAGAAAGATCCTGATGATAAAGCGATCCTAAAGAAGTAAGTCAATTACACACAGTCATATCCAGCAGATAGGCCTACATCTCATTAGATGGACTCTCCAAAGTGAGTCATAGTTAATTCGGGTAAGGAAAGATAACATTTCTCTAATCTCTGCCTAACAATAGCCATCTCTTCTAACTGAATAATAGATTATGGTTTTAATCTTGATCTGAAATGGAATGTGATATGATGGATTACCACGTCCACCATACCTCTGCTGCTGCTTAGATCAATCATATTTTGAGCTGTTAGCAACCTCGCAGATGTTAGTGAGTTAATGACTGAATGACTATAGGTACTTTATTTATACCCAGAGGGAAAATTAGGATGGCAGGCTATTGGAATAGAATGTGTGGAATTGTGAACTTTCGACCCAGCCTTTGCCCTGTCTCCTCAGGTTCACTGGGACGCTGGTGAACGTCAGGAACCGTCACAACAACGTGGTCCCCACCATGGCCCAGGGCGTAGTGGAGTACAAGGAGGCTTTCGGCTCTGACCCTGTGACCAATCAGAATGTCCAATACTTCCTGGATCGCTTCTACATGAGCCGCATCTCCACCCGCATGCTCATGAACCAGCACTGTCAGTAACTATACTACATATATACTCGTGGCCAAAAGTTTTGAGAATGACACAAATATTAATTTTCAAAGTCTGCTGCCTCAGTTTGTATGATGGCAATTTGCATATACTCCAGAATGTTATGAAGAGTGATCAGATGAATTGCAATTAATTGCAAAGTCCCTATTTGCCATGCAAATTAACTGAATCCCCCCAAAAACATTTCCACTGCATTTCAGCCCTGCCACAAAAGGACCAGCTGACATCATGTCAGTGATTCTCTTGTTAACACAGGTGTAAGTGTTGACGAGGACAAGGCTGGAGATCACTCTGTCATGCTGATTGAGTTCGAATAAGACTGGAAGCTTCAAAAGGAGGGTGGTGCTTGGAATCATTGTTCTTCCTCTGTCAGCCATGGTTACCTGCAAGGAAACACGTGCTGTCATCATTGCTTTGCACAAAAAAGGGCTTCACAGGCAAGGATATTGCTGCCAGTAAGATTGCACCTAAATCAACCATTTATCAGATCATCAAGAACTTCAAGGAGAGCGGTTCAATTGTTGTGAAGAAGGCTTCAGGGCGCCCAAGAAAGTCCAGCAAGCGCCAGGACCGTCTCCTAAAGTTGATTCAGCTGCGGGATCGGGGCACCACCAATACAGAGCTTGCTCAAGAATGGCAGCAGGCAGGTGTGAGTGCATCTGCACGCACAGAGGCAAAGACTTGGAGGATGGCCTGGTATAAAGAAGGGCAGTAAAGAAGCCACTTCTCTCCAGGAAAAACATCAGGGACAGACTGATATTCTGCAAAAGGTACAGGGATTGGACTGCTGAGGACTGGGGTAAAGTCATTCCCTCTGATGAATCCCCTTTCCGATTGTTTGGGGCATCCGGAAAAAAGCTTGTCCGGAGAAGACAAGGTGAGCGCTACCATCAGTCCTGTGTCATACCAACAGTAAAGCACCCTGAGACCATTCATGTGTAGGGTTGCTTCTCAGTCAAGGGAGTGGGCTCACTCACAATTTTGCCTAAGAACGCAGCCATGAATAAAGAATGGTACCAACACATCCTCCGAGAGCAAATTCTCCCAACCATCCAGGAACAGTTTGGTGATGAGAAATGCCTTTTCCAGCATGATGGAGCACCTTGCCATAAGGCAAAAGTGATAAATAAGTGGCTCGGGGAACAAAACATCGATATTTTGGGTCCATGGCCAGGAAACTCCCCAGACCTTAATCCCATTGAGATCTTGTGGTCAATCCTCAAGAGGCGGGTGGACAAACAAAAACCCACAAATTCTGACAAACTCCAAGCATTGATTATGCAAGAATGGGCTGCCATCAGTCAGGATGTGGCCCAGAAGTTAATTGACAGCATGCCAGGGCAGATTGCAGAGCTCTTGAAAAAGAAGGGTCAACACTGCAAATATTGACTCTTTGCATCAACTTCATGTAATTGTCAATAAAAGCCTTTGATACTTATGAAATGCTTGTAATTATATTTCAGTATTCCATAGTAACATCTGGCAAAAATATCTAGACACTGAAGCAGCAAACTTTGTGGAAATTAATATTTGTGTCATTCTCAAAACTTTTGGCCACGACTGTACATCACCATGCTCATGAACCAGCACTGTCTGTAACTATACTACATATACTATACTACACCATGCTCATGAACCAGCACTGTCTGTAACTATACTACATATACTATACTACACCATGCTCATGAACCAGCACTAGTCACAGTAGGGCTGTGTACACAAAATACATACAGCATGCAAGTGTAGTTACCCAATGAGTCTGAATTTGTTGTTATGTACCGCTTCAGCTCTCATCTTTGATGGAAGTGCCAACCCCGCCCATCCCAAGCACATTGGCACCATCGACCCCGACTGTGACGTGACAGAGGTGGTAAAAGGTACTGTCCCTCATCAGCTACACACACACACACACACACACAGAGAGACAGAGACAGACACACACACGTACGATTTACAGGTGCAGTATCATTATTTAACCCTTTCCACTGCTCCAGTAGGTATGTCCTTTTCACCTTGATCTGCACAGTATCACATTTATTCTCATAATAATAATAATAATAGAACTAAATGATGTGTAATAGTAATGCCTTTTAAATACAGAGGCAGACTGTTCTTCACCCACCTATTTCAACATCTACTCTCTGTGGTCACTGGTCATTAGCTGTTATGGTGACTAGATTAAAAGTCACTGGTCATTAGCTGTTATGGTGACTAGATTGAAAGTCACTGTACATTAGCTGTTATGGTGACTAGATTGAAAGTCACTGTACATTAGCTGTTATGGTGACTAGATTGAAAGTCACTGTACATTAGCTGTTATAGTGACTCGATTGAATCAGTGGTGTTAAACCAAGTTCTCAAACCAAGTTTATTCACCCAAAGGGTCAGATAGAACAGATAAACATGTTCCCAACAGCACAAGTAGATATACCCCAATTTAGGTGCAGTCTCCTCCTTCCCTCTAAAACATCTTTATTGTTAAGTGATGTGGGTAATCAGTGGTCATTAGGTGTTATGGTAACTAGATTGAAAGTCAGTGTTTTCTTCCTGTGCTACAGTCCTGGTCTTTGTTTTGACTGTTTCGTCCCCAGATGCCTTCGATAGTTCCAAGATGCTCTGTGAGCAGTACTACCTGACCTCACCAGAGATTGACATCACACAAGTCAACGGTAAATCACCTTCTATACAGGGTTATAGACCTGGGATCTGGAAGGTATTTGTTTTCCTTCAAATATTTTAGCTGCGCTTGGTTGAGCTGGCCTGGCTCAATTGACCCAATAGAATAGTCCCAGAAGTGCAACCTGGCCCAACTGACACTGTTGATGAGCTATATCAAACACTCAAAGTATTTGAAAGATTGTAAACACTATTTGGAGCCAAGTCTGTTTTTGATACAACATTATTGCAGTCACATGCTTTAGTGTGCCAAGGGAAGGGAGAAGGGCCAGAGTAGCTTGAAGACGTTTCTCGTTCTCCTATTTCCAAATAGTACAATTTGGTTAGCAAGTGAGTTTTAGGCCGGGGGTTGTTAGAGAAGATTATGTTTACAGAAACAATTTGTGAGGTTGTATTTGCATTGTGAGTTGTTTGGCCAGGTTTGATTTGAGTTTCTCTGCCCGTGGGTTGAGTGTTCTTGGTCTCATTCAATTCTTCTGGTCTACTCAATTCGGGGTGCAATTTGCAAAGTGTGTGTGTTTGTGTGTTGCTAGCTTGTGTGGGTGGTGTTAATAGATATTTAGCTGAACCATTTTTAGCAATTAACTCTGTTGCTTTAGTTGAACAGTGTGCGACGACTGTTTACTCTCAGCTAGGGTTGTCAGGAGTGAGACTGTGTTTTCTGCATCTGAGGCATGTCTACATGTCTACAGAGAACCAATCTTTCATACACCTCACTTACACAGGTATAAATATTCACTTCTGTGTATCGCCCTGTTTAAAAAAAACTGCAGGTCTAGGTTATACACTGAGTGTACAAAACATTAGGAACACCTTCCCACTATTGAGTTGCAACTCCTTTTTTCAGAACAGCCTCAATATGTCGGGGCATACAAGGTGTTGAAAGCATTCCACAGGGATGCTGGCTCACGTTGACGCCAATGCATAGTTGTGATAATCTTGCAGGATGTCTTTTGGTTTGGTGGACCATTCTTGATATACACGGGAAACTGATGAGTGTGAAAAACCCAGCAGCGTTGCAGTTCTTGACACACTCAAACAGGCACCTACTACCATACCCCGTTCAAAGGCACTTAAATCTTTTGTCTTGCCTGTTCACCCTCTGAATGGCACACACACACGTATCACAATGTCTCAAACCCTTCTTTAACCAGTCTCCCCCCCTTCATCGACACTGATTGAAGTGAATTGCATTTAACAAGTGACATCAATAAAAGATCATAGCTTTCACTTGGATTTACCTGGTCAGTTTGTCATGGAAAAAGCAGGTGTTTCTAATGTTTTGTGCAGGACAATAGCACCACTTGAAAGGTCAAACCATGACTTTGATAAATATTTTATTGTAGGTAGAGGGAAATGATAATCGTTGCTAAAACAAGAACAGATCCAGACATCACTTGGTGCCTAAACTTTCAAAACGCGCCAGCCATAAAATATCAATGGGCTGCACAGTCTAGCCTACGTCTGATGCATTACAGTGGGGGTGTGGACAGTCACATCAGCCATAATGATTCATCAAAAATGTTATGTCATAGTTTGCCTTTGGTCATTGTGCACCAAATCAAGCACCCATCAGTCTCTTATCTCTCCAGTCAGCAGCGGAACAGAACAGCAACAAGCCCCT
Organism: Salmo trutta; assembly: GCF_901001165.1. Lineage (NCBI taxonomy): Eukaryota > Metazoa > Chordata > Actinopteri > Salmoniformes > Salmonidae > Salmo > Salmo trutta. Next base: position 30,621,845 of record NC_042990.1, read on the forward strand.
TGCTACAGGCTTAGTCTTGTCGCCGGGCAGACTTCTCCTCTCTCAGTGAACCGTCTAACTCTCAGTAACAAACCTCCGTTCACCCACATTCAGCTGTTTAACAGTCACCATGTTACATAAGCCTTAAAAAAGCAAAACAATGTCTATTCATGGTTTTAGCTGGTAGCAACCTCATCCCCAGGCTATAGGCTATCAGAAGTGTCTGGGGACGTGATTACGTTGGTAGAATAGTCAATTATGTATTTCATAGTGATTATTGAGTTCAGTTGTGCATTTGCAATAAGAAGGGAAAGTTGTTTTGTTTCTACTAACTCCTATCCTCAGTTGTGCATGTTATACATTTGCAGTCATGTTTGGTTTGGAGTAATCCTCAGTTTTTCCTCAGCCAAAGGTCCTGACCAGCCTCTTCGTATTGTCTATGTGCCTTCCCATCTCTACCACATGCTGTTTGAGCTCTTCAAGGTACACCAAACATTTACCTTCTACTGTATAAACATTTCATTACACGTGTGAGGGAGCCTATGGCGGACGCTACTACATATGATTTGGTTACATTAACTCAATCTGATTTATTACTTTGTCATTTCCTCAAGCAATGTTTGTTTTGTTTCCAGAACGCCATGAGAGCAACAGTGGAGACTCATGAAATGGCCCTGCATCTCCCGCCGGTCAAAGTTCGAGTCTCACTGGGCAGTGAAGACCTGACAATCAAGGTAAACACAGGCTCAGAGTATTCACCCTTACAATGAATGATATGTATTGTGCTCATTGCAGTACATTGACTTTTATTTTTAAATGAGAAGTTTTAGTCACAGAGTTGTAGGAGTAATTGGAGTAAAGACATTACATTTGAAATGTCTCTACTTTTGGAACTTCTGTGAGTGTAAAGTTTTTACTGAAAATTTGTTTTATCTACTTCACTTGCGTTGGTAATGTTAACATGTTTCCCAGGCTAATAAAGCCATTTAATTGAGTACAGTGAAAACCTTCAGCTCTGAGCCCCAACAATATACATTTGTTCAAAAGTAGTGTATGCCCATCCAACACACTTCCACAGATGCAGGGTGGAAATAATACCATAGGATGTAGAAGCCTACTGTACAGTTTTAATGTGTATATTTTGTGTATGAATTCATAGTACCATAGATTTCCTTCCGTGGTTGTTGTGTAGGTGCTATACGATGATACTTGGAGACAACAGGAAGATCAGAGCTGTAACGTTGTTGGTGTTGTTTGTAGATATCAGATCGAGGAGGTGGAGTTCCCCTGAGGAAGATAGAGCGTTTGTTCAGCTACATGTACTCCACCGCCCCCAGCCCCGTCGATGTTGACAACTCACGCAACGCTCCACTGGTGAGACCCTGTCCTGGTGCCACTGAACATGAAAGATTTTACTGGCAGTCAGATTTAATACATTGGAGCACAACATTCGGTAGGACATGATCTATGACTGCAGTTTGATCACATGTTAGAGGCATGCAAGCCTGTTTATTTCATTTCAGCTCAAATGTAAATCGTGATCATTTTATACTGACTAAAGTGTAAACTGCGAGCGAACACGGTTGTAAATTAGCAGAATTACAAACTGGACCAGTCATTCGTTGCCCAGGGTTTAAAGTGTAACTGAATGCTTGTCTACTACAGTACTGTGTCAGTCAGTTCAGAGTGAGTTTTTAACTCTGTGTCCCTGGCTCTCTGTAGGCTGGTTTCGGCTACGGTCTTCCCATCTCCCGTCTCTATGCCAAGTACTTCCAGGGAGACCTGCAGCTCTACTCCATGGAGGGATACGGGACGTCAGCTGTCATCTACCTGAAGGTAACACTTCTACGAATGGAATGTGTTACTTCAACAGTTGTCTTATTCTAGATAATTGAACCTCTAAATCAGGGTTCCCCCATTTTGGCCCTCAATTTGTATTTTTTTTGCTCAAAAAATTTACAATTTTCATTTTTGGACACGACTGTAAAAACACCAGTTATTTTAATTTTTGAAAACTGTACCCAAGTATTCCCAAGCCTAATAGAGACACGTGATCGTATACAAATGTAAGCAAGGTTTGAAATGATCATGTTTTTGTCAAACATCTGTTTGGCCTTGTGATCAAATTGAGTCTACAAATTATTTGTAATTGTGTTCCGACCATCCGCTCACGGAAAAATTGTCCCACGGCTGAATCTAGTTGATGATCCCTGCTCTATACAACGTTGGCGTTTTTGAAAGTCTGAAATAAGTATGTAAAGGTTCATTCTCTGAATGGTGGAAGACTCATCATGTGATAGAAATAGAGCCTTGTCTTCAGAATCTGTTGCAACAGGAGGGAATGCGTAGGATAATGAGCAGCAGTATTTCCGGTGTTTGGGTTTTCGTCACTGGTTATTTGGACGTATCAGGATTTGGCGAAGGTGTGCTTAGACGGACTGCTTTGCATGTGTTGAAATTAGCGGAAGGGGGGAGGGCTTTGGCTGAGTTCTCTTTTGCGAGGGTGGAGACTTCGCAAATCAGAACTCCCAATTTCTAACATCCAGAACTAAATCACCTAGCTCACCAAATTCTGTGAGATTTTAGTTTTGGGTTACCCAAGATTACATCTAACCTACCACTCCACTCTGTGCTCCATTAACAGGCCTTGTCCTCAGATTCTGTGGAAAGACTTCCTGTTTACAACCAGTCAGCCATAAGGCATTACCAGACGAGCAACGAGGCGGATGACTGGTGCATGCCCAGCAAGGATCCCAAGAAGCTGGGGAAGTATGAGAGGAGAAGTCAATAGGGGTGTAACGGTACACGTGTTCATACCGAACCGTTCGGTAGGGGGCCTCGGTTCAGTCTGCACTCAACCTGAATGAATACATTTAATAAAATATATACAAAATAAAAGGCCTATAGGCTATGCCTACGCTGCGTTGTAGGCCGGTGCCTCGAGTAAATTTGAGCAGAATTTTTATTTTTTTAGGGCTATTCTGTTAAAACAACTAGAGCCTATGTGCACATTGTAATCTAAATTCAAATCTTAATTGGCGCATTTCAAACTGTCCTTTTGTGAGGCGCAGCCAGGAACTAGTTCTGTACGATGACGAGTGGTGGGGTGGACAAACCAGGAGGATCCTCCATCGTTTAAATCTCCAGTTTGGGAACATTTTGGCTTCCCAGTAGATCACAATGGTGATGTACAGAGAGTTGTGGATAAGACGTTAACAGTATGTCGCCACTGCTCAATGAGAATAGGCTATCCAGCTGCCAACACCTCAAATATGTTGACACATTTATGCCGACGTCACAAGACGGAAATGGAAAGAAACAACCCAAAATCACCTCCCCTCTGCATTCAAGCAGCCCTTGGGAACTGGTTCTGACCGGCCAAAAATGACAAGAGCAATAGGTAGGCTGTGTTTATATTTTACAGGCTTTGGTTTAAAGCCGCACCCGTTCTCAGTGGTTGAGAATAGGGAATTCCAGCACCTTGTAAAAGTGCTCGAGCCACGTTATGAACTTCCCTCTTGCACCCATTTCAGCAAACAGGTCATACCCGCTCTATATAAGCAAGCCACAGTTTTCTAGGAATTGGCCAATGCACCCTGTGTTGCGATTACTTAAAAGTGACAGCCCATTACCTTAACCCGGAGTGGGAGATGCCGTGCTACAGACACTCACCCTTTATGAGAAATCACAAGTGCGCATCTGGGACTAAATGTATGACTTCACAACTGGTAAATTCCCACCTCCCACACGGTTACAAATGCAGCATCAGTGTGAAAACGTGAGCATCAGTGTGAAAACGTCATTTTCCTGCTGTACCGAAACCAAACCGTGACCCCAAAACCGCAATACATACCGAACCGTGGATTTGATGAACCGTTACACCCCTAGAAGTTAACCAAACAGACTGAGCTAGCAGGAAGAACAAAGGAGGAAGACAGAAGGAGGATCAAACTGACAGAAGGTACACAGTTGTACCTACATCTATTACTGTGTGTGAGAGAGAGATGTGGATTCCTCTCGTAATGGATTCCTCTCGCAATGGATATTCTCATACATTCACTTGAAGTGGAAAAACACATCACTGTCGGAGGCGTTTCAATGGCAATACCAGGATCTCTATTCAATAAGCGACTTGATGAATGTTAGTTAGAAACAGGGTCGTACACAATCATCTTTCCTTTTGGTTATAATTTAACCACACGTTTCACTTATTTATTCCCCTCACTTATTTTAACGTTATTACACAGCGTAAAAAGCTAGCGTTTTGCTTATTATTAAAAGGTAAATGTTTAACGATAATTTCATTCATCAAACGACTGAATTAGGTTAGTACATCTTATATCACAGTACTATAATCTGTGATACATTTTTAAAATGTGAATTTAGTTCTTAACTCTTCACTCAGAGCTACGATTTGCAGCTAGGACACTGAGCTCCATGGACAGACAGAAACAGATGTTAAGGCCATGCTGTCAGTCAAGGCATTTTCTTTGGTTACCCTTCTACTACAGAATGTTCTGTAGAAGGGGAGGGGTGGTACATAGCAGCCTCCGACTCATCTCTGAGCAACAAATATTGTTTGACGCACACTGTAGACTGTTTAGTTTCAGCTCTGAGCATGTCACTTTCTACCCCTCACAAATATTTGTCCAAGTCGAACTTTTAGACAAAGTTTATCTACAATGTTTTTGGTCCTAAAGGGATTTTATTTGGGTTCCCCATCAACTGTTTTTCTTGGTGCCATTTTGAGTACCACCCTGGCTTCCAAGGTCCATTCAAGGTTTCCTATAAAGAATGTAGATATTGAAGTATTGTAGTGTCCAACTGACTTTTAAAATAAGTTATGTGAATATTGAGATAAATGTTAGAAATAAAGTTAACTCAATTTTGTAGATTTACTAAAATGATTTAATTTTAGAGGCCGGCTAGGTCTTCCATGCATGAAGTATTTATTGAATAATGTGTGCCAGAGAGCAACATGGGAGTATTATCACATTTCTGTGATTAGGGACACAGTAAGACTGAATTCAATCAAATGTTTGTCATTCAATTATTAATGAATTTCATTCCCTGGTATTCACTAAGAAAAGTCACGTATTACTTTACCAATAAGAACTTCCATAAGACAATATGTACAGTTACTTACATTTAACCCACTAACGGCTATGTACAGGGTCTTCAGACAGTACTCACACCCCTTGACTTTTTCCACATTTCATGCGTTACAAAGTGGGTTTAAAATGTGTTTAACCGTCATTGTTTTGTCAACGATCACAAAATATTCTAATATCAAAGTAAAAATATATATTTTTTATTAGATAAGCAGTCAACCCTGAGTCAATACATATTAGAATCACTTTTGGCAGCAATTAGTGTTAGTGTGTTTTTCTGGGTAAGTCTCTAAATGCTTTGCAAACCTGGATTGTACAATATTTGCCCATTATTCATTTAAAAATTCGTCAAGCTCAATGTCGTCTTGGTAAGTGTATATTTGGCCTTGTGTTTTAGGTTATTGTCCTGCCGAAAAGTGGATTTGTCTCCCAGTGTCTGTTGGAAAGCAAACTGAACCAGGTTTTCCTCTAGGATTTTGCCTGTGCTTAGCTCTGTTCCTTTTTTTATTATCCTAAAAAACTCCCTAGTCCTTGCCGATGACAAGCATACCCATAACATGATACAGCCACCACCATGCTTGAAAATATGAAGATTGGTACTCAGTGATTGTGTTGGCTTCATGGTGAAATCCCTGAGTGGTTTCCTTCCTCTCAGTCAACTGAGTTAGGAAGGACGCATGCATCTTTGTAGTGACTGGGTGTATTGATACGCCATCCAAAGTGTAATTATTAATAACTTCACCATGCTCAAAGGGATATTCAATGTCTGCATTTCTTTATTTTTACCCATTTACCAATAGTTGCCCTTTGTGAGGCATTGGAAAACCTGCCTGGTCTTGAATCTGTGTTTGAAATTCACTGCTCGACTGAGGGATCTTACAATTATCTGTATGTGTGAGGTACAGAGATGGGGTAGTCATTCAAAAATCATGTTAAACACTATTATTGCACACAGAGTGAGTCCATGCAACTTATTACGACTAAGCAAATGTTTACTCCTGAACTTATTTAGGCTTGCCATAACAAAGGGGTTGAATACTTATTGACTCAAGACATTTCAGTTTTTCATATTTATAAACATTTTCTAAAAACATAATTCCACTTTGACATTATGGTGTAGTGTGTGTAGATTAGTGACTCCATCATTTAATACATTTTAAATTCAGGCTGTAACAACAAAAAGTCAATGGTTGTGAATACTTTCTGAAGGCACTTATTTTGTAATCAGTCTTTTTGTGCATTGAAAAAAAATTATGGTTTGAGACTAAACGAACACTGAAGTGGAAACGTCTTCAACGCTGAACTGTTTTCAAAATGTTATATATTTTTTTTACCATCTATGGTTTTAAAATCACACGTTCTCAGGATGATGAAGGCATTTCATATTTTTTGTGGTATCACCATAAGTGCTGTGTGATGTCATTAAACTGACATGGGAGGAGCTATCAATCAGCTGAAGCTGTTGATTTGACATCTAACGCTGTGGGCCGAAGTCCTGACTGGCGCACATAACCTATTCCTGATGACATGAATAATGATTTACAGTATTTGTTTTATGGGCAGCCATCTTATGTCAGGATTTCAGTCTATATGGATTTTAAGGGAATTGAGTGAATATTTTAAACGTCTTTAGGTTCAATAAAATGCAACTCTTTATGTAATATGTAGTTCTCCCTCTGCCTTTTTGTGCCAATGCCAAACAAATGTGCCTGCAGTGCTTCCATTTAGCAGCCTTTTTGCATGTGCTTTAGTCAGAAAATTGTTGTTACCATAATCCTATCCACTAACTAAAGTATTATTAATGCACTCCTGTACAAATGTTGTTTGGTTCCTTCTTAATGAAAACCTAACAACAATGTAAGGGTTGATGATCAGTGTTTTTCCCTCATGGCTATTTTATCCTATAATTTTCTCATCTTAGACGCTTAACATCGATCGTTAGGAACGTGGGGAAGGTTCTCACAGTACAGTCAAGTTTACCAGTCAAATGGACCTGTAGATAACTGTCAATCAGGCTGAACACTGATATAATACATTTAACACTTATCCTGTTCTGACAGTCAGTGGTGAACTTGACCCCTCTGGTGACCTCTATGTACCCTGACCAAGCCTGCATTCTAAAGGCCTCTACAGTACTGTACTGCCAGGCTTCCCGCAGCCAGTGTGTGTGTCTGAGTGTTTGTTGACAACACACATCTTTTCACACAATGCAATCAGTTGATTTACTGTATGGGATAATAAGACATGTGAAAGCTGTTCTGATGTATATGAAATATCTTCATGATCACTGCTTGTATGTGTATAGTAATGCCCTGGCTGCTACCTGTTCTACAGTACGCTATGAGCTATTCTAGAGCTTTCTGTTAGAGCATGCTTCCTAGTCCCCCCTACCAGATTAGTTCTTTAAAAACTACAATAAACAAAATAGGAAATGTGACTGGGGTGTCCTTGTTTTGTGTTATAACCTGAATAATATATTGACAATAATTTGATAGTGATTTGTAATATCACCTTTAACAATACAGTGGTGTTTGACTTTCAAATTTTGTTTAACTTAATGGAATCTAGGAGTAATATATTACATGAAATGGATTAAAATAATGTTCACTGAAATTCAAGACAATAATTCCTTTCTATTTGTGGTCCATAACCTTTCTATCCCTGTTATGTAGCTAGCTGCTTTCTAGACCATCCTCCTGTTCTAACAGCTTGTACTTCCATCCTGTCAGGTATTTTCATTATCTGTATTGTCTACTTGTTGAATGTTAGTTTTGATTTGTGGTTGTTTAATGTCTTGTTAATTGGTGTTGGACCCCAGGAAGATTAGCTAGTGTTACGGCGCTAATGGGAATCCTAATAAAAATTACTCAGTAGTGTAAAAATATGTAAGTACTACTTAAGTAGTTATTTTGGGTATTTATATTTGACAACTTTTACTTCACTACATTACAAAAGAAAATAATGTACTTTCTACTCCATACACTTTCCCTAACACCCAAAAGTAGTCGTTACATTTTGAATGCTTAGCAGGACAGGAACATTGTCTAATTCATGAAAATCCCTGGTCATTCCTACTGCATCTGATCTGGCAGACTGACTATACACATGCTTATTTTGTAAGTTATGTCAGTGTTGTGTGCCCCTGGCTATCCGTAAATAAAAAAAAATTTAAATTGTGCCGTCTGGTTTGCTTAATATAAGTAATCTGAAGTTTTCTACTTAAGTATATTTTAGGAATTACATTTACTTTTGATACTTAAGCATAATTAAAACCAAATACTTTTACTCAAGTATTATTTTACTGGGTGACTTTTACGCGAGTCATTTTCTATTAAGGTATCTTTACTTTTACTCAAGTATGACAATTGGATACTTTTCCCACCACTGCTTGTACAGTGGCTTGTGGAAGTATTCACCCCCTTGGCATTTTTCCTATTTTGCTGCCTTATAACCTGGAATTCAAATTGATTTTTGGGGGGTTGGTATCATTTGATTTACACAACATGCCTACCACTTTGAAGATGCAAAATGTTTTTTGTTAAACAAGAAATAAGACAAAAAACTAAAAACTTGAGCATGCATAACTATTCACCCCCCAAAGTCAATACTTTGTAGAGCCACCTTTTGCAGCAATTACAGCTGCAAGTCTCTTGGGGTATGTTTCTATAAGCTTGGTACATCTAGCCACTAGGATTTTTCAAGGCAAAACTGCTCCAGCTCCTTCAAGTTGGAAGGGTTCCGCTGGTGTACAGCAATCTTTAAGTCATACCACATATTCCCAATTGGATTGAGGTCTGGGCTTTGACCAGGCCATTCCAAGACATTTTAAATGTTTCCCCTTAAACCACTCAAGTGTTGCTTTAGCAGTATTCTTAGGTTCATTGTCCTGCTGGAAGGTGAACCTCCGTCCCAGTCTCAAATCTCTGGAAGACTGAAACAGGCTTCCCTCAAGAATTTCCCTGTAATTAGCGCCATCCATCATTCCTTCAATTCTGACCAGTATCCCAGTCCCTGCCGATGAAAAACATCCCCACAGCATGATGCTGCCACCACCATGCTTCACTGTGGAGATGGTGTACTCGGGGTGATGACAGGTGTTGGGTTTGCACCAGACATAACGTTTTCCTTGATGGCTAAAAAGCTCAGTTATAGTATCATCTGACCAGAGTACCTTCTTCCATATCTTTGGGGAGTCTCCCACATGCCTTTTGGTGAACACCAAACGTGTTTGCTTATTTTTTTTATTTAAGCAAAGGCTTTTTTCTGGCCACACTTCCGTAAGGCCAGGTCTGTGGAGTGTACGGCTTAAAGTGGTCCTATGGACAGATACTCCAATCTCCGCTGTGGAGGTCTGCAGCTCCTTCAGGGTTATCTTTGTTGCCTCTCTGATTAATGCCCTCCTTGACTGGTCTGTGATTTTTGGTAGGCGCCCCTCTCTTGGCAGGTTTGTTGTGGTGCCATATTCTTTCAATTTTTTTTATAATGGTGCTCCGTGGGATGTTCAAAGTTTCAGATATTTTTATATAACTCAACCCTGATCTGTACTTCTCCACAACTTTGTCCCTGACCTGTTTGGAGAGCTCCTTGGTCTTCATGGTGCCGCTTGCTTGGTGGTGCTCCTTGCTTTGTGGTGTTGCAGACTCTGGGGCCTTTCAGAACAGGTGTATATATACTGAGATCATGTGACAGATCATGTGACACTTAAAGTCCACCTGTGTGCAATCTAACTAATTTTGTGACTTTGAAGGTAATTGGTTGCACCAGATCGTATTTAGGGGCTTCATAGCAAAGGGGGTGAATACATATGCACTCACCACTTTCCCATTTTTTTTCAAGTAATATTTTTAATTTCACCAATTTGGACTATTTTGTGTATGTCCATTAAATTAAATCCAAATAAAAATCCATTTAAATTACAGGTTGTAATGCAACAAAATAGGAAAAACACCAAGGGGGATGAATACTTTTACAAAGGCACTGTACTCCCTGACTCTGACCTCCCCCATTCCACCCCCTTTCACCACTTGTTTTCAGTAACAGAGTCCATTCCTGGAGAGCTGCCAACTCAGTCAGCAGGTTGATGTTCATTGGGATGAGTCTTGTTCTGGAGGCAGAACTGAGTGATTTCCGCTAGACCGGCCAGCTGCAAAGTCGAAATTTCATGAAAACAAAAATTAGCTATTTGGTCTTAAATTTAGATTACGGTTAGGCATTAAGGTTAGCAGTGTGGTTAGGTTTGACATCAGATTGTATAACTTTGTGGCTGTGCCAGCTAGTGACCACTATGTGGAGGTGCCTCCAGAACAAGATTCATGACGAAAAACACTAACCTGCACCCAGTCACCCCAGTGCTGCTTTTCTATTTTCTTTCAACGCCGCCTGTCTGACCAATGTACTTTAGAACGCATGCCGCCCACCACTGTTTAACCCGCTCCTCACAATTTCCAGTTCCTGTCTCTGACCCCTGAACCCCTGCTCTATTTTATGGCCTTATGGAGGCTTGTCTGACCCCTCCTGCACACAATATCCCCCCTCTTCTAACCTTACTCAGGCTGCCACAACAACACAGGGACCTGGGCCACAGCGATGACTGGCCCAGCTGGGAGGGTTGAACTTCGAGTGTTCGGAGGTGAACTACACTCTTTCATTGGGGATTTAACACGTCATGCAGTGTATATAGTCAGTTAACTGGACTTTTAAAACTCTCCTGCCTGTTACATTATACAGTACACACACATCAATGATGGTTGCTTAAGAGGAGTGCAGAATACCACCCAGTCTCTAGCCCCTATGGTAGTGGAGAGGCTCTGGTGAAGGGCTCTGGTAGTGGAGAGGCTCTGGTGAAGGGCTATGGTAGCACCCCCCCTATCCACATCGACAGGACAGCAGTGGAGAAGGAAAGTTCCTCAGCATACACATCATGGACAAACTGAAATTGTCCACCCACACAGACAGTGTGGTGAAGAAAGCACAACAGTGCCTCTTCAACCTGAGGAAGCTAAATGAATTTGTCTTGGTCACCTAAAACCCTGACAAACTTTTATAGATGCACAATTGAGAGCATTCTGTCAAGCTTTATCACTGCCTGGTACAGCAAATGCACCGCCCACAACAGCAAGGCAATCCAGAGGGTGGTGCGGTCTGCACAACGCATCACCGGGGCCGTATATATTCTTTTATATACCGTAATTTCCGGACTATTGAGCGCACCTGAATATAAGCCGCACCCACTGAATTAAAAAATATATATTATTTTGAACATAAATAAGCCGCACACAAATTAACTTTACACAGGCTTTAACGAAACATGGCTTGTAACAAATATAAATAGGCTTTAATGAAATATAAATAGGCTTTAATGAAACACGGCTTGTAAAAAAAATAAAAAATTAGCAGTAAGCTTTAGTTGTCTTTTTGCACTGAGTCAATTCCTCACGCTGCTGTTTCCAACGTCTTATCATCGACTCATTAAGACCAAGCTCCCGTGCAGCAGCTCTATTTCCTTTTCCAACAGCCAGATCAATCGCCTTCAACTTGAAAGCTGCATCATATGCATTTCTCCGTGTCTTTGCCATGATGAGGGTGACAAAATGACTACCGTAATCAGAATGATGGGAAGTTTGAGAGCGCTCGATTTAATCTAAACAGTAAACAAAAAAGTTGTTTGACCTTAACCCGTTCGGCAATTTCATTGGTCTAATGAAAGCTTCATGCCGCCAAAAAACTGAGCACGTCACAGAATGTGTTTTCTTTTTTTTGAAAAAAAACTTTGAAAGTGGGAAAAATCCATATATTAGCCGCGTCATTGTTTAAGCCGCGAGGTTCAAAGCCTGGGAAAAAAGTTGCGGCTTATAGTCCGGAAATTACGGTATTCTTATTCCATTCCTTTACTTAGATTTGTGTGTACTAGGTATTTGTTGTGGAATTGTTAGATATTGCTTCACTGTCATAACTAGAAGCACAAGCATTTCACTACACTCGCAATAACATCTGCTAACCATGTATGTGACCAATACAATTTAATTTGATAGTGGAGAGGCCCTGGTGAAGGGCTACGACAGTGGAGAGGCCCTGGTGAAGGGCTACGACAGTGGAGAGGCCCTGGTGAAGGGCTACGACAGTGGAGAGGCCCGGGTGAAGGGCTACGACAGTGGAGAGGCCCGGGTGAAGGGCTACGACAGTGGAGAGGCCCGGGTGAAGGGCTACGACAGTGGAGAGGCCCGGGTGAAGGGCTACGACAGTGGAGAGGCTCTGGTGAAGGGCTACGACAGTGGAGAGGCCCGGGTGAAGGGCTACGACAGTGGAGAGGCTCTGGTGAAGGGCTACGACAGTGGAGAGGCCCTGGTGAAGGGCTACGACAGTGGAGAGGCCCGGGTGAAGGGCTACGACAGTGGAGAGGCCCGGGTGAAGGGCTACGACAGTGGAGAGGCCCGGGTGAAGGGCTATTGTTTGTTCTCTGTTTTCCCTGCAGGGCCTGATGATAATGAGTGGAAATATGGGCGGCATTACTGCCAGATGACACTGAGGAGGTGGGACAGAAGGGGGCGTGTGTGAGCGAGCATGGGGGGTAGCTAGCTACCAGACACTCCCCCAAACTCACACGCGACAAGACAATTACAGTACAGTCCCCTGCTATTACTCCCTCAAAAGACATCACGTGCTACAAGATATAACAGTACGTAACTAGAACATAGGCGACTGAATACTTGAGGTAGAAATTTCCCACTGAACCACAGATCTAGGATCAGATTATCCTACCCCAATTTTAACCATCAGAGAGATGGAGAAAAACTGACCTTTTATCAGGGGTTGTTAGACAGCATCTGGTAACACCAGTTGTCACAATTAACCAGGTGGAATTGTGGAGAATAGGATATTCTTATAAGTCGGGTAGGCAACCCTGGTCCTGGAGTGTCACAGGCACTTCATACATTTTGATTTAACTGACCTGGAAGACCAGGTGTGTTGAATTCAGGCAATCACTGAACTGATCAATTAGCTCAGTTGGTTAGGTGTGGTGCCGAGTTGGGACAAAATCCTGCAGTAGCTGCGGCACTCCAGGGTTGCCTACCCGGTTCTAAGTGATATGCATAGAATGACGCAATCATTTAGTAGGATCTCTGTTTGGCCTTCTTGTAGTCTACAAATGATTTGTAATTATGTTCCGGCCCCCCAACCATCCGCTCATGAAAAGAAACAGCCCACGGCTGAATCTAGTTGATGATCCCTGCATTACAGCATGTGACGCGGACTGGACTGTGCTGAGGCTACTGCTGCACAAAGTCTTGTAAAACGGCACAGGTAGAGATGTTAAAAAATAAAGAACATATGAATATAAAAAAGACAGTAGTCGTCTTAAGTAATTGACAGTCCATTCTCAATAACACCACTGCCCCTGTGTACTGGGTTGTTTAGGGCTCCTTTCACAATCATCACCATCCATTACCAGACCATTGGAAGCCCCATTGACTACTGGCGCATTGAACATGTCACACTCTAGTGACCCTTCACGTTAGACCAAAAGACACGTTACTGCAAGATCCCCCTACACACACACACTTACTAACGAAACTACTGACTCCTCCACATTCTTTATCCTTTCTAGTGTAACTTCCTAAACCACTCTGCTCTTTCGCTATAGAGCATTCATCTGTTCATATATAATACCTGGTTTATGAGACTACAGGACTATACAGATGGAGTTGCTGGCTGCTCCATTCATTCCCATTGTGTTTGTTCCCTCCTCATTATGTAAAGTACAGAACCCTGTAGCTCAGCCTCTGAGTGTACGGCTGCCAGTTCATCTCTCTCTCAGCGACGTGCTTCGTTATCTCCTCTCTAACAGAAGGATTAATAGCTTAGACGTCTTGCTCTATTCAGCCCAAGTCTCTGAAGTGCTCCCTCTATGCTATTATCTATATTCCCACCATCGCAAATTATACCTAATGCTGATTGAACTAGACCCACCATTATAAAGACATTTGGGTATGGAGCTTGAAGGTAAAGGTTACATTTAATACAATATACACAGCCATCTAAGCCTTAAAGGTGATAGGAGCTCAGTCATAGAGTGAACTACTTCATCTTAAGTACTCTGGAGAGGATCAACAAAGGGAAAGTTATTTAGAGACCATACATCATTATTGTGTGCTGTGTTGCCATTGAATAGATGCTTTATTGAACTTATAGGTCTCCAAGTGCATGCTGTAGGCTACTGTACATCTGTGCAATGCTAACTATTTCAAGAAGTCATACATTCCCCCCAGCTGGTCTACTGCCCATCTTTGGGCAGATGTAAACACAGAGATTGCAGCAGCATAGAAATGATTCAAAATAACACAACCTTAGATAACGCAGTCATTATCAGAGTATTCCAAAAACATTTGTCTTAGAACTAAAGATAGCGAGTCCCTGTGATGATGTCTGTGCAACACACTGTCAGCACTATCAAGTGAATGGAAACACACTGAGAAATGTCTTGAGTGAACTGCCAAGTATTTGTCCTTTTGAAAGGAGCGCGTGAGAGCAGGGTGCGCTGGTTGCTGGGTGAAATCCACTCTGCAGTGGTGAGTCATGGGGTTACCCACACAGAGAGAGGGAGGGAGAAGGGGGGAAGTGATAAAGAAAGAGAAGGAGGAAGGGAGGGGGAGCAGAGAGAGGGGAGGAAGGAGAAAAATATAAAAAGGGAGAGGGGAGAGAGAGGGAAGGGAAGGGAGAGGGAAGGGAGAGGGAAGGGAAGGGTGGGAGAGGGAAGGGAAGGGTGGGAGAGGGAAGGGAGGGAGTCAGACAGCTTGAAGTCAGTCAGTGCTGCAGTGGATCCTTGGTGTCACACCAACAGGTGACATCATAGACCAGGACATCCAGTATTAATGTCTGAAAGAAGCTTCAGCTGTCAGACTGGTACATCCATTCATCCACCACGTCGGGCTAAAGAAGACCAATGTCCTCATATGTCATTATCACAATAGACTGGAGTCTACAGTAAGATCTAGATATCCAGTCAGTGTGTTTGACCCAGTGTTAGTCTCGACTGCTAGGCAGTGCTATCATCATCTCTTTTGGTTCCACTTTCAGCAACAGCAGCATCTCTTAGTACAGTTTTTTTATTTCCTGTTTCAATGGACCTAAGTGATAGTGTTAGCACCTGGCCAGACTTCATTTATCACTACACTCTATGTCTAGGGGTCCTAGGCCTGGCTAAATGATGTGTAACCTGTCTAAATGTGTGCATTAACATGAGAAGAAAGACTAAACGGGCCAGGTGTTGAACACATGTGCCCGAGGAGACAGCAAACTTACCAGGTTCAGGTCGATCTCTGTCTCAACTCTATACTTGTGGTTGGTATTCGTTCAAGTAGTGATATACAAAATAATATACAAAAGGCCTTCAAGTTTTTACACAAACGCTGGCTGGCCAATCTCCCTCTTTGCAATCACCTGCAGTCCCTTATTGCCCCCACCTGTGAGCAATCCACTGTTTATCGAGGCTTCCTGGCAGAGCTCAGCACCTGACCTGGTTGCTGCTGCCACCTAGGGATAGAGTGTGGAAGTGGCAGTGTGCTGTATACCTGTGCACCTAGCTAAGTACTAACTAACCTAAACTACCCTCCATCTATAGTACTACCAATAGCATCAGATACTGTCTCTCGTGTATCACTCAGGGCAGCTGTTCTCTAAAGGTAGATCATCAATAGAAGGTCCCCTCAGGTTCCAGTAGCAGGTATCTCTGGATGGGGGGAGGTATGGGGAGGGTTCCTACCCCAGAGTGACAGCGGTTCTCCATAGCCCTCCTGACAGCACACCGGGCCTGGTGCATCAGACAACGAGGAGTGTTGGAGCACACAGCAAACATGGACTCATAGAATTCCTCATGTTGCTGGAGAAACAAAACAGAAACCTATTGCAGCGTCCTTAACCCAACACACAGCGACCTTAACCCAACACCTTGTCAAAAGGTTTGGATCTCTGGGCGTAACGACTAACGTGTTGGGTTGACAGTCACTGGACCCGGGTTAAATTCACTATAATATGGAGAATACGCGTAAATGAATGTCAGTGCATAATCCCTTTGGGGTGATGATATCATATTAAATGTGTCTCAGACTGGTCCTGATTAGTGTGCAACTAAGTCAGCAACATTTCAGTTTGTTTAACTTTATAATACTGCAAAGTTACCTTGTAGGAGGCGTCAGGAATGGATGATCTCCACTTGTTGGTGGGTTTGATACACTCATATGAGTTCATCATGACTTCCACTGCATTGGGACACTCATGGCAGGCCTGCAACACCTACAGAGTTAGACAAATGGGTCGTTCCACCAAATTAGTACCTTTTGCATTCCTTTGATATTTTAAGTGGAAATTGTGCACCAATTTAGAATTTTAAAAGCCTGCCAAATTTGTTACATGTCCCTCTGTAACTTCTAGGAAGATTTGAACCCACTTAACACCAACATTGTACAACAAGTTTTCACCATCATTGCCCTAGTTATTTCCAAATATTATTATTCCATGTGATTAGCGATTAATCTAATCACATAAAATGTCTGTCCCTCATTTTATGGTGAAACTATACATTTTTTAAATTAGTTTTCCAAAAGAAACATTGAACATCTAATAGTCAAATCCTAGTGTAAAAGTAGGTGAGCTGATTCTACTCTTTTTGGACATTTTCTGTTGTTTTGTGGTGGAACACTGAGCAGGTCGAGCATAACATGTCAACCCTGTTACCCATAGACAGGCTAGAATTTTTTAACAAAAACATTTATTTTTTGTGAATCTTGCAGTGTCCAACACTGAGACATAATTTACAAACAATGCATGTGTGTTTAGTGAGTCCACCAAATCAGAGGCAGTAGAGATGACCAAGGAGGTTCTCTTGATAAGTGTGTGAATTTCAGTTTTTTTCCTGTCAAAATGTAACAAGTACTTTTGGGTGTCAAGGCAAATGTATGGAGTAAAAAGTACATTATTTTCTTCAGGAATGTAGTGAAGTAAAGGTTGTCAAAAATATATATTGTAAAGTACAGATACCCCCAAAAAACAACTTAAGTAGTACTTTAAAGTATTTTTACGTAAGTACTTTACACCATTGAACTCCAGCAGGTATTTCTGCTGACCACCAAAGTGTTCTCCCTACCTTGTGGAACTCCGGCGAGTATCTCTAATGACCTCCAAAGTCTTTCCCTACCTTGTGGAACTGCGGCGGGTAGACCCGTGGAGCTCCGAAGTTGAGCAGCAGCTGGTAACAGAGCTCAGGGATGGCCATGGGCCTGACGGAGGTGACCTTCAGGACGTACTGGATGGGTTCACAGCCGTTGATGTCCATGGTCGTAGTGTCCGCCCCCGCCTCCAGCAGCATCTGCATCAGCACATGGTCACAGTTCCAGGAGGCCTTGTGCAGGGCTGTCTTATAGTCGTCTTCATACAGGTTAGGGTCTGGAACCAACAAAGGGTTAGGGCCTGGAACCAAGAAAGGGTTAGGGCCTGGAACCAAGAAAGGGTTAGGGCCTGGAACCAACAAAGAGTTAGGGCCTGGCACCAACAAAGAGTTAGGGCCTGGAACCAACAAAGGGTTAGGGCCTGGAACCAACAATGAGTTAGGAACTGGAACCAACAAAGGGTTAACAGTAATGTAGTTTGCCTCCTTTTTTTTCTACCAGTAATTAGCATACACAATTACCTAGGCAAATGCCTGGAAGATATGATTTTGAGGCCTTCTGTAGGGGTGGGATGAGACACAGACAAAGTCGTTTTGCATCCTGACGATGATAATGCATCTGACGAGGTGAACCATGATGTAAATCCAAGCCTTATAAGGGGCCGTATCAAGTGTTTCAGAGTGAAGTGCTGATTTAGGATCAGTTTTGCTGTTAACCCATAAGAGTCTAAGCCCTGTCTAAGCCTTGAGAGGGGGTAGGGTTCTACTAAGCTATATGGAAATGTTTTAAGAATGTCATACCAAGGATCATTTAGCTATTTGATTTTGAATTTTAAGACGCCTTGAAGAATAAAACAATTACACAAACGCATTGACTAACAGATTCACTACATGGAACAGATAGTCCCCCCAAAAATCTGAAGGAAGTTTGTTCTGAAGTATCTGTCCTATGCCTTATTTTTGGCACTCCATATATACTTCCATACATTTTTTCAGCTGGTACCGGGGACCTTGAGACGAGTCTTGTGAGGTCTGTCGGCAACCGACATGTACGTGTTCGTGAGAGTCTCACCTTTCCACAGAGGGGTGTGTAGCCCACACTGTCCGAACACTACAGACAGAAGTTGGCAGATTGGCTGTGAGAAGACTGATTTTCGGGTTGTCTCATGGTCTGACAAACACTGCTCTAGCTCTGTCACCTTTCACCGTAGATGCAGAAGGCCGACATAGACGGATACAGTGGATTGAGATGCATCCAATGCAAAAAACAGATATCTCTAGCTTAAACTGACACATTTTTTAATTATTCTAATTCAATTTCCGCGGGGGCACGGACATCGACTCTAAGGGGTTTTAAGATTACAATCAATAAGACAACATGGACAAGGGGGACCTGATCCTAGATCAGCACTCCTACTTTGAGATGCTTGATACATACAGTACGGCCCCAGACCTCATCTGTATACTTCTGGCCCTTCTTTGGACACTGTGTCAACTAACCTCCAGACGAGCTTCAATGCCATACAACTCTCATTCCGTGGCCTCCAACTGCTCTTAAATGCAAGTAAAACTAAATGCATGCTCTTCAACCGATCGCTGGCCGCACCTGCCCACCCGTCCAGCATCACTACTCTGGACAGTTCTGACTTAGAATATGTGGAGAATTACAACTAACTAGGTGTCTGGTTAGACTGTAAACTCTCCTTCCAGACTCACATTAAGCATCTACAATCCAAAATTAAATCTAGAATCGGCTTCCTATTTCACAACAAAGCATCCTTCACTCATGCTGCCAAACATACCCTCGTAAAAAAGCCTATTCCTCCTTTGGCAGCCTTTCCTTCCAGTTCTGTATAAAGATTTTTTTATATTGTGTTATTGACTGTATGTTTGTTTATTCCATGTGTAACTCTGTGTTGTTGTTTGTGTCACACTGCTTTACTTTATCTTGGCCAGGTCGCAGTTGTAAATGAGAACTTGTACTCAACCTGGTTAAATAAAGGTGAAATTAAAAAATTAAATAAAAATCTGTTAGGAGTGACCCAGAACACCAATCCGTTTTACCTCACCTGCGCCGTGGTCCAGCAGAATGCGGCAGACCAGGTGGTGGTTCTCGCTGTAGGTCTGTTCACGGATGTCCAGGGCCCAGAATGCTGCAGTGATCAGGGGCGTCTCCTGGAGGGAGTTGACCGCGTCCACCTGGGCCCCGTGGGAGATGTAGAGAGCCACCAGCTCAGGGATGCCCAGGCGGGCTGCCGTGTGTAAAGGTGTGTCCTCGTCTTTGCTCTGACTGGGCTTGTTCACATTGCCCCCTGGAGGTAGGGAGGGAAGGAGGCAGGGAGATAGAAAATGCATAAGTATAGTAGGCCTACTTAATCATATGATTTTGCATATCCAAAGACATGGCAACCTCAAAATTACATGATTTTACCTGCACTGAACAGTTTTATTTAATCTCCATCCATTCTCACCATTAAGGATGAGTTGCTTGGCACAGTCCACAGACTCTTTAGTTATACAGTAGTGTAGTGGTGTGTGTCCACTCAGAGACAGGCTGTTGACCCTCGCCCCGTGGCCCAATAACAGGGCCACACAGTCGCCGTGGGCGACCGTACAGGCCACGTGAAGCGGGGTCTTCCCATTGGGCTTCCTGTTAACCGCCGCTCCCTTCTGCAGCAGCACCAGGGCTGTCTCCAGGTAGTTGTACATTACACAGACGTGGAGGGCCATCGCCCAAGAACACTCTAGCTTGTAGTCTGGCAACCAGAAACCTAGAGTAGTGAAAAAAACATTACAAATATTAACTTTTTACAATCATTAACTTCTCTGGGCTAGGTGGGACGTGACCGTCCCACACTATTCAACAGCCAGTGAAATAGCATGGCGCGAAATACAAAACAGCAAAAATATCATCATTTTAATTTCTCAAACATACGACTATTTTACACCATTTTAAAGGTACACTCGACCCCTCTGTGTAACGGTGGATCTCCACACTGCCAAAGCTGAATTATCTCTCCTCTGTTCTCATCCTCCTAGATCTATCTTCTGCATTCGACATCGTGAACCATCAGATCCTCCTCTCCACCCTCTCAGGGCTGGACATCTTTGGCTCTGCACACTCTTGGATTCCATCCTACCTGGCAGGCCGCTCCTACTAGGTGACGTGGAGAGGATCTGTGTCTGCACCATGTACTCTCACTACTGGTGTCCCTCAGGGCACGGTTCTAGGCCCTCTCCTCTTCTCTCTATATGGTCTCTCCTATCATTGCTATGCAGATGACACTTAACTACTTTTCTCCTTCCCCCTTCTAACACCCAGGTGGCAACACACATTTTTGCGTACCTGGCAGATATCTCAGCTTGGATGTCAGGCCACCACCTCAAGCTCAACCTCAACAAGACGGAGCTGCTCTTCTTCCCGGTTGAAGGCCTGTCGCTACAAGACCTTTCCATCACAATTTACAACTCCAGTGTCCCCCTCCCAGAGTGCAAATAACCTTGACTTGACCCTGGACAACACCATGTCATTCTCTGTAAACATCAAAGCAGTGACTCGCTCATGCAGGTTCATGCTGTACAACATCCGTAGAGTACGACAGTACCTCACACAAGAATTGGCTCAGATCCTAATCCAGGCACTTGCCATCTCCCATCTGGACTACTGCAACTTGCTGTTTGCTGGCTCCCCGCTTGTGCCATCAGCTTCAGTTGAAGCTCACATACACTACAAGACCATGGTACTTGCCTACGGAGCAGCAAGAGGAATTGCCCCTCCCTACCTTCTGGCTCTGCAAAAACCCTACACCCCAACCAGAGTACTACGGTCTGCCACCTCTTGGTCCTCCCACCCCTACGGGAGGGAAACTCCCACTCAGCCCAGTCCAAGCTCTTCTCTGTCCTGGCAACCAATGGTGGAACCAGCTTCCCCCTGAAGCTTGGACAGCAGAGTCCCTACTAGAGGTCGACCGATTATGATTTTTCAACGCCGATACCGATTATTGGAGGGCCAAAAAAGGCCGATACCAATTAATCGGCCGATTTTTTTATTTTTAATAATGACAATTACAACAATACTGAATGAACACTTATTTTAACTTAATATAATACATCAATAAAATCAATTTAGCCTCAAATAAATAATGAAACATGTTCAATTTGGTTTAAATAATGCAAAAACAAAGTGTTGGAGAAGAAAGTAAAAGTGCATTATGTGCCATGTAAGAAAGCTATCGTTTAAGTTCCTTGCTCAGAACATGAGAACATATGAAAGCTGGTGGTTCCTTTTAACATTCAATATTCCCAGGTAAGAAGTTTTAGGTTGTAGTTATTATAGGAATTATAGGACTATTTCTCTCTATACGATTTGTATTTCATATACCTTTGACTATTGGATGTTCTTATAAGCACTTTAGTATTGCCAGTGTAACAGTATAGCTTCCGTCCCTCTCCTCACTCCTACCTGGGCTCGAACCAGGAACACATCGACAACAGCCACCCTCGAAGCAGCGTTACCCATGCAGAGCAAGGGGAACAACCACTCCAAGTCTCAGAGCGAGTGACGTTTGAAACGCTATTAGCTCGCACCCGGCTAACTAGCTAGCCATTTCACATCGGTTACACCAGCCTCATCTTGGGAGTTGACAGGCTTGAAGTCATAAACAGCGCAATGCATTGCGAAGGGCTTCTGGCAAAACGCACAAAAGTGCTATTTTGAATGAATGCTTACGAGCCTGCTGCTACCTACCATTGCTCAGTCAGACTGCTCTATCAAATCATAGACTTAATTATAACATAATAACACACAGAAACACGAGCCTTAGGTCATTAATATGGTCGAATCCGGAAACTATCACATTTATTCTTTCAGTGAAATACGGAACCGTTCCGTATTTTATCTAACGGGTGGCATCCATAAGTCTAAATGTTCCTGTTACATTACACAACCTTCAATGTTATGTCATAATTACGTAAAATTCTGGCAAATTAGTTCGCAACGAGCCAGATGGCCCAAACTGTTGCATATACCCTGACTCTGCATGCAATGAACGGAAGAGAAGTGACAATTTCACCTGGTTAATATTGCCTGCTAACCTGGATTTCTTTTAGCTAAATATGCAGGTTAAAAAATATATACTTCTGTGTATTGATTTTAAGAAAGGCATTAATGTTTATGGTTAGGTACAGTCGTGCAACGATTGTGCTTTTTTCACAAATGCGCTTTTGTTAAATCATCCCCCGTTTGGCGAAGTCGGCTGTCTTTGTTAGGAAGAAATAGTCTTCACAGTTCGCAACGAGCCAGGCGGCCCAAACTGCTGCATATACCCTGATTCTGTTGCAGAGGTGACACATTTTCCCTAGTTTAAAGAAATTCATGTTAGCAGGCAATATTAACTAAAGATGCAGGTTTAAAAATATATACTTGTGTATTGATTTTAAGAAAGACATTGATGTTTATGGTTAGGTACAAGTTGGAGCAACGACAGACCTTTTTCGCGAATGCGCACCGCATCGATTATATGCAACGCAGGTCAGGCTAGATAAACTAGTAATATCATCAACCATGTGTAGTTAACTAGTGATTATGATTGATTGATTGATTGTTTTTATAAGATAAGTTTAATGCTAGCTAGCAACGTACCTTGGCTTCTTACTGCATTCGCGTAACAGGCAGGCTCCTCGTGGAGTGCAATGTAAAGCAGGTGGTTAGAGCGTTGGACTAGTTGCATCCCCAAGCTGACAAGGTAAAAATCTGTCATTCTGCCCCTGAACAAGGCAGTTAACCCACCATTCCTAGGCCATCATTGAAAATAAGAATGTGTTCTTAACTGACTTGCCTAGTTAAAAAATATTTATATAAAAAAATAATAATAATAATAATCCGCAAATCGGTGGCCAAAAATACCGCCGAGGGCTGAAGGGCGTTGCGAGTAAAAATCATCTGTCCTTGGTTGCAACATTCACTACTGAGTTCCAAACTGCCTCTGGAAGCAACATCAGCACAAGAACTGTTCGTCGGGAGCTTCATGAAATGGGTTTCCATGGCCAAGCAGCCATGCGCAATGCCAAGCGTCAGCTGGAGTGGTAAAAAGCTCGCCACCTTTGGACTCTGGAGCAGTGGAAATGCATTCTCTGGAATGATGAATCATGCTTCACCATCTGGCAGTCCGTCAGATGAATCTGGGTTTGGCGGATGCCAGGAGAACAGTTCTTGTGCTGATGTTGCTTCCAAACGCAGTTTGGAAATCGGAAAGTTTGGTGGAGAATGAATAATGGTCTGGGGCTGTTTTTCATGGTTCGGGCCAGGCCCCTTAGTTCCAGTGAGGGGAAATCTTAACACTGTGTCATACAATGACATTCTAGACGATTCTGTGCTTCCAACTTTGTGGCAACAGTTTGGGGAAGGCCCTTTCCCGTTTCAGCATGACAATGCCCCCGTGCACAAAGCGAGGTCCATACGGAAATGGTTTGTTAAGATCGATGTGGAAGAACTTGACTGACCTGCACAGAGCCCTGACCTCAACCCCATCGAACACCTTTGGGATGAATTGGAACACAGACTGCGAGCCAGGCCTAATCGTCCAACATCAGTGCCCAACCTCACTAATGCTCTTGTGGTTGAATGGAAGCACCCCCCGCAGCAATGTTCCAACATCTAGTGGAAAGCCTTCCCAGAAAAGTGAAGGCTGTTATAGCAGCAAAGGGGGGACCAACTCCATATTAATGCCCATGATTTTGGAATCTGATGTTCGACGAGCAGGTGTCCACATACTTTTGGTCATGTAGTAAATCTTAAGGTGAATGCACTAACTGTAAGTCGCTCTGGATAAGAGCGTCTCCTAAATTACTAAAATGAAAATGTTCCACCAAGAGTGTCTGAATGCCTTTTGCACATTCGGTTGTTACCTTGACTAATAACAGGGGTAACTGTTGTATTTTAACTAGGCGAGTCAGTTAAGAACAAATTCTTATTTACAATGACGGCCTACACCGGTCAATTGTGCACCGCCCTATGGGACTTCCAATCACAGCCAGTTGTGATACAGCCTGGATTCAAACCAGGGTGTCTGTAGTGACACCTCTACCACTGAGATGCAGTGGCTTAGACCGCTGCGCCACTCGGGAGCCTTTACTTAGCGTTATTATATAAGGTGGCACAAAGAACATGAGTGAATATAACGGTATGCACGAGGAGAATAATAACAAGAAAGTCAATCATCTTGTGCCCTTTCCAACTCTAGAAACTCTCCCTGGACATCACTCTACTCAGGGTACTCTAAGTGGGTCTGATGGAGTTCTAGCGCCATCCAGTGGGGGGTATCCTACACTACTCCTCGACACCTGTATTAAATAACCCACCACACCCTATCTAAACTAATGCAAAGAACAAGGCAGCCTAGCCACAAATCTGCTTTCAATGCCCTGAGTATATGCATTGTCAGACATACAGTACCAGTAAAGTATCATCTAATGCAGGCATGCATAGAGTTAAACCAATGCAAAGTGATATCCCTGTTGCATCAAACCCCCCACCACACATGGGGGCCTATATTAGTCAGTCAACAGTGATATCAGTATTCACCTTTACCATGCGTGAATGAAATCACAACCATGCCTTTACCTTAGTTCCTGCATACTCCTACAATGCACAACCCTAGTCTGGAATCCAAACTCACTAGCACAACCCCAATCCTACCTTGCTTGTATGAGGCCAGGACCATGCGTTTGTCCTCCACCTCCAGCACAGTGTCAATGTCCAGGTCGGTGGTGTACAGTATCTCCAGGACCTCCGTTACGTTGTTGGTCTGTAGGGCCTCCAGGAAACGGGCCTTGATCTGCCTAGCAGTATGTTGTCTGGGGGTCAGCAGCTCCTCCATGGCCCACTGTCCCTTCTCTTCTTCTGGTGTTACTACTGCTCTCACCAAGGCATGGAGGCACCTTCTGATGATGTCATAAATGGTGGATAGTATTAGGCTTACACGGACAAACATAGACATCCCCTCCCTCTCTGGGGGTCTCCTCCTGAAGTGACAGTGTCCCCCACAACACACCACACCAGGATTCTAGAAAGAGACAGGAAGGGAGGAAGTGGAAGAGAGAAGAGAGGGAAGGGCGGAAAGAGAGCGGGGTATGAAATTCAATCCCTCTAGAGTCATGTTATTAGGCAGATTATAAATAGATAGGAAGGTGGGAGTTGGGTTCAGTCCCAAAATTGCACCCACAGTGTAGTCTAGAAAACCAGGCCATAGGCAACAGCTAGATGTCTAGAGAGACTACCCATAGGGCTATGGTCAAAAGTAGTGCACTATAAAGGGAAATATGGTGTCATTTGGGACTCAGTTCAGTTGTGATTGAACCAGGCAGACGTGGGTTGGCCAGTGTTGATCCTCAACTGTGCACATTCTGACAGAATAGCATTATGGGGGGGATGCTCACAGTCACATGGTCAGGTGATAATAATAGTATACAGACAGACATTTATATTTAGCTCCATGTGGACACAAGGGGAGCCAAGCAAGGTTAACAGTGAACAAGTGTACTCTATGCATTCTGCAAAGCTCTGTGAAATTTACCTGGAATTGTTGATGTCTGCAGGGTGTGATATGAGTGGATATAAGCTAACCTACATCACAGGAGGTTGGTGGCACCTTGATTGGGGAGGACGGGAGCGGAATAGGTGAAATGGTATCAACAAAACCAAACACATGGTTTCCATGTGTTTGATGCGATTCCATTCGCTTCGTTCCCCCCATTATGAGCCGTCCTCCCCTCAGAAGCCTCCACTGGCCTACAGGCTGTGAATCAATGACTTTGTCCCAAATGGCACCCTATTCCCTACATAGCCCGATGGTCCCTAGTCAAAAGTAATGCACTGTATGGGTATTGGGTGGCATAATGGACGCACACAATCCGTTCCATATCCTTCTATGACATCTGAGTATGTAATGATGCGGTGTGTTGGGTGCTATGTGTCTGCGCTGGCTGTGTAGTTTAGATACATTACATAGAGCAACATTTAACCACATAAATGCAACTGGAAACAGGGGATGCAGTATTGCAAACAAATACTCACTCATAACTCATACCACAAGGATACTAAGAAAGAAAAACAGAAACAAAAGGCGGGTTTGGAAAAAAGTCTCACTCTGACAGGTTCAACTGATCTGGAGGGGTTTATTTAACATGAGTAATAGAGGCTACGTTGTGCATCCAAGATGGCACCCTATATAGGTCAGTGGTTCCCAACTCCAGTCCTCCCTTATCCCCAACAGCACACATCGCTGTTGTAGCCCCAGACAAAGTCACCTGATTCACCACTAAAATAAGGAGTTCAATTCATATTGAGAATGCTACTGGGACTCTGTATAGGCATCATCATGGTGCCTGGGGTTCTTTATACAGCTAGAAAAGGACTAGCTCTGGTCCATCATGACGACAACAACGAGTTGCCTCTGCCTCCGAACGTGCACTATCGCCCTGGACCAGAGCTAGAGAAGGACATGACAAAAAAATAGAAAAGCTTTACCTTCATCATGTTTTTTTTCTACAGGCTCTTAGTGCTGTTCTAGCACTGGTTTGGAGAAAGCAATGTCATGGGATGACTGCATGAGATGCAACACAGTAGAAAGGAGAAGGAAAACAACGGAACAATGACAGTAACTCTGTTCCAGTAACTCTGTCCAGTGACTCTGATCCAGTGACTCTGTTCCAGTGACTCTGTTCCAGTGACTCTGTTCCAGTGACTCTGATCCAGTGACTCTGTTCTGTTCCAGTGACTCTGTTCCAGTGACTCTGATCCAGTGACTCTGTTCCAGTGACTCTGTTCCAGTGACTCTGATCCAGTGACTCTGTTCTGTTCCAGTGACTCTGTTCCAGTGACTCTGATCCAGTGACTCTGTTCCAGTGACTCTGATCCAGTGACTCTGTTCCAGTGACTCTGTTCTGTTCCAGTGACTCTGTTCCAGTGACTCTGATCCAGTGACTCTGTTCCAGTGACTCTGATCCAGTGACTCTGTTCCAGTGACTCTGTTCCAGTGACTCTGTTCCAGTGACTATGTTCCGGTGTCTCTGATCCAGCGACTCGGTTCTCTGATCCAGTGACACTGTTCCATGTTATTATTCAGTGTGACAGATAGTTGCCCTTTCAACTTTTCAGAATGCAAACGAGGGAGAGCAAGAAAATGAGAAAAAAAGAAAGAGAGGGGAAAAAGAAGCACAGCTATCAGTCATGATTATCTCTCGCTCTCAGAACATTTGCATGGACCGATCGACCCCAACCACAGCCCCCAGCCCCAACCCCAACCACAGCCCCCAGCCCCAACCCCAACCACAGCCCCCAACCCCAGCCCCAACCACAGCCCCCAGCCCCAACCCCAACCCCAGCCCCAACCCCAACCACAGCCCCCAACCCCAGCCCCAACCCCAACCCCAACCACAGCCCCCAGCCCCAACCCCAACCACAGCCCCCAACCCCAGCCCCAACCACAGCCCCCAGCCCCAACCCCAACCACAGCCCCCAGCCCCAACCCCAACCACAGCCCCCAACCCCAACCCCAACCACAGCCCCCAACCCCAGCCCCAACCACAGCCCCCAGCCCCAACCCCAGCCCCAACCACAGCCCCCAGCCCCAACCCCAACCACAGCCCCCAGCCCCAACCCCAGCCACAACCCCAACCCCAGCCACAGCCACAACCCCAGCCCCAAAGGTCACACAAACTGTACACAGGCAGCGTACTGACACAGTAGAAAACAAGGCTTCTTCAGGGTTAATACAACATATTGCTTTCAGCTTTTACTGTACATACAAAAGTCATAGAGTGCTATCCAATGGTAGACTGGGTGGGTGAGCGTTGGGAATAGGTTGAAGTAGTGTTACAAAAGGGTTTCATCGTAGCATAACCCCAGACGCTCTGTTATAAGAGTAGCAGTGGGGTAACGTGACAGGAAGGACGCTGCAACTACAATCACAATGAAAGAGGAAGGGGATTTTTTGTTGTTGCTCAGGTTATGCAATTTAAGGGCTGGATTTAAAGGCTGGATTCAATCCGTATCGCCGAAGTATCGCGGAAGATCCGCGTGATGTTAAGGCAATTTCCGATTGATCTGACATATGCAGTGTTTACCATGAATGCAGTCTCCGCGACTGCGGGAACATTGCCTTTAATTGTCAACCGCACTATAAAGCGGTTCTTCAGTGCCACGGATTGAATAGAGCCCTAAATCGGGTTAACATACAAACTTCAAGCCTCGTAATCACTCAATTTGATGATCATTTTCATTTTTACAACATTTTATGAACATTTGTTTTAGAATTTTTTGGCAAAAGGGTAATCATACAATTTCTCGATATTATAATTATGCGTTAATACTCTAATGTTGCATAAGTTATTATAAACAATAGCCAAAATGCTTTGTTTTTAGCATAAAAATGACAAATTATATCAAATAAACATTTATACCGGTCTAATCTAAGTGGCATTGCATGGTACTATCATATTTGTGTCTCTTTAAAGGGACAGTTCACTGAAAAACTATCCGTTAGTATTTTGTTCATCAGTCCACTGTTAACACAATCCCACAGAATTGTGCATGTCACGTTTTCAAGATAGAGCACTTTCAACACAGAGCAGAAACTGTGACGCTGATGTGTTTTGTTTTTGAGTGAACTATCCCTTTAACAGGAATGGGAACACTGTATCCAAAGCTGCCTTACATGTTTCTGTTGCATCAGGCTCCGGGGTGAAGTTTCCCCTTAGGTACAGATCTAGGATCAGCTTCTCCTCCTCCAATCCTAACCTTAACCATTAGTGGGGGAAATGCAAAACTGACACAAGATCAGTGTCAAGGGGCAACTTCACCCTACTCTGTTGCAACAACAGTAGCATCACCGTCATGGAGACATTTCAATGGCCATACATTGTATGTAAACATGACCAAATGATGATTCCTGGGTAAGATAATGGAACAGAATGACTGACATATATTCAAAAGACATATTGCATACAGCATCATTACAGCAACTATGTCCATGTCATTTAAAAAATGTAAAGGTATCTATTAAGAAACATTGAGATATAAAATCCAAAGTGGTTGGACTGTATTGCGTGCATGTATCTAGTGCAATGTTTGTAATTGTGTATGTACCGCGGCGAAACCAAGGGCCCCAGTCATGATGAACCTGTAATGAACCTGTACACAAATACAACCCTCTCTTTTGATTTTGCGTCTTTCTTCATGTTTCAGTTTAGTTTTGTTGTTTGTATTATTTTGTTGTTGTATTGTTTGTGTGTCGTTGTATTTCATGTGTGTGACTGTTGTTTATCAGTGTATCAGTATTTTGTTACTTGTCATGTTTTGTGTTTTTTTTTGTGGACCCTAGGACGAGTAGCTGCTGCTTCGGAAAAAACTCATGGGGATCCAAATAAACAAACACGTAAACAAACCAATAAACCCAGGTAGTGGGGTAAATACGCCCTGTTCTGAGAATTCTAACCAAAGAGGCTTTGCGTTATCCCAGGGCATACAACGCAAACAGAATCATCTGAAAAGATCAAATCACAAAAGAATGATGGCATGGTCATCTTATTTGCCAGCTTAGAGACATTTGGGAAATAAAATACAATAATGGATGACTAAATGTCGTCTCACTCTATTTTAACACTCGGGTAACAGCGGGTGGCGTTATGAAAAGGCAGCAATTGGGAATTACTTTAGTTATTTAGATAACATCAACTAGAGGTTGAAAGCAGGTTAGAGGCGGAGGTTGAAGAAGCGACATTATGCATAACTCAGGATCTTCTCTTGAAATCATGTTTTTGGAGATGGGTTTGGTATGTTACAACTTCATGGAAATGTTCACCTCACACAAAGAGGAATCAGTCGACTCACTAAGTCCTTAGTCATTCATAGTGTGAAGTGCTCTAATACGATACAGAGGCAGGTTTACTGTATGCAGAGTAAAGGGTTTAGTTTATACAGTAGTTGAAATTCCAGTGTTGGGACCTCCAGTGTAGTTCCAGCAAAGAACATAAATACCTCTTGTTCCTCCCACAGACTTGGTTCTTATTCCACAAGTCTTGAAACTTGTCTGCTCAATAGACTTGAGTTCCTCTTGAGTAGTTCCAGTGTTGTTGTTATTCTCCAGTGGTGGGATTCAAGCAGCAGGCCTGTGCCCTAGTGGTGAGATCTGGGTATTGCACCACCATCCACTACACAGGTATGGCCCCTAGTGGTGAGATTCAGTAATTGTACCACCATCCACGACACAGGCCTTTTATACAATATGTAATGTGCTTCATCAGAGCTATGAGGGGAGATTCAGATTTCATAAATCCATCTAGCTATCTGCACAGGATAAACATGTTCTCTATATAAAAAATGGCACATTAGACATATTTATCTATATATTATCATATATGTACATTCACTACTTTTTCATTATGTCTAAAGGTGTTTAATATAACACATCATAGAAAGAGGAGGAACACAGACAGATGTGATATGCCTTTTAAAAAGATACTCAGAATGAATAAATACATCTAAATGACACCAAAATAAATCAAATGTAATGGCGCAGGAGGTTTGGAAACACTACGAGGATGTACAATGATGTGAGAGGCAGCATCTTTACTATCCAACTGTCTGCTCATTTTGGTATCATCTGTTTGGTGGTACAGTAGCTCGACAGCCTCCACCACTACAGCCTGAACTCAAGCCCTGTTAGGTGTTCAGCTCAGTGTTTCTGCTGACTGTTTCTATCCCTGGAGATGTTACTTGGTAGCAGTGGTTGGTAGAAAGACAAGGAGAGGTAGGTCTTAAAGGCGTGGGTTACTCTGCTGTGCCCCCTGTTGTTTCGGAGTGGCCCTTGTTGCTGGGTTTGTGGGCCTGTTTCTTTTGCTGCTCAAGCTCTTTCTTGCGAAGCTTCGCTCGCCGTTTGTCCAGTTTCTGCCGGTTCCGCCGAGCCTTCTCCATCAGGACCTTGAGATCCTTCACCTTCTTCTTGATCAGAGCCCGGTCCTGGGAGGAGGCAACGCCAAGGGTCTATACATAAACACACCACACGCGTGCACACACACACATACACACACACACAGGACAGGGGTCAGAGATGGGGGGATGTGAGTGAACAGGAGCACTAGTCAGGGAATAAAACTCGGCAGCTATGATCAAAACAAATATAACAGGAGTTGTAACAATTTGAGTCTATATCGGCCCAAAGCTTCAGGGCAAATTACTATATCAAAATGTTAAACTACTTGTACCTTGACGGGTGGCACCAAACACCCTGGAAACAATGACAATACATAAACAATGTGATACTAGTAACTAACTAGTAACTAAGGCCAGGATTCAAGCCAAGCAGCGAACTTTAACAGACTTTTAGGATTGAGCTGACATGCAGCGTTTACAATGAATGTGATCTCCACGAATGCATTTAAGGTGCATTGTGGGCTGCATAGTGTGATGCTCTATAACTCATTTAGAATTGAATCCAGAAGTAACTAACATAGCTGGAAATCTACAATACCACAGACTTCAGTCCGTCACCTTGAGCTCAGTGCTGTCCAGCTGCAGTAGCTGGTCTCCGTCCACATTGTTGACCGTGAACTCTGGGATGTACTGCTCCAGATTTAGTCCCATGAGCCAGCGGGACACCTGCTGGGAGGTCCACTCTGTCACACTGATGTTCTGCCACTGGTGCTGCTTGGGGCACTGGCCCTCATCTAGGATCTAGACACACACACACACAGCGCCGAGAGAGCACACATAGTGATGGGTGAATAATTTCGAAATGTCTAGAATAGAAGTTGAGAGCATGCTGAAGACTGAACGTCACATTTGTGACATGCACTTCAATAGAGAAATAGAGAAAAACAGTAGCCTATGAAAGGTTTAGACTAATGAGTAAGCATGCATGTGATGTAAACATAGGCTTTTTACAAGCTTGGTAAACAGTATGGGAGCATGCATAATGTTTTGTTTTTCTGGCTTCCTCGGTGGCCACTCAGAACTAGATCTCACCTCGTCATCTATCATATCCAGACTCTGAACATGGCAGCACAGAGAACGACAGGACAGGACAGGACAGTTTGTTAACACAAAAACACAGCAGCGGCTCAGGGCACAAAATGGTACAGGGTACAAACAAAATGACCGACTAGCAAAGCTACAGTTGCTAACATCAAAAATAGTTAAATAGAATATAAATTGTAACTAATTAAACATGGAATAGGCCATTCGAACAGCATTGTTACACATTCCAGACACTTGGCAACCAGAGGTTACTCAGCATGACATGACAGGAGCACTAGATGGGGAAATATAGGTCCCTTTTTCTTCATTTTCTACACTTGAGGTAATGTACTCACATTTTTTACATTTTAGGTTGAATAACTAGTTAACTATAACTTGTTGATACTAGGTAGATTTTTTATGTGAGATCAAATCCTTGTTTCTCACCTCGTCTGAGGAGAGCACCAGGGTGTGTGAGCGACCGGACATCTTGGCTTCAGTCAGCAGACCACTGACCTCCACTGAGCTGCTACTGCTGGTACTCAGATCACCCTTCACCACAGGACCCTATGGAGAACAACACCATGCAGAAGTCTATTAGACCTTAGTCAAAACATTGTCTACATCCAAAATGGAATCCTATTCCCTATAAAGTGCCCTATGGGCCTTGGTCAAAAGTAGTGGGGAATTGGGTGCCATTTCAGACAGCCTATAGTCTATCTCAGTTCATTTCAAGGTCTATTTCATTGTATTCCCCTCTCAACACAAAGCAATTTTTGTTCTATGATGTTTTGAATCTAAAGCTAATAAATGCCATTGTTGAAGTCATTTGCTGCAGATTGATTATTTCAATCAATGATTTCATAATGAATAGAGGGAATATATTAGAGGGCCTCTAACAAACATACACAATTAAAACGTCATACATTCTACATACAGAGAATATTTGCACACCTATGGATGATTCAGAGACGTATTGTATTATTCAATGATCAAACATGAATGTGATGCAATTAAATAGAACATAAATATTATACTGTATAATGAAACGGAATGTGTCATTTTACTGTGGTTTGAGCTGTTGTCTGGGGATCTGTATCTGAGCTCAGTCACCTTGACCCTGCAGTGTGTGTGTGCGCGTGCATATGTGTGTGTGAACGTTCATGTCCACAGGCATGTGTGTTTATGTGTGTGTGTTTCCCTGTGAGACCTCAGTAGTTCTCTCTGTCCCCAGTGATAACAATAATAAACGCTGTCTGGCAGACAGACAGCTGTGAAGTTTACAGCTGACCAGACTGACCGACCGACCGATTGCCTGACCTCCCTCCCTCCCTCCCTCCCTCCCTCCCTCCCTCCCTCCCTCCCTCCCTCCCTCCCTCCCTATCTACCTACCTACCTCCCTCCCTCCCTCCCTACCGACCGACCTACCTCCCTCCCTCCCTCCCTCCCTCCCTCCCTCCCTCCCTCCCTCCCTACCGACCTACCTCCCTCCCTCCCTACCTACCTACCTCCCTCCCTACCTACCTACCGACCGACCTACCTCCCTCCCTCCCTCCCTCCCTCCCTACCTCCCTCCCTCCCTCCCTACCTACCTACCTACCCACCCTAGGTGGCTGTGCCTTAGTCAACAAGCCGTGTGGAGGCCTGAGAAAACTTGGTGTCAGCTATAGCTGTCATTTGATGTCAGCACAAACATAACCCTCCTTTTGATCTGAGGACTGTGAAGTAAGTCTGTCTGATTCTCTAGCCTGTGGCCAGATTTGATCGACTGAGCTGGGTAACTAGTTGCACTTACAGTACCTCTCTGGTCCTTTTTTAGGTGAAAAGCTTGAGTCACAATATCTATGACTAATTCATTGGTTTGCAGCCTTGAGGTTTGTGAGAAGAGAGAGATACAGCACCTCGACATTTACCTCACCTCAGGGTTATGTATCAGGGATGAAAGACTAGGTACTATGAACGTCATTGGATATTGTACACTGAGTGTACAAAACATTAGGAACACCTTCCTAATATTGAGTTGCACCCCCTTTTGCCCACAGAACAGTCTCAATTCGTCGAGGCATGGACTCTACAAGGTGCTGAAAGCTTTCCACAGGGATGCTGGCTCATGTTGACTCCAACGCTTCCCACAGTTGTGTCAAGTTGGCTGGATGTCCTTTGGGTGGGGGACCATTCTTGATACTGTACACACCGGCAACTGTTGAGTATGAAAAACCCAGCAGCGTTGCAGTTCTTGACACACTCAAACTGGTGCCCGTGGCACCTACTACCATACCCCATTCAAAGGCACTTCTTTAATCCTTCTTTAACCCGTCTCCTCCCATTCATCTATACTGATTGAAGTGGATTTAACAAGTGATATCAATAAGGGATCATAGCTTTCACCTGGTCAGTCAATGTCTTGGAAAGAGCAGGTGTTCATAATGTTTTGTACACTCCGTGTATTGAAGAGATTTCCCCATTGCTATAGCTTGATTAATAACATCAGTGGCTAGAGAATATCTAATGAATGAATTACTATGGACAAATCAAACATAATCAGTCCCAAAGTGAGCGCCAGATAATGTGATTAAAAGAGAAATGCCGTAATGCAAAAACCCAACCTTTGAAATTATAATATCTAAATACATGAGTTATGATGATTCACACCCTTGAATGAATTATAAATTACTGGTCTAAATATTAATCTAATCCAATACACCTTCTATATTTGTGCAAATTACTGAAATGAACTTCAATAACAAGTGCGTTAAGAATATGCTAATCAGCCCGCTTCATACCCTGCTATACAGTAGTTGTTTGGTATTCTGTTTGATTGGGTATGATTGGAGCAACAAAAATACAAATACAATACCAAGTAATATGAATAGGAGAAGAAGTGTGGCCATGTAAGAGATTTCTGTTAAACACAAAGGCATCAGAACCAGACAGAGGTTAAATTAACGCAACGAAAAACAAACAATATGCACCACAATAGCCTACAGGTATTATATAATAATATGCATTAGCACACTTCAGTGAGCACTGTCAATATGTATTATCATGGAGATGCCCTGTTCCTGTTTACTGTGTACATTGGGGTTCTCTTCACATACATACCTTGGCCTTGAGTTTCTCTGGGCTATTCTCAGCAGAGGGTTCTGTAGAACTGAGGATAAGAGGCATGAGTTGGTAGAGAGAGAAACAGATTGTTATGTTGGTAGAAAACAACTATAGACATAAGAACAGATTTACTCAACATTCACACCAGTAAAATGCTTCTCCAGAGAGAAGAACACATCAAAGGAGAAGAACAAAAGGTCAAAGGTCAAAGGAGAAACCAGACAGGTTCATGAAGTATCTTTGTATTTTTCCTCCTCCCTGAGGATAACAGGGCTGGACGCGTAATGAACTAACTGACCCAGGCAGTATTGGAGGTGAGATGGACGCTAAACGGATTGGACACATTGACCTTTCTCTGATCCACGGCTGAGTCACACAGAAATGCATCTACTAAACACAAGACCTGAATACTGTGTGTGTGTGTGTGTGTGTGTGTGTGTGTGTGTGTGTGTGTGTGTGTGTGTGTGTGTGGTACAGCGCTCTCTTATCATCCACACACAGCCGTAAAGCAAGCAGCAAGCATGAGATGTATTCATGGATAGTCCCACAGACAGACCAGTGCCTGATCAAGAGTGGTGTTAGTGTGCCGGAGGGATGGGGGGTAAGTTAGGGGGTTGAAGGGGTTTATGGAGGGAAAGGGTTGGTGGGTTTGGTGGGATGGAGGGGTGGGTTTGGTGGGATGGAGGGGTGGTTCTGGTGGGATGGAGGGGTGGGTTTGGTGGGATGGAGGGGTGGGTTTTGGTGGGATGGAGGGGTGGGTTTGGTGGGATGGAGGGGTGGGTTGGTGGGTTTGGTGGGATGGAGGGGTGGGTTTGGTGGGATGGAGGGGTGGTTCTGGTGGGATGGAGGGGTGAGTTTTGGTGGGATGGAGGGGTGGGTTGGTGGGATGGAGGGGTGGGTTTGGTGGGATGGAGGGGTGAGTTGGTGGGATGGAGGGGTGGGTTGGTGGGATGGAGGGGTGGGTTGGTGGGATGGAGGGGTGGGTTTGGTGGGATGGAGGGGTGAGTTGGTGGGATGGAGGGGTGGGTTGGTGGGATGGAGGGGTGGGTTGGTGGGTTTGGTGGGATGGAGAGGTGGGTTGGTGGGTTTCGTGGGATGGAGGGGTGGGTTGGTGGGATGGAGGGGTGGGTTGGTGGGATGGAGGGGTGGGTTGGTGGGATGGAGGGGTGGGTTTGGTGGGATGGAGGGGTGGGTTGGTGGGATGGAGGGGTGGGTTTGGTGGGATGGAGGGGTGGGTTGGTGGGTTTGGTGGGATGGAGGGGTGGGTTGGTGGGATGGAGGGGTGAGTTTGGTGGGATGGAGGGGTGGGTTGGTGGGATGGAGGGGAGGGTTTGGTGGGATGGAGGGGTGGGTTTGGTGGGATGGAGGGGTGGGTTGGTGGGATGGAGGGGTGGGTTTGGTGGGATGGAGGGGTGGGTTGGTGGGTTTGGTGGGATGGAGGGGTGGGTTGGTGGGATGGAGGGGTGGGTTTGGTGGGATGGAGGGGTGGGTTGGTGGGTTTGGTGGGATGGAGGGGTGGGTTGGTGGGATGGAGGGGTGGGTTTGGTGGGATGGAGGGGTGGGTTTGGTGTAGAGGTCGACCGATTATGATTTTTCAGCGCCGATACCGATACCGATTATTGGATGGCCAAAAACCCCGATGCCGATTAATCGGCCAATTTTTTATTTATTTTTATTTGTAATAATGACAATTACAACAATACTGAATGAACACTTATTTTAACTTAATATAATACATCAATAAAATCAATTTAGCCTCAAATAAATAATGAAACATGTTCAATTTGGTTTAAAAAATGCAAAAACAAAGTGTTTGAGGAGAAAGTAAAAGTGCATTATGTGCCATGTAAGAAAGCTAACGTTTAAGTTCCTTGCTCAGAACATGAGAACATATGAAAGCTGGTGGTTCCTTTTAACATGAGTCTTCAATATTCCCAGGTAAGAAGTTTTAGGTTGTAGTTATTATAGGAATTATAGGACTATTTCTCTCTATACGATTTGTATTTCATATACCTTTGACTATTGGATGTTCTTATAGCACTTTAGTATTGCCAGTGTAACAGTATAGCTTCCGTCCCTCTCCTCGCTCCTACCTGGGCTCGAACCAGGAACACATCGACAACAGCCACCCTCGAAGCAGCGTTACCCATGTAGAGCAAGGGAAACAACCACTCCAAGTCTCAGAGCGAGTGACGTTTGAAACGCTATTAGCGCGCACCCGGCTAACTAGCTAGCCGTTACACCAGCCTAATCTTGGGAGTTGACAGGCTTGAAATCATAAACAGCGCAATGCATTGCGAAGGGCTTCTGGCAAAAGGCACGGAAGTGCTGTTTTGAATGAATGCTTACGAGCCTACTGCTGCCTATCATCGCTCAGTCAGACTGCTCTATCAAATCATAGACTTAATTATAACATAATAACACACAGAAACACGAGCCTTAGGTCATTAATATGGTCGAATCCGGAAACTATCACATTTATTCTTTCAGTGAAATACGGAAACGTTCCGTATTTTATCTAACGGGTGGCATCCAAAAGCCTAAATGTTCCTGTTACATTACACAACCTTCAATGTTATGTCATAATTACGTAAAATTCTGGCAAATTAGTTCGCAACGAGCCAGGCGGCCCAAACTGTTGCATATACCCTGACTCTGTGTGCAATGAACGGAAGAGAAGTGACAATTTCACCTGGTTAATATTGCCTGCTAACCTGGATTTCTTTTAGCTAAATATGCAGGTTTCAAAATATATACTTCTGTGTATTGATTTTAAGAAAGGCATTGATGTTTATGGTTAGGTACAGTCGTGCAACGATTGTGCTTTTTTCGCAAATGCGCTTTTGTTAAATCATCTCCCGTTTGGCGAAGTCGGCTGTCTTTGTTAGGAAGAAATAGTCTTCACAGTTCGCAACGAGCCAGGCGGCCCAAACTGCTGCATATACCCGGACTCTGTTGCAGAGGTGACACATTTTCCCTAGTTAAAAGAAATTCATGTTAGCAGGCAATATTAACTAAAGTTGCAGGTTTAAAAATATATACTTGTGTATTGATTTTAAGAAAGACATTGATGTTTATGGTTAGGCACAAGTTGGAGCAACGACAGACCTTTTTCGCGAATGCGCACCGCATCGATTATATGCAACGCAGGACAGACTAGATAAACTAGTAATATCATCAACCATGTGTAGTTAACTAGTGATTATGATTGATTGATTGATTGATTGTTTTTATAAGATAAGTTTAATGCTAGCTAGCAACTTACCTTGGCTTCTTACTGCATTCGCGTAACAGGCAAGCTCTTCGTGGAGTGCAATGTAAAGCAGGTGGTTAGAGCGTTGGACTAGTTAACCGTAAGGTTGCATCCCCAAGCTGACAAGGTAAAAATATGTAATTCTGCCCCTGAACAAGGCAGTTAACCCACCGTTCCTAGGCCGTCATTGAAAATAAGAATGTGTTCTTAACTAACTTGCCTAGTTAAAAAATATTTATATATAAAAAAAACATTTTAAAACAATAATCGGTAAATCGGTGGCCAAAAATACTGATTACCGATTGTTATGAAAACTTGAAATCGGCCCTAATTAATCGGCCATTCCGATTAATCGGTCGACCTCTAGTTTGGTGGGATGGGTGTGCAGTGACCCCTGTTTGTTGTGTAGGAGTCCCAGCTGTGTTTCTTTCTTCAATCACAGCAGCTGCTGCCAGCCAACCAGAGTCAGCCTCACGCAGTCATACAGACAGTCACAGCAGCTGCTGCCAGCCAACCAGAGTCAGCCTCACGCAGTCATACAGACAGTCACAGCAGCTGCTGCCAGCCAACCAGAGTCAGCCTCACGCAGTCATACAGACAGTCACAGCAGCTGCTGCCAGCCAACCAGAGTCAGCCTCACGCAGTCATACAGACAGTCACAGCAGCTGCTGCCAGCCAACCAGAGTCAGCCAAGTGACCAGTCGCAGACACAGACACAGACACACACACACACACACACACACACACACACACACACACACACACACACACACACACACACACACACACACAGACACACCGTCTGCAACAGCTGGAAAACATTGTAGAGTAAGCCCTCAGTAAGGATCGCAGACAGTCTAAGGATACAGTATCTAACAGCACAGCAGTCAAAGGAACGGGTAGTAACCTTGTGGCGAAATCCTGCACGGAGCCTTCACCGTGTGCTTCCACTTTAAGAGCGCATCAGCAGTCAAAATATAGCTCTTCTGGCTCTCTGTGGAGAGCTCTGGGCTGGCGGGGCAGTTTCACAGTGTGTGCAACTCTGCAGAAGTCATGTTTATTTTCACGTGCTTAGTTTTTAAAGTGTTTAAGTTGATCGCCGGTGTATCTTTTGGGGCCGCTCCTGTCATTGTTTGCATGGAGTGATAGCAACATTGTTGTGAAGCTTTGACAAACAAACCAACCAACCA
The DNA here is from genome assembly GCF_901001165.1 of Salmo trutta. Classification (NCBI taxonomy): domain Eukaryota; kingdom Metazoa; phylum Chordata; class Actinopteri; order Salmoniformes; family Salmonidae; genus Salmo; species Salmo trutta. The sequence continues at coordinate 30,661,656 of NC_042990.1, forward strand.
TCAGGTGTATTTAACAGACAGTCAGTGCAACTGCAAGCCTGAAGTCAACAGCTAAGACCCCTTTCTCTCTCTTACTCTCATTTTCCTTTCAATGCTTTACACTGCAGCAGACTCTGTTTTTTCAATGCGCTCCCTTTAATGTTCAGTGTCGCTGGACTATTATTTCCCTGCCAGACATATTTGGGTTGACATTTTAGTAAAAGGGAGGTTGCGTGCAAGTTTATTGTTGTTTGAACTGTATTGATTTGGTGTGGTACTATTGACATTTGGCCAAGAAGAGTTTGGACATTTTAAGACCTTTGTTTTGTCTATGAAAACACCCCCACAAACCCATCCCCCCCCTTGCTCCTCCCCCTCACCCATTCACACCCCCTCACTCTCCCCACACACCCATTCACACCCCCTCACTCCTCTACTGGAAGGTAATACAGAAAATTGCAAATTCTCTATGGGTTATGACTGGGTTCTTTCTTGTCAATTGTTTCTATGAAGTTGCCTTTGAATTGCTCTGCCATTATTTTTGTATGAGGTATTATTGGTTGGGTTACCCCTGTGCTGTGACATGTGTTATATCTGGTCTCAGTCTCCAGTCTCAATGCTGCAATAGTCTATGTGCCGGGGGGCTAGGGTCAGTCTGTTATATCTGGTGTAATTTTCCTATCCTATCTGGTGTCCTGTGTGAATTTAAGTATGCTCCCTCTAATTCTCTCTCTCCCTCCCATCCCAGAGGACCTGAGCCCTAGGATCATGCCTCAGGACTACCTGGCCTGATGACTCCTGGCTGTCCCCAGTCCACCTGGTCATGCTGCTGCTCCAGTTCTGCCTGCGGCTAGGGAACCCTGACCAGGTCCAGGACGTGCTACCTTGTCCTGGACCTGCTGTTTTCAACTCTCTCTCTCTACCGCACCTGCTGTCTCTAACTCTGAATGCTCGGCTATGAAAAGCCACCTGTCATTTACTCCTGAGGTGCTGACCTGTTGCACCCTTTACAACCACTGTGATTATTATTATTTGACCCTGCTGGTCATCTATGAACGTTTGACCATCTTAAAGAACAATCTGGCCTTAAATGGCCATGTACTCTTATAATCTCCACCCAGCACAGCCAGAAGAGGACTGGCCACCCCTCAGAGCCTGGTTCCTCTTTAGGTTTCTTCCTAGGTTCCTGCCTTTCTAGGGAGTTTTTCCTAGCCACCGTGCTTCTACATCTGCATTGCTTGCTGTTTGGGGTTCTAGGCTGGGTTTCTTGTACAGCATTTTGTGGCATCTGCTGATGTAAAAAGGGCATTATAAATACATTTGATAGATATGGTGTGCCTTATCCTTTCTCTCCACTGGCTATCTGGCCAAACGGCTACACTATGGGCAGTCCCTTCTGCTGATGTGTGTTTGGTAGGGGGTCTCTATCTATCCTACACTTTTCCTTTCGGCAGGGTTAATCATTTTCTTTACCCTTTCTAACAATACCACTACAACCTCTAGACGCTCATCTGGGGTCAGTTTAGCGTTTCCCCCTTTAAGGTTAGGATGGGAGGGGAAGCTGATCCTAGATCTGTACCTAGGGGAAACGTCACCCTGGAGTCAGAGGAACACAGTGGTAGCGAGGCGGTTAGTACCTGTTTCCAGGTGAACTTCTGGGGTCTTTCCCTTTGCTTCGTGTCAGTGGGTCCAGACCTCTCCTGATGATCTTCTCCTCCAGGCTGAGAGAGGGGCTGGACACCACAGGAGACTGAGACCCTGCACACATCATCAGTGGTTCAGCAAATATATACTAACATGCAGCAAAGATAGTGATAACCTACATTGGAATCCATCATGTGACTAAGACTTTCTTGTAAACCATAATTGAAGACCATGGGAGATCTGAGCGATAATTTGGGTTCCACACTCATATTCTTGAGATGCTAGCCTTAAACATGTGTGTAACAGTTCACTTAAAAACGTCAAGTAAAATAGTTTAGGGTAAGTCAACTTTGTCCAAGCCAGAATGGACCATAGGGAAGGAGGCTCCTGTATCTATAGTGATGAACAATAAAATATTTTATGATGTGGTTCTACACTGACCGTCGTTGTCTGCAGCCTGCTGGAGGAGGGTATGTCTGGGGGAGTCCTCAGCACTGCCAGGGGCCCTGGAGGGTCTGGACTCATCCACAGTACTGGAGGCTGCACTCCGGATGGACGAACGAGTACTGCCAGGGCCCTCTGATGTCTGGAGAGACGGGGAGGTGAGAAGGGGGGGACAGAGTGAGGATGGATCAATAGAGAAGGAGAAAGATGGAAGTCGGGATAGAAAGAGAGACAGAGATGAACACAGAGAAAGAGACATTTACTTTAACAATGCTATCAAAAAAAGAGAGACACTGAGACAGTTCACCCTGAGGCACCTGACAGCCACCTAACTCCGTAAATTAAATATGTCCTCTCTCCCTCTCTTTCTCTCTCTCTCTCGATGTACCATTATCCAGAGGTCGTTATCTTACCGTAGTAAAGGTTACACACTAATTGCATGATTTCCTCCGGTATAGTGGACGGTGACTGTCTGTCTCCAGTATAGTGGCCGGTGACTGTCTGTCTCCAGTATAGTGGCCGGTGACTGTCTGTCTCCAGTATAGTGGCCGGTGACTGTCTGTCTCCAATATAGTGGCCGGTGACTGTCTGTCTCCAGTATAATGGCCGGTGACTGTCTGTCTCCAGTATAATGGCCGGTGACTGTCTGTCTCCAGTATAGTGGACGGTGACTGTCTGTCTCCAGTATAGTGGCCGGTGACCGTCTGTCTCCGGTATAGTGGCCGGTGACCGTCTGTCTCCAGTATAGTGGCCGGTGACCGTCTGTCTCCGGTATAGTGGCCGGTGACTGTCTGTCTCCAGTATAATGGCCGGTGACTGTCTGTCTCCAGTATAGTGGACGGTGACTGTCTGTCTCCAATATAGTGGCCGGTGACTGTCTGTCTCCAGTATAGTGGCCGGTGACTGTCTGTCTCCAGTATAGTGGCCGGTGACTGTCTGTCTCCAGTATAGTGGCCGGTGACTGTCTGTCTCCAGTATAGTGGCCGGTGACTGTCTGTCTCCAATATAGTGGCCGGTGACTGTCTGTCTCCAGTATAATGGCCGGTGACTGTCTGTCTCCAGTATGCCGGTGACCGTCTGTCTCCAGTATAGTGGCCGGTGACTGTCTGTCTCCAGTATAGTGGACGGTGACTGTCTGTCTCCAGTATAGTGGACGGTGACTGTCTGTCTCCAGTATAGTGGCCGGTGACTGTCTGTCTCCAGTATAGTGGCCGGTGACTGTCTGTCTCCAGTATAGTGGCCGGTGACTGTCTGTCTCCAGTATAGTGGCCGGTGACTGTCTGTCTCCAGTATAGTGGACGGTGACTGTCTGTCTCCAGTATAGTGGACGGTGACTGTCTGTCTCCAGTATAGTGGCCGGTGACTGTCTGTCTCCAGTATAGTGGCCGGTGACTGTCTGTCTCCAGTATAGTGGCCGGTGACTGTCTGTCTCCAGTATAGTGGCCGGTGACTGTCTGTCTCCAGTATAGTGGCCGGTGACTGTCTGTCTCCAGTATAGTGGCCGGTGACTGTCTGTCTCCAATATAGTGGCCGGTGACTGTCTGTCTCCAGTATAATGGCCGGTGACTGTCTGTCTCCAGTATGCCGGTGACCGTCTGTCTCCAGTATAGTGGCCGGTGACTGTCTGTCTCCAGTATAGTGGCCGGTGACTGTCTGTCTCCAGTATAGTGGCCGGTAATTGTCTGTCTCCAGTATAGTGGCCGGTGACCGTCTGTCTCCAGTATAGTGGCCGGTGACTGTCTGTCTCCAGTATAGTGGCCGGTAATTGTCTGTCTCCAGTATAGTGGCCGGTGACTGTCTGTCTCCAGTATAGTGGCCGGTGACTGTCTGTCTCCAGTATAGTGGCCGGTGACTGTCTGTCTCCAATATAGTGGCCGGTGACTGTCTGTCTCCAGTATAATGGCCGGTGACTGTCTGTCTCCAGTATGCCGGTGACCGTCTGTCTCCAGTATAGTGGCCGGTGACTGTCTGTCTCCAGTATAGTGGCCGGTGACTGTCTGTCTCCAGTATAGTGGCCGGTAATTGTCTGTCTCCAGTATAGTGGCCGGTGACCGTCTGTCTCCAGTATAGTGGCCGGTGACTGTCTGTCTCCAGTATAGTGGCCGGTAATTGTCTGTCTCCAGTATAGTGGCCGGTGACCGTCTGTCTCCAGTATAGTGGCCGGTGACTGTCTGTCTCCAGTATAGTGGCCGGTGACTGTCTGTCTCCAGTATAGTGGCCGGTGACTGTCTGTCTCCAGTATAGTGGCCGGTGACTGTCTGTCTCCAGTATAGTGGCCGGTGACTGTCTGTCTCCAGTATAGTGGCCGGTGACTGTCTGTCTCCAGTATAGTGGCCGGTGACTGTCTGTCTCCAGTATAGTGGCCGGTGACTGTCTGTCTCTAGTATAGTGGCCGGTGACTGTCTGTCTCCAGTATAGTGGCCGGTGACCGTCTGTCTCCAGTATAGTGGACATAGTGGCCGGTGACCGTCTGTCTCCAGTATAGTGGACATAGTGGACGGTGACTGTCTGTCTCCAGTATAGTGGATTTTTAAGCCTATATATTCCTGGGTCACGTCCCAAATGGCACCCTATTCCCTATATAGTACACTACTAGTGCCCTACAAAGGGAATAGGGTGGAATTTGGGACAAAGCCTTGTTCATTATTTTTGCTCAGTAAGGGACAGATCTTATAAATGGGAAAGAGTGTTCTCCAAAAGAGACTTTACCAGCAATTATCTCAGTAAGGAGGGGGAATAGGCTTTGCCACCACTCAGGATTAGATTGATGTGCCGCCGGGCACTGACTTGTAGCCAGCAATTAATACATTACATAAAGGCTTTTTTATAAGGTCAGAGGACAGACAGGGCTAACCACACAAACACTGTCAGTGTAATTAACTTGAAATAAAACATATAAATGAGAAAACAGTTCAATTCATTTTCAATGAGTAATGTTGATAGAACATCTGGTGGTGATTAGAGCAGATATTATTAATATTGTCATTGTTGTGGATATTAAAAGGTTGAACAGAGGTGTTTGTGTGTTGTGTGTGTTTGTGTGTGTCCATACTAACCTCTCCCTCTGTAGAGCTGATGCTGTCCTGTCCTCTGGAGAGTCTCTGTCTACTACCAGCGTGGGGAACCGCCTCACTCAGCTCTGGATCAACACACACAACACAGCCATCATAAAGGTCTAGCCTGATCCCAGGTCTGTTTGACATAACAAGGAGTTGACATGATAGCACAAACACATCTGGGACCAGGCTAATAAAGGTCCACTTGGTTGATATACATTTTAATGTAATTCTAAAGCAAGTCTGTGATAAAAGAGAGACAGTTTGTCATCAGATCCTATTGAAATGTAGATCTACAGAACTTATAGCTACACACAAATACACACAACGCCACAGAAGAACCTGTTGTCATCATGTCAGAGGTAATCTCTCCCTCTCTCCCTCTCCCTCCCTCTCTCTCTCTCTCTCTCTCTCTCTCCCTCCCTCTCTCTCCCTCTCCCTCCCTCTCTCTCTCTCTCTCTCTCTCCACCTCTCTCTCCACCTCTCTCTCTCTCCCTCTCTCCCTCTCTCTCTCCCTCTCTCCCTCCCTCTCTCCCTCCCTCTCTCTCTCCCTCTCTCTCTCTTCCTCCCTCCCCCCGTCTCTCTTACTGATATTGCTTATTGAACTGTCTCATTCAGTCTCTCCAGATCTGGATCAGTATTCAGAGACTGCCCATTGTCCCCTTATCAGGCCAATTATGGAGATAGCAGATCAAGGGCCACTGTAATCCATTATAATAGACTGGGCCTGGGAGAAAAAGCCGGAGGAGCCCAGAAGAAAAAAAGGCCAGTGAAAGTCTGCGTACCAAAAGGAACCCTACTCCATTTTAATTTAACTAGGGAAGTCAGTTAAGAACAAATTCTTATTTACAATGACAGCCTACCCCGGACGATGCTGGGCCAGTTGTGCGCCGCTCTATGGGACTCCCAATCACGGCCGGTTGTGATATAGCCTGGAATCAACCCAGAGTCTGTAGTGACGCCTCTAGCACTGAGATGCAGTGCCTTAGACCGCTGTGATACAGCCTGGGTCTGTAGTGACGCCTCTAGCACTGAGATACAGTGCCTTAGACCACTGTGATACAGCCTGGGTCTGTAGTGACGCCTCTAACACTGAGATACAGTGCCTTAGACCACTGTGATACAGCCTGGGTCTGTAGTGACGCCTCTAGCACTGAGATACAGTGCCTTAGACCGCTGCGATACAGCCTGGGTCTGTAGTGACGCCTCTAGCACTGAGATACAGTGCCTTAGACCGCTGCGATACAGCCTGGGTCTGTAGTGACGCCTCTAGCACTGAGATACAGTGCCTTAGACCGCTGCGATACAGCCTGGGTCTGTAGTGACGCCTCTAGCACTGAGATACAGTGCCTTAGACCGCTGTGATACAGCCTGGGTCTGTAGTGACGCCTCTAGCACTGAGATACAGTGCCTTAGACCGCTGTGATACAGCCTGGGTCTGTAGTGACGCCTCTAGCACTGAGATACAGTGCCTTAGACCGCTGTGATACAGCCTGGGTCTGTAGTGACGCCTCTAGCACTGAGATACAGTGCCTTAGACCGCTGTGATACAGCCTGGGTCTGTAGTGACGCCTCTAGCACTGAGATACAGTGCCTTAGACCGCTGTGATACAGCCTGGGTCTGTAGTGACGCCTCTAGCACTGAGATACAGTGCCTTAGACCACTGTGATACAGCCTGGGTCTGTAGTGACGCCTCTAGCACTGAGATACAGTGCCTTAGACCGCTGTGATACAGCCTGGGTCTGTAGTGACGCCTCTAGCACTGAGATACAGTGCCTTAGACCGCTGTGATACAGCCTGGGTCTGTAGTGACGCCTCTAGCACTGAGATACAGTGGCTTAGACCGCTGTGATACAGCCTGGGTCTGTAGTGACGCCTCTAGCACTGAGATACAGTGCCTTAGACCGCTGTGATACAGCCTGGGTCTGTAGTGACGCCTCTAACACTGAGATACAGTGCCTTAGACCGCTGTGATACAGCCTGGGTCTGTAGTGACGCCTCTAACACTGAGATACAGTGGCTTAGACCGCTGTGATACAGCCTGGGTCTGTAGTGACGCCTCTAGCACTGAGATACAGTGCCTTAGACCGCTGTGATACAGCCTGGGTCTGTAGTGACGCCTCTAGCACTGAGATACAGTGGCTTAGACCGCTGTGATACAGCCTGGGTCTGTAGTGACGCCTCTAGCACTGAGATACAGTGCCTTAGACCGCTGTGATACAGCCTGGGTCTGTAGTGACGCCTCTAACACTGAGATACAGTGCCTTAGACCGCTGTGATACAGCCTGGGTCTGTAGTGACGCCTCTAACACTGAGATACAGTGGCTTAGACCGCTGTGATACAGCCTGGGTCTGTAGTGACGCCTCTAGCACTGAGATACAGTGCCTTAGACCGCTGTGATACAGCCTGGGTCTGTAGTGACGCCTCTAGCACTGAGATACAGTGGCTTAGACCGCTGTGATACAGCCTGGGTCTGTAGTGACGCCTCTAGCACTGAGATACAGTGCCTTAGACCGCTGTGATACAGCCTGGGTCTGTAGTGACGCCTCTAGCACTGAGATACAGTGCCTTAGACCACTGCGCCACTCAGGAGCCCCTCCACAGTGCACTACTTCTTTTCAGGGCCCATAGAGAATAGAGAATAGGGTGCCATTTGGGACACACCCCAAAACCCAGACGTGTGTTTACTTGTTCCGGCCAGAATTTGTTTTGTATTTGTTTACTGTTTGTTTGTTAACTGAAGTGGCATTGGAGTACAAGGTCAAAGTTGAAAGTGCATTCAGAGGTAATGCACAGTGACAAAAAAAGAGTAAGAGGGATTTGCTAAAAAAGGAGCAACAAGCAAAACAAGCTTTAATCCAAAAACAAATCTCAAGCCTTTGGTACTGTATGTCTTGGAGCTAGTGTTGACAGCATGCAGTAACACAAGCTGCATCCCAAATAATATGGAGTCAGACACAGTCCTGTCTGCCTCTCCATGTCCCTACTAAAGCAATAACAGCACAGTTTGAGGGCATAGGAAATAGGAAACGAGCTGATAGGAGAGCTGTAGGGTGTATCTCAGTGTTTGAGTGACACTGACACATCAACCCCTCCTAAGGATATGTCATTTGTCTCTACAGCCTCCAGTGTCATCTATTGAAATTCCCTGATAGAGACTTATAGCTAAGGCAGGGACATTGTGATGGGGGGACAAGCTGTCCTTGTTACATTGGCAATAACATTTATGGAAATAGTGTCCTGAATCTTCCTCACAGTACATACTGTAAACAATGCATCATCTAGATAGTGTGTTCATCTCAAATGACACCCTATTCCCTATATAGTGCACTACTTTTGACCAGGGCCAGGGCCTGATCTTGGTCTATATCTATGTAAATTATATAGATATAGATGTAGAGAGGTAAATTACATAGATGTAGATGTAGAGAGGTAAATGATATAGACGTAGATGTAGAGAGGTAAATTATATAGATGTAGATGTAGAGAGGTAAATTATATAGATGTAGATGTAGAGAGGTAAATGATATAGATGTAGATGTAGAGAGGTAAATAATATAGATATAGATGTAGAGAGGTAAATAATAGATACAGATGTAGAGAGGTAAATTATAGATATAGATGTTGAGAGATAAATTATATAGACATAGATGTAGAGAGGTAAATTATATAGATATACAGTACCAGTCAAATGTTTGGACACCTACTCATTCAAGGGTTTTTCTTTATTTTTACTATTTTCTACATTGTAGAATAATAGTGAAGACATCAACATTATGAAATAACACATATGGAATCGTAGTAATCCAAAAAAGTGTTAAACAAATCAAAATACATTTTATATTTTAAATTCTTCAAAGTAACCACCCTTTGCCTTGATGACAGCTTTGCACATGCTTGGCATTCTCTCAACCAGCTTCACCTGGAATGCTTTCCAACAGTCTTGAAGGAGTTCCCACATATGCTCAGCACTTGTTGGCTGCTTTTCCTTCACTCTAAGGTCCAACTCATCCCACACCATCTCAATTGGGTTGAGGTCGGGTGATTGTGGAGGTCAGGTCATCTGATCTAGCACTTCATCCCTCTCCTTTTTGGTCAAATAGCCCTTACACAGCCTGGAGCTGTGTTGGGTCATTGACCTGTTGAAAAACAAATGATAGTCCCACTAAGTGCAAACCAGAAGGGATGGCGTATCGTTGCAGAATGCTGTGGTAGCCTTGCTGGTTAAGTGTGCCTTGAATTCGAAATAAATCACAGACAGTGTCACCAGCAAAGCACCCCCACACAATCACACCTCCTCCTCCATGCTTCATGGTGGGAACCACACCTACTCTGCGTCTCACAAATACACGGCGGTTGGAACCAAAAATCTCAAATTTGGACTCATCAGACCAAAAGACAGATTTCCACCGGCTAATGTCCATTACTGGTTTTTCTTGGCCTAAGAAATTCGACCATGAAGGCCTGATTCATGAGGTCTCATCTGAACAGTTGATGTTGAGATGTGCCTGTTACTTGAACTCTGTGAAGCATTTATTTGGGCTGCAATTTCTGAGGCTGGTAACTCTAATGAACTTATCCTCTGCAGCAGAGGTAACTCTGGTCTTCCTTTCCTGTAGCGGTCCTCATGAGAGCCAGTTTCATCATAGCGCTTGATGGTTTTTGCGACTGCACTTGAAGAAACGTTCAAAGTTCTTGACATTTTCCGGATTGACTGACCATCATGTCTTAAAGTAATGATGGACTGTTCTTTCTCTTTGCATATTTGAGTTGTTCTTGCCATAATATGGACTTGGTATTTTACCAAATAGGGCTATCTCTTGTATACCACCCCTGCCTTGTCACAACACAACTGATTGGCTCAAACGCAATAAGGAAATAAATTCCACAAATTAACTTTTAACAAGGCACACCTGTTAATTGAAATGCATTCCAGGTGACTACCTCATGAAGCTGGTTGAGAGAATGCCAACAGTGTGCAAAGCTGTCATCAAGGCAAAAGGGTGGCTACTTTGAAGAATCTCAAATATAAAATATATTTTGATTTGTTCAACACTTTTTTGGTTACTACATGATTCCACATGTGTTATTTCATAGTGTTGATGTCTTCACTATTATTCTACAATGTAGAAAATAGAAAAATAAAGAAAAACCCTTGAATGAGTAGGTGTGTCCTAACTTTCTACTGGTACTGTATATTATTTGGTATACGTAAAGACAAGATTAAATCAAGAATAGTCTGATGTGTGACAATATTAGCCTATAACTTGTGGATTATATATTATCACTTGTGAATGATGCCCAGCATAAGAAACAATTCCTTTGTTTTTGGCGACTTTTTCGAATCATAGTCACACACCTCATGTAGCCCAGCCCAAAGGCCTATATGTTTTAATAAGGTTTGTATCACAACTAAAGTGGCCACATAACTTCTTAAAATTAAGCACATTTATCGGCTTTACAAGGGGTGTAGAGCATAATTGGCATATATAGTTTCAAGTTTGGTGAAGATAATTTTCACCATAAAAATGCACCTTTATAATAAAAGCATTACATGCAAAATTGCATTTGCGGTCACTTTTGATAATGGTGTTTTTCGCTAATGGAACATTGGCGCTTATAGCCTGCTACCATGTGGGCATTGCTGCGCTTATAGCCTTCTACCATGTGGGCATTGCTGCGCTTATAGCCTGCTACCGTGTGGGCATTGCTGCGCTTATAGCCTTCTACCATGTGGGCATTGCTGCGCTTATAGCCTGCTACCATGTGGGCATTGCTGCACTTATAGCCTGCTACCATGTGGGCATTGCTGCGCTTATAGCCTGCTACCATGTGGGCATTGCTGCGCTTATAGCCTGCTACCATGTGGGCATTGCTGTGCTTATAGCCTGCTACCATGTGGGCATTGCTGTGCTTATAGCCTGCTACCATGTGGGCATTGCTGCGCTTATAGCCTGCTACCATGTGGGCATTGCTGTGCTTATAGCCTGCTACCATGTGGGCATTGCTGTGCTTATAGCCTGCTACCATGTGGGCATTGCTGCGCTTATAGCCTGCTACCATGTGGGCATTGCTGCACTTATAGCCTGCTACCATGTGGGCATTGCTGCGCTTATAGCCTGATACCATGTGGGCATTGCTGCGCTTATATGTCTTCACTATTATTCTACAATGTAGAAAATAGTAAAAATAAAGAAAAACCCTTGAATGAGTAGGTGTTCTAAAACTTTTGACTGGTACTGTAGGATGTAGAGGTAAATTATATAGATATAGATGTGGAGAGGTAAATTATACAGATATAGATGTAGAGGTAAATGACAGATATAGATGTAAAGAGGTAAATTATTTAGATATAGATGTAGAGAGGTAAATTATATAGATATAGACTGGTAAATTAATAGATGTAGAGGTAAATGATATACGTAGATGAGAGAGGTAAATAACATAGATACACACTGCGTGCACAATTGTTAGGCAAATTGTATTCCTCGGGATTAATTTTATTGTTGAACAAACAATGCTCTCAGTCAATCCAAAATGTTATTGAACCTCAAACCTGAATATTTAACAAAGGAAAAGTGAGTTTTGTCTTTCTCAGGGAAATATATAAGTGTGCACAATTATTAGGCAACTATTAGTGTGCACAATTATTAGGCAACTAAATTACAAAAATTATTTCTCTCAACTCACTTGTTGATTCTCAATTTTTAGAGTAAGTGTAACAGATAAGTAACACAAAATGACAATTATATAACATTTTTGGCCAATCAAAAATATTCAGTGACCAATATAGCCACCCTTATTTTCAAGAACTGCCATGAGCCAACCATCCATGGAGTCTGTCAGTTTCTTAATCTGTTCACGATCAATTTTCGCTGAAGCAGCAACCACAGCCTCCCAAATGCTGCTCAAAGAGGTGTATTGTCTTCCCTCACTGTAAATCTCACGTTTGAGAAGGGCCCACAAGTTCTCAATAGGATTTAAGTCAGGTGAGGAAGGGGGCCAGGTCGTTATTCAGGCATCTTTGAAGCCCTTGCTGGCTAGCCAAGCAGTGGAGTACTTGGATGCATGTGATGGAGCATTGTCCTGCATAAAGATCATGGCCTTCTAGAATGCTGAGGACTTCTTCCTGTACCACTGTTTGACGAAAGAATCTTCCAGAAACTGGCAGTAGGTTTGGGAGTTGAGTTTCAGTCCATCTTCAACCCGAAAAGGTCCAACTACCTCATCCTCAATGATAGCAGCCCATACCAGTACTCCCTCCTTCACCTTGCTGGCACCTGACTCAAAGTGGTGCCCTGTGTCCATTACTGATCCAGCCACGGGCCCATCCATTTGGTCCATCAAGAGTCACTTTCATTTCATCTGTCCATAAAACCTTTGAAAAATCTGTCTTCAGGTATTTCTTTGCCCAATCTTGACGCTTCAACTTGTGAATCTTATTCAGTGGTGGTCTTGTTTCAGTCTTCTTGACCTTGGCCATGTCTCTGAGCACTTGACACCTTGTACTTCTGAACACTCCAGGTAGGTTGCCGTTCTGGAATACGGTGGCACTGGAGGATAATGGGTTCCTGGTAGTTTGACGTTTAATTATTCTCAAGTCTTTTGCAGTTAATTTGCGCCTTTTCTTCCCCATGCGTTTTTTGCGCCCCAATTGACTATTCGCAACAAAATGTTTGATTGTCCGGTGGTCACGCCTCAATAGTTTAGCTATTTAAAGAGTGTTGCATCCGTCTGAAAGGCATTTTACATTTTTGGCTTTTCAGTGTCAGTTAAATCTCTTTTTTGGCCCATTTTACCTGAGGTAATGAGGCTGCCTAATAATTATGCACACCTTGATATAAGGTGTTATTCACTTTCGCCACAGCCTCCCTCATTACACCTGAAAATGATTAAATCCAATAAGCGTTCAAGTTTATATGGTTTGGAGTTTGAAAATGTGAATAGAAATAATGATAAGATCAGAATACTCACTTGCCTAATAATTGTGCACACAGTGTAGATGTAGAGTTAAATAGCATAGATATAGATGTAGAGAGGTAAATATCATAGATGTAGATGTAGAGAGGTAAATTATATAGATATAGATAGAGGAAAATTATATAGATATAGACGTAGAGGTAAATGATATAGATATAGAGGTAAATTACATAGATATAGACTTAGAGAGGTAAATGATATAGATATAGATGTAGAGTGATAGGTAAATGAAGTCGACTTGAGTCTTTTAAGCTCAATGGGAAGTGGGGGATGAGAATGAATTGATGACTAGTCACAGGGTCCCTGTTGTGACTCACCCTGTTGTGACTCACTACAGAATAATCTGAATATGACCAGTAATGTGTATTATATTACCACAGTGTGGGGTATTATTGCCTGGGTAGGGAGATAGCTATACTAGTAGTAGAGTGTAGTAGAGTGTAAGCATCATATTTCTGTATCTCCCTATCTCCCTGAGACTCACCTCTGGCAGGACCGGCCTTCCCAGGACTCCTTTGGGCACTGTTGTTGTTGTTGTTCACCTGGATGCCATTTTGTTTCATCAGTTGCATCAGCTCAAACTCCAGGGCTGCAATCTGTGAAGAAACCGTTTCGAGTTTCAGTGTAAGTGACCCATGCAGGGTGACTCCCTCCACTGGTAACACCATGTACCAGCAGCGACAGTGTTTTGACCCACAGCCGTTCCATGTCTTTGATCTACTTCAGAGCTAGCGTACCTGATAAGATGGCGCTGGTAGACATGGCCGCTCAGTTTCTAGCTCCTAAGAAACTTTGCAGTATTTTTTTTTGTGTGTATTATTTCTCACATTATAATTCCATTATTTTACTTTTAGGTTTGTATTGTTGTGTATTGTTAGATATTACTGCACTGTTGGAGCTAGGAACAGAAGCATTTCGCTACACCTGCAATAACATCTGCTAAATACAGTTGAGGTCGGAAGTTTACATACACTTAGGTTGGAGTCATTAAAACTTGTTTTTCAACCACTCCACAAATTTCTTGTTAACAAACTATAGTTTTGGCAAGTCGGTTAGGACATCTACTTTGTACATGACACAAGTCATTTTTCCAACAATTGTTTACAGACAGATTATTTCAATTATAATTCACTATATCACAATTCCAGTGGGTCAGAAGTTTACGTACACTAAGTTGACTGTGCCTTTAAACAGCTTGGAAAATTCACAGAAAATTATGTCATGGCTTTAGAAGACTTTGATAGGCTAATTGACATAATTTGAGTCAATTGAAGGTGCACCTGTGGATGTATTTCGAGGCCTAACTTCAAACTCAGTGCCTCTTTGCTTGACATCATGGGAAAATCAAAAGAAACCAGCCAAGACCTCAGAAAAAAATTGTAGACCTCCACAAGTCTGATTCATACTTGGGAGCAATTTCCAAATGCCTGAAGGTACCACGTTCATCTATACAAACAATAGTAAGCAAGTATAAACACCATGGCACCACGCAGACGTCATACTGCTCAGGAAGGAGACGCGTTCTGCCTCCTAGAGATGAACGTACTTTGGTGCAAAAAGTGCAAATCAATCCCAGAACAAAAGCAAAAGACCTTGTGAAGATGCTGGAGGAAACAGGTACAAAAGTATCTATATCCAAAGTAAAACGAGTCCTGAAAGGCCGCTCAGCAAAGAAGAAGCCACTGCTCCAAAACCGCCATAAAAAAGCCAGACTAAGGTTTGCAACTGCAAATGGGGACAAATATCGTACTTTTTGGAGAAATGCCCTCAGGTCTGATGAAACAAAAATAGAACTGTTTGGCCATAATGACCATCATTATGTTTGGAGGAAAAAGGGGGAGGCTTGCAAGCCGAAGAACACCATCCTAATCGTGAAGCACGGGGGTGCAGGATCATGTTGTGGGGGTGCTTTGCTGCAGGAGTGACTGGTACACTTCACAAAACAGATGGCATCATGAGGGAGGAAAATTATGTGGATATATTGAAGCAACATCTCAAGACATCAGTCAGGAAGTTAAAGCTTGGTCGCAAATGGGTCTTCCAAATGGACTATGATCCCAAGCATGCTTCCAAAGTTGTGGCAAAATAGCTTAAGGACAACAAAGTCAAGGAATTGTAGTGGCCATCACAAAGCCCTGACCTCAATCCTATAGAACATTTGTGGGCAGAACTGAAAAAGTGTGTGCGAGCAAGGAGGCCTACAAACATGACTCAGTTACACCAGCTCTGTCAGGAGGAATGAGCCAAATTTCACCCAACTTATTGTGGGAAGCTTGTGGAAGGCTAACTTTGACCCAAGTTAAACAATTTAAAGGCAATGCTACCGGATACTAATTGAGTGTATGTAAACTTCTCACCCACTGTGAATGTGATGAAAGAAATAAAAGCTGAAATAAATCATTCTCTCTACTATTATTCTGACATTTCACATTCTTAAAATAAAGTGGGGATCCTAACTGACCTAAGACAGGGAAGTTTTACTAGGATTACATGTCAGGAATTGTGAAAAACTGAGTTTAAATGTATTTGGCTAAAGTGTATGTAAACTTCCAACTTCAACTGTATTTGTATTTGTATGCGACCAATACACATTGATTTGATTCTAATTGTCAATTAATCGTAAAGCCCTGGACTAGGTAAATCAGGGGAGCTAGTTAAGAGCTACAACAAAATTGTGAAACATCTGGGGGGTCCGCAAGGTGAGGTTTGAAGACCACTGTGCTAATCAAACCACTGTGCTAATCAAACCACTGTGCTAATCAAACCAGTGTGGTAATCAAACCACTGTGCTAATCAAACCACTGTGCTAATCAAACCAGTGTGCTAATCAAACCACTGTGCTAATCAAACCAGTGTGGTAATCAAACCACTGTGCTAATCAAACCACTGTGCTAATCAAACCAATGTGCTAATCAAACCACTGTGCTAATCAAACCAGTGTGGTAATCAAACCACTGTGCTAATCAAACCACTGTGCTAATCAAACCACTGTGCTAATCAAACCAGTGTGGTAATCAAAGGAATGTGCTTATGTTTAGTGGGCTGGTATGTTATGTTTCGTGGGCTGGTATGGTATGTTCAGTGGGCTGGTATGTTATGTTTAGTGGGCTGGTATGTTATGTTCAGTGGGCTGGTATGTTATGTTCAGTGGGCTGGTATGTTATGTTTAGTGGGCTGGTATGTTATGTTCAGTGGGCTGGTATGTTATGTTCAGTGGGCTCGTATGTTATGTTCAGTGGGCTGGTATGTTATGTTTAGTGGGCTGGTATGTTATGTTTAGTGGGCTGGTAAGTTATGTTCAGTGGGCTGGTATGTTATGTTCAGTGGGCTGGTATGTTATGTTTAGTGGGCTGGTATGTTATGTTCAGTGGGCTGGTATGTTATGTTCAGTGGGCTGGTATATTATGTTCAGTGGGCTGGTATGTTATGTTCAGTGGGCTGGTATGTTATGTTTAGTGGGCTGGTATGTTATGTTCAGTGGGCTGGTATGTTATGTTCAGTGGGCTGGTATGTTATGTTTAGTGGGCTGGTACGTTATGTTCAGTGGGCTGGTACGTTATGTTCAGTGGGCTGGTATGTTATGTTCAGTGGGCTGGTATGTTATGTTCAGTGGGCTGGTATGTTATGTTCAGTGGGCTGGTATGTTATGTTCAGTGGGCTGGTATGTTATGTTCAGTGGGCTGGTATGTTATGTTTAGTGGGCTGGTATGTTATGTTTAGTGGGCTGGTATGTTATGTTTAGTGGGCTGGTATGTTATGTTCAGTGGGCTGGTATGTTATGTTCAGTGGGCTGGTATGTTATGTTTAGTGGGCTGGTATGTTATGTTTAGTGGGCTGGTATGTTATGTTTAGTGGGCTGGTATGTTATGTTTCATGGGCTGGTATGTTATGTTCAGTGGGCTGGTATGTTATGTTCAGTGGGCTGGTATGTTATGTTCAGTGGGCTGGTATGTTATGTTTAGTGGGCTGGTATGTTATGTTTAGTGGGCTGGTATGTTATGTTCAGTGGGCTGGTATGTTATGTTTAGTGGGCTGGTATGTTATGTTCAGGGGGCTGGTATGTTATGTTCAGTGGGCTGGTATGTTATGTTCAGTGGGCTGGTATGTTATGTTTAGTGGGCTGATATGTTATGTTCAGGGGGCTGGTATGTTATGTTCAGTGGGCTGGTATGTTATGTTTAGTGGGCTGGTATGTTATGTTCAGTGGGCTGGTATGTTATGTTTAGTGGGCTGGTATGTAATGTTCAGGGGGCTGGTATGTTATGTTCAGTGGGCTGGTATGTTATGTTTCATGGGCTGGTATGTTATGTTCAGTGGGCTGGTATGTTATGTTTAGTGGGCTGGTATGTTATGTTCAGTGGGCTGGTATGTTATGTTCAGTGGGCTGGTATGTTATGTTTAGTGGGCTGGTATGTTATGTTCAGTGGGCTGGTATGTTATGTTCAGTGGGCTGGTATGTTATGTTCAGTGGGCTGGTATGTTATGTTTAGTGGGCTGGTATGTTATGTTCAGTGGGCTGGTATGTTATGTTTAGTGGGCTGGTATGTTATGTTTAGTGGGCTGGTATGTTATGTTCAGTGGGCTGGTATGTTATGTTTAGTGGGCTGGTATGTTATGTTCAGTGGGCTGGTATGTTATATTTAGTGGGCTGGAATGTTATGTTTAGGGGGAATTAGGGGTTTATCTTGTACTTATACAGATACATAATGTATACTTGTATAGTTACCGGTATAAACATATCACACAGCCATAAGCATGTCAATTACTCTGATCTTTGGTTGTGGGTTTATGCTCCGGATTGTAGTTTCCCTAGGTACAGATCTAGGATCAGCTTCCCCTCCCCCAATCCTAACCCTAACCATTAATGGGGAAGATGCTAAACTGACCCAAGATCAATTTCACTCTACACCTGGATGTACTCAGCAGCATTGATTAGATGACCATAGAGGAAGGCCATTGTGAGAGCATATTACCCTGACTTGCAGTCCCTGGATCTCTTCCAGGTGGGACTTCTCTGCATCCTCCAGCCTCTTCCTCTCTGCATCCTCCTTCTGGACAAACTCCACCTCCCTGGAAGAAACAGAGAGAGGGGAGAGAAGAGAAGGAGATGGGGGTCAGAAGGGTACGTCGGTGGCCTTCTGACAGGGGTGATGACAGGGAGAGTGTTTGGTGTGAGGACAGGGACAGAGTGTAATGTGTTTGGATGGTTGGGGACAGCTCATCTGACAGGGGTGAGGACAGGGACAGAAGTGTTAGGTGTTGGGGGAGCTGGGACCGCTCCTCTCACAGGGGTGAGGACAGGGACGGAGTGTTAGGTGGTTGGGGAGTTGGGACCGTTCCTCTCACAGGGGTGAGGACAGGAATGTGTGAATATGACGAGATATGTAGAGCTCCTCTCTGTGTTGTCTCCTTTAACAGGAGTGTAGAAGGTAAAGGGTATAGTGTGTGTGTGTGTGTGTGTGTGTGTGTGTGTGTGTGTGTGTGTGTGTGTGTGTGTGTGTGTGTGTGTGTGTGTGTGTGTGTGTGTGTGTGGTAAAAGGAGCCTATCCCAGGGAGGATAGGAGCTCAGTGAAGTAAAGACAGAGTGACAGCCTGACAGTCCTGCCTCTGTCTTACAGCAGGGCTGAAGGACGCAGGGCTCCCTTGCACGCACACTCAGACAGACAAACAACCATAACAAACCCAACATAGACAGACAGACACACAGCCATTGGCTCTTGAGACATTTGCAATTCCTTGTGCTCACTACATCCGCTTGGTGAAATGATCTGCCTGTCTTATTCTGGCCTGTTCAACATTGCTGCTGCTAAAATGGAGGGAGAGTTTGTTTCCGCAGTTAGCAGCAATGTTGCCTCAAGGACAAAGGCAGTTAAAGGCAGTCAGAGCGGAGAGTGGCAAAGCGCTTCTGATGGGAATGACCATAGAGATCAACTCACTACTCTGAGAGAGAGGCTGCGGTGTGGAGCAGAGCTGCATAGGAAGTCAACACAGCTCTCTCTCTCTCTACAGACATGCTTCAACTAAGTGCCACTTGGTTAAAATGTCCTTCAGATTAATGGGTGGAATCTGTTTGTGAAAAGGTTTGATACATATACTGTAGGAAAATAACAGGGTTTGAATAACAGATGTATATTACCTAACATAAGCTGTCATTTGCAATGGCCTCTAAATTTGGATTTGAATCTTAAATAACATAGCTACGATAAGATGTTGTTCACATAAACTAAAGTGGACTGAATAATGTTGCAGTTGTTCAGGTTTTCAGTCATTTAAAAAATATATATATATTTAACTAGGTAGGTCAGTTAAGAACAAATTATTATTTTCAATGACGGCTACCCCGGCCAAACCCTAACGATGCTGGTCCAATTGTACGCTGCTCTATGGGACTCCCAATCACGTCCGGTTGTGATACAAGCCTGGAATCGAACCAGGGTCTGTAGTGACACCTCTAGCACTGAGATGCAGTGCCTTAGACCGCTGCGCCACTCAGGAGCCCATTTTACTCTAATGGCAACAGATAACACGGACATATCTGGAGTGTGTGGCTAGTTACTGACTAGACCAGAGCAACAGATCTGGAGTGTGTGGCTAGTTACTGACTAGACCAGAGCAACAGATCTGAAATGTGTGGCTAGTTACTGACTAGACCAGAGCAACAGATCTGGAGTGTGTGGCTAGTTACTGACTAGACCAGAGCAACAGATCTGGAGTGTGTGGCTAGTTACTGACTAGACCAGAGCAACAGATCTGGAGTGTGTGGCTAGTTACTGACTAGACCAGACCAACAGATCTGGAGTGTGTGGCTAGTTACTGACTAGACCAGACCAACAGATCTGGAGTGTGTGGCTAGTTACTGACTAGACCAGACCAACAGATCTGGAGTATGTGGCTAGTTACCGACTAGACCAGAGCAGCAGATCACCTATTTAATCCTATTAACTGGTTATTGTAGTTCCAGTCTGCCTAGCTAATTGGCCCAAAGCAACATTCCAAGTGTGCTACAGTGTAATACAAAGTACAGTAAATCACAAAAGTACATGTTGATGTTGGTGTTGGTCTGTAGTCAGTTAAAAGATGCCAAAGGAACAAGAAAGAGTTGTTGGACAAAGTGCTGGGCAACAGTATTAGTGATATTAGTGCGAGGAAAATACATGTATAGTTCTGTATGGACGTGAATGGCGGGAATGAGTAACTCCCTGAGCGGGGATAGAACCTGGGTCGCCTGACCCCAAGACAAACGCACTACCCTAAGTTAGATATTTCCCTTGTGAGAGTTCGTAACAGCCTTACCAAGTCTAGGAATGATACAGTATATTGAACCAGTATGTTGTTTAATTTAGACTAGTTTAGCAACAGACTGACTCACTTCTGCTGGAAATCTTTGATGAGTTTCTTGGCCTTGTTGTACTTCTTCTCTAGGGTGGTGTACTGGCACTGGGCCTCCTTCAGGTGCTCGTTGACCGTGTGGCACAGGGTCTGAGCCTCGATCCAGTAACTCTCCAGCTTCAGCATCCTCTCCTTGTTCTCCTCCATGCTGGCCTTCAGCTGGCTCTTCTCCTTCTCCCAGCGCGCCTTCTCCCTGTCCACCGCTGCTAGCTGGGGTAGACAAACACACAGACATTCAGATACTGAACACAAATAAACACATTAGCATGGCAACACACACACACACACACAATCACAGACACAATCACAGACACACACACGCATGCACGCACTATGGTATGAGACAATGCTATGGGATGAACACCTTAACTTACGGGTCACAATCCAGCCTTCACAACAAATAGAAACTCCAGCATATCATGCAACAAGCCCTTCAATGAGTTTAGTATATCAGCACAACCTTCTTCCAAATGTTGTTATTGTATTGCATCCTTCTACTCCTCGTCAGGGCAAACTTCTGAAGCAACAGTCTCCCAACAACCACCAGATCAGCTCATGCTCAGAGAATTACACCAACAAGCTTATCTTTCAGTGTCACTAAATCCAGTCATTCAATTGAGTTAATAATCTACGGAGCTTTTAGATCACTTCCTGCAGTTTGATCTAAAGTTTAGATTCTAAACTGTCCTCATAGGGCGGCACACAATTGGCCCAGCACCATCCGGGTTAGGGGAGGGTTTGTCCGGGGTAGACCGTCATTGTAAAATAAGAATTTGTTCTTAACTGACTTGCCTAGTTAAATAAAAAAAACATTATCAGAATGCAGGGGATAAACCAGACACTTTTAAAAAGCTCTTGTGTCTGTGCCTGCTTGCCTGTCACTCTCACTTAACCACTGGCTCACTCACCGCCCAGACACCTGGGACACAAAACTGCAAGAGAGGCAGTGGAGCTAAACTTCTGAAATACACATGCAATTGCCTTAAATATTCAGAAATAACTTGAAATAGAAACTATTTTCCACTGCACTGTCCAATGATGTCCTTTTTCCAAACATATGTCTATTCCTCATGCTTTTATTGTACTTTGTAAACATTTTTTAGACCATTCTTAGAGATGATAGTAGCGGAGCTCTTACCTTGTTTTTGAGCTTCTGTATCTCTGCCTCGGTGACAGTGTGTTTGATCTGCAGCTGAGGGAGTAGAAAGGGAAGAGGTCTATCTGATGATCAAACACTTGGCTAAGCAGTCTCTGTGCTGGACAAGCCTCATGCAGAGAGAAACACACACACAGACACACACACAGACAGACACAGACACAGACACACACAGACACACACACACACACACACACACACACACACACACACACACACACACACAGCACTACGAAGAGCCACATCCCATGCATGACAGCACTCTCTACCACTGAAACGGAGACTCACAGAACAGGACGTGAAGAGAGAGAGAAAGAGAAATGCAGAAAGTAGAGGAGGCAATAGGCAGAGAGAGAAAAGTGGAGATTGAATGACAGAAAGAGAAAGAGAGAGAGGAAGGACACAGTAGAATGAGAGAAGTGGAGAGAAAGAGGCAGTAGAGGAAAGTGAAGAGAGAAAAAGAAAGAGAAAGAAAGAGAGAGAAAGAGAGAGAGAAAGAGAGTCCCAGAGAGAGAGAAAGAGGAAGAGAGAGTCCCAGAGAGAGAGAGAGAGAAAGGGGTTGGGTTAGCAGCGCACTACATTGCTGCCTGCCATAAGATGAGGGACAGTGTCTGACAGACCAATCAACCTGCACATGTCCTCTACTGTATGCTTATTGTTATTGTACAATGTATGGTTATTTTGACCCTTGGTTATTGTTGTTACTGGTGTCCCGTTGACAATTTTGATTCTAATTTTTATTTTTATATTGTAAATATCCAAAATAAGCTTTGGCAATATGTACATTGTTACGTCATGCCAATAAAGCAAAATGAATTGAATTGAAAGGGGGAGAGAATGGGGGAGAGAGAAAGAGAGAGAGAGGGAGAGAGAAAGGGGGAAAGAATGAGTCCCAGAGAGAAAAGAGAGAGAAAGAGAGAGGAAGAGAAAGAGAGAGAGAAAGGAGGGAGAAAAAGAGAGCGAGAATGAGAGAGAGGAAGGGGGGGAGAGAGAAAGAGAGAGAGAGGGAGAGAGAAAGGGGGAAAGAATGAGTCCCAGAGAGAAAAGAGAGAGAAAGAGAGAGGAAGAGAAAGAGAGAGAGAAAGGAGGGAGAAAAAGAGAGCGAGAATGAGAGAGAGGAAGGGGGTGGGGGGAGTCCCAGAGAGAGAGTTCAGAGGTTTTGGGACAGTAGAGATTACATGATTTCTCACTAAATATCCAGAACACCGCAGTGCAGCTCGAGCAATTTGTTAAGTGTGTCACGCAAGTGTGGCGTGAGGGACAAAATGTCCTGCTGCCAGCAGTGGTAGTAAGGCTTTTTAATCAATATTACTTGCAGGCTGGCTACTTTAAAAAGGAAAAAAATATAAATCAAATAAAAAGGGTTCTAGAAGAAAGTAACGGCCAAATACTTTATTTCAGTCATTTGCTACTCTTTGACTTCGTTCCAATCAGGAACAAGAAAGAGTTGTTTGACAAAGTGCTGGGCAACAGTATTAGTGATATTAAGGCGAGGAAAATACATTTATAGTAAGACCTTTTTTTTGGGACCTTCTGTCTTTTTTTAGAGTGGTGAAAGGAAAGAAGTAGAGGAAAAGAGACAAGGAAAGAGGAAGTGAAGTGACCTCTCTGAACTTCTGGTAGAGTTTGGTGGCATCCAACTCTGAGGGGGAAATGATGTCATCCGCTTCTGGCAAATCGAACACCTCAATGCTCTTCTCGCCGTCGCACTCCCCGTCTCTGGCCCTGTCCACAGCTGGCCCTGCCTCCTCCTCCTCCTCCTCCTCATCAGTGGCGTACTCCCCTGTCTGAGGCCACACACACACACACATAACATGAGAATACATTTCCGTCTACATAATTTGTCATACATATACATTTCACAGAGAACAACACAAGCTCCTAATCATCAAACGTTTACATCTTCTTTTTCGTTTGTTTGACTTAGTCTAACTTTCATTGAGTCATCTCTTCCTATTTTAGGAAACGTTGCCTGCTACTCCAATGTTTGCCAGACGACTCATCCTGTATTTAATTCCGCTGCTCTATTGGCTGCACCATGCATCAGTCTGAACCTAACATCCTAGAAGTCGTTTGTGCTAATGTTAAAATGACATGAATCAAAGATTTGTGTAGGCCAGTTCTGGTTTCTGGGACCAATCAGAACGATTTGCATTCGCAAAGTCATCTGTGAGGAGATCAAATCAACTCATGGTGGAGAAGAAAGGTTAGTGGGCGTGGCGTTTGGCCGGCGCTCTGTTGATGAGTAGCCAGGCAACTCGAATGTTGATAATGAAAACAGTTAATCATGTTTATGGTGAGGACAACAAATACACCAGCTTAAGCTTTCTCTAAGACAATTTTGAGAGAGAGACCAGTTGTCATGTCTGGGTATAGAATACCAGGGGCCCTGTCAAAGTGAGCTGGGGGCTGAGGTGAGGTGAGGAAGGGGATGATTGATGGATGGGAATGGAGGATGGGGGGTTGAGGAGAGGGTCAGGGTCAGGGTTAGGGTTAGGTCATTGCATCCTGTGATGACCCACAGTATTTAAAACCCTTTCAGATGAGTGGTGCTTTATGAGAGCAATCCATCACCATCATCACGACTAGGGCTGTGGCGGGCACAAAATTCCGTCAGCCGGTCTCACGGTAATTGACCGTTAATTAACAAACACATTTAGCATCTCCTGGCTTCCACACATTTTAAAAAGTCTAATAAATCCATGTAATATTGCCTACAACTTCACAATAAATCCATTATTTAATTTAGACAGGTCTAAAGAAGCATGATATGAAGAAAATGTAGACTATTTCAGAAGAACAGAATAGCATACTCTTATGTTAGGTCCTGATCTGGCTATGCCAAATGGCTGTGGGCTACACTAGTTCATTTAGCAGACAAGATTTGCTTAGAATTCCGTGGGATAATTTTATAGTATGAAGAATACAATTGAACAAAGCTGAATAAAATAGAAAGGATATTTTCTCCACACGATTTGAGGGAGTGCGCACATGCGACTATTGTGTTGAGCGTTTAACAAAGAAACAGGTCCTCCTATATATTTCATTTAGAGTTATTAATGTAACTTTAGTTGTCCTACAAACACTGGGCTTTATGTTTAGATTTTTAATACATTGTAAGGCTGCATGATGAGACTCTAATGATGATTTGAAAAAAGTTGCTTGAAAGGCATGAGCTCACTCCAATAGTCTCTCATTCACAATTTGACAAGCACTTGATAATGCCTCAAATTTCACGGCGGCATCCACTTTATGGCCGTAATGCACCCTAAAGCAAACATGCCTTCTGCGGCCCAGAGTGCTGCATTGTGCTGCACAATCCTCAGCCTCTCTCAATCACATGACTCTTTCTCGGGTCTTTCTCACAGGCTACAAGTGAAGACAGCGTCACGTCCTGACCCTAGTAAGATGTCATTTTCTATAGTAGAGTAGGTCAGGGCGTGACAGGGGGTGTTTTGGGTGGTTTGTCTATGTTTTCTATTCCAATGTTTTGTTCTAGTATTCTATTTCTATGTTGGAGGTTTTTGGGATGATCTCCAATTAGAGGCAGCTGGTTCGCGTTGTCTCTAATTGGAGATCATATTTATGTTGGGTTTTTTTTCTAGTGTGTTTGTGGGCAGTTGAATTCTGTTTAGTTGTGTTCTGTGTAGACTTCAGTACCTGACAGAACTGTTTGCTGTTCGTTTTCTCTTTGTTATTTTCTTTAGTGTTCTGAGTTTAATAAACGTCATTATGAACACTCAACACGCTGCGCTTTGGTCCCCTCTATACGACAGCCGTTACAGACAGACACATCGGGGACGCAACTGCGCGTGTCCTTATCCAATTACGAGGTCCATATTGAAGATATTGGATGAACTGTCCACATTTTCATCAGCCAACAAGATGAGTAGGCCTAACGAACAGCAAAAGCACTAGCCTATGTCAATCTACTATCCCCCCATAGTACAAAAGTCAACCTATTATATTCTGTGTGAGAAATAAATATTCCAAACATAGTCTGGGACAGTTGTGGGATGTGATAGACCCCAAATTAACACAACCTCTAGCATCAAAAAACATGTTTAATGCAATGTGGCTGACGCAACAGATCAGAACATTTAGCTTAAAATGTTAATAAACTATTAGGCTATTTCTTCACATTATAAGCACAGCAATGCGCACATGGTAGCAGGCTATGAGCGTGAATGTTCCATTAGCTTCACCACCATCATCACCCCGTCACTATCATCATCAGCCTGTGCAGTATGTGTGGTCAGTAGAATCGAGACAGCAGGGTTGATGATAGTATATGTTTCTCTTCCTGCTAGAGCTCTCTCTCTCTACAGCCTGGCAGCCTCTTACTAAACTGATCCAGACAGACAGAATGCATCCCAAATGACACACTATCCCCAATGGGTTCTGGTCTAAAGTAGTGCACTATGTAGAGAGCGGGGTGCCATTTGGGACACAGACAGGATTATAAAGAGGAGTTCTGCTCTGCTGCAGTTCACATCTGGTTGCAGAGAGCCAGGCAGCGACAGCAAGCCAGACTCAAGCCCTGAGAAGGCTCTACCCAGGATCGAATGACCCATCCTGGCATGGAGCCGGCCGGGCCCCTCTCTCTGGTCCTACTGCCAGAGACACTGGTGCTGGAGCTCACAGAGTTGTTGCAGGGCGAACACATCTCTCTCTCACTCTCTCACTCTCTCTCTCACACACAAGCATGCTGATGCACACACAGACACACACATTCTCTCTCTCTCTCTCTCTCTCTCTCTCTCTCTCTCTCTCTCTCTCTCTCTCATTCTCTCTCTCTCTCCCTCTCTCTCTCATTCTCTCTCCCTCTCTCTCTCTCATTCTCTCTCTCTCCCTCTCTCTCTCTCTCTCTCTCTCTCTCTCTCTCTCTCACAAACACACACACAGCTTACGCTGACACATGATTTGAAACCTCTGGAAACAACGAAAGCTTTCAGCCCTGCTGCTTTTAACAACTACAAATATCTATTCACCCCATTCACACTGTTCACCCCATTCTCTATTAACAGGGCGAACAGAGTGAATAGGTTGAATAGAGAACGGGGTGAATAGGGTGAACGGGGCTGCTCAAATTCAACACTGTTTAACATCTACATTAATGAATTGGCAAAAACATTAGAAGAATCTGCAGCACCTGGTCTCACCTTACACAACACTGAAATCAAGTGTCTGCTGTACACAGATGACCTGGTGCTGTGGTCTCCCACTGAGGAGTTACAGCAACACCTAGATCATTATTCACCTCATTCTCTATTCACCCCATCTAGTCACCCCATTCTCTATTCACCCCATTCTCTAGTCACCCCATTCTCTATTCACCCCATTCTCTATTCACCCCATTCTCTAGTCACCCCATTCTCTATTCACCCCATTCTCTAGTCACCCCATTCTCTATTCACCCCATCTAGTCACCCCATTCTCTATTCACCCCATTCTCTATTCACCCCATCTAGTCACCCCATTCTCTAGTCACCCCATTCTCTAGTCACCCCATCTAGTCACCCCATTCTCTAGTCACCCCATTCTCTAGTCACCCCATTCTCTAGTCACCCCATTCTCTATTCACCCCATTCTCTAGTCACCCCATTCTCTAGTCACCCCATTCTCTATTCACCCCATTCTCTATTCACCCCATTCTCTAGTCACCCCATTCTCTATTCACCCCATTCTCTAGTCACCCCATTCTCTATTCACCCCATCTAGTCACCCCATTCTCTAGTCACCCCATTCTCTAGTCACCCCATCTAGTCACCCCATTCTCTAGTCACCCCATTCTCTAATCACCCCATTCTCTAGTCACCCCATTCTCTATTCACCCCATCTAGTCACCCCATTCTCTATTCACCCCATTCTCTATTCACCCCATTCTCTAGTCACCCCATCTAGTCACCCCATTCTCTATTCACCCCATCTAGTCACCCCATTCTCTATTCACCCCATCTAGTCACCCCATTCTCTAGTCACCCCATTCTCTATTCACCCCATTCTCTAGTCACCCCATCTAGTCACCCCATTCTCTATTCACCCCATCTAGTCACCCCATTCTCTATTCACCCCATCTAGTCACCCCATTCTCTAGTCACCCCATTCTCTAGTCACCCCATTCTCTATTCACCCCATTCTCTATTCACCCCATCTAGTCACCCCATTCTCTAGTCACCCCATTCTCTAGTCACCCCATCTAGTCACTCCATTCTCTAGTCACCCCATCTAGTCACCCCATTCTCTATTAACCCCATCTAGTCACCCCATTCTCTAGTCACCCCATCTAGTCACCCCATTCTGTAGTCACCCCATCTAGTCACCCCATTCTCTAGTCACCCCATCTAGTCACCCCATCCTCTATTCACCCCATCTAGTCACCCCATTCTCTATTAACCCCATCTAGTCACCCCATGTAGTCACCCCATTCTCTAGTCACCCCATTCTCTATTAACCCCACCTAGTCACCCCATTCTCTAGTCACCCCATTCTCTATTCACCCCATCTAGTCACCCCATTCTCTATTAACCCCACCTAGTCACCCCATCCTCTAGTCACCCCATCTAGTCACCCCATTCTCTAGTCACCCCATCCTCTATTCACCCCATCTAGTCACCCCATTCTCTATTAACCCCATCTAGTCACCCCATGTAGTCACCCCATTCTCTAGTCACCCCATGTAGTCACCCCATTCTCTAGTCACCCAATTCTCTATTAACCCCATCTAGTCACCCCATTCTCTAGTCACCCCATCTAGTCACCCCATTCTCTAGTCACCCCATCTAGTCACCCGATTCTCTAGTCACCCCATCTAGTCACCCTATTCTCTAGTCACCCCATCTAGTCACCCCATTCTCTATTAACCCCATCTAGTCACCCCATTCTCTAGTCACCCCATCTAGTCACCCAATTCTCTATTAACCCCATCTAGTCACCCCATTCTCTATTAACCCCATCTAGTCATCCCATTCTCTAGTCACCCCATCTAGTCACCCCATTCTCTATTCACCCCATCTAGTCACCCCATTCTCTATTAACCCCATCTAGTCACCCCATTCTCTATTCACCCCATCTAGTCACCCCATTCTCTATTAATTAGTGTAATGACTTACCATTAATGAGTGTAATGACTTACCATTAATGAGTGTAATGACTTACCATTAATGAGTGTAATGATTTACCATTAATAGGTGTAATGACATACCATTAATGAGTGTAATGAGTTACCATTAATGAGTGTAATGACTTACCATTAATGAGTGTAATGACTTACCATTAATGAGTGTAATGACTTACCATTAATGAGTGTAATGAGTTACCATTAATGAGTGTAATGAGTTACCATTAATGAGTGTAATGACTTACCATTAATGAGTGTAATGACATACCATTAATGAGTGTAATGACTTACCATTAATGAGTGTAATGACATACCATTAATGAGTGTAATGACTTACCATTAATGAGTGTAATGAGTTACCATTAATGAGTGTAATGAGTTACCATTAATGAGTGTAATGAGTTACCATTAATGAGTGTAATGACATACCATTAATGAGTGTAATGACTTACCATTAATGAGTGTAATGACATACCATTAATGAGTGTAATGACTTACCATTAATGAGTGTAATGACTTACCATTAATTAGTGTAATGAGTTACCATTAATGAGTGTAATGAGTTACCATTAATGAGTGTAATGAGTTACCATTAATGAGTGTAATGACTTACCATTAATGAGTGTAATGACTTACCATTAATGAGTGTAATGACTTACCATTAATGAGTGTAATGACTTACCATTAATGAGTGTAATGACATACCATTAATGAGTGTAATGACTTACCATTAATGAGTGTAATGACTTACCATTAATGAGTGTAATGACTTACCATTAATGAGTGTAATGACTTACCATTAATGAGTGTAATGACTTACCATTAATGAGTGTAATGACTTACCATTAATGAGTGTAATGACTTACCATTACTAATCCTTTACTAGTACGTTTCACATTCCTACAGAATCCATACCTACACTAGGCAGTCAAAACGGTACTGGGGATCCACACTGAATTATAACTAGCAAAACATCCATTCCTTCACGCATAACCTACATGGTAAACAATTATGAATTATTTAGGATGATCTATGCTCTGCAATAAAATGAGAGCATTAATATTAATATCTCTATAAATATTAGATTAAGTTCCCACCACATGGCAAATGATTCATCCTAAACGCAGCATGGGACTGGTAATATCAGACAGCTGTGGAGATTTTGGTTTGGTTTGTTCCCAGAACACAAACAGACATGCCATACAACCCTCTGAGTCACAACAATCAATCCACCAATGAATGACAAACAGTGAAGGAAAAAAATAAAAAATGTACCTTTGAAATCATCACAGAGACATACTGTACAGTACAGACATAGACATACCCTCATGCACCAGACCAGAGCCTATAGGCTATGTATCACTCTGCCCAGATACATGGTAATTAACCTGACGTCTCATCTCTCTAAATGGGGATTTAATAAAGACCCTCAGCCTCGGTGCCATGGCAACACGCAACCCATTAAGGAAATGTCCCTTGTCTGATGCATGGAAACAAATCAGGCCTGAATGAATGGAGGAGGCAGACAGACAGACAGACAGACAGGCAGGCAGGCAGGCAGGCAGGCAGGCAGGCAGGCAGGCAGGCAGGCAGGCAGGCAGGCAGGCAGGCAGGCAGGCAGGCAGGCAGGCAGGCAGGCAGGCAGACAGACAGACAGACAGACAGACAGACAGACAGACAGACAGACAGACAGACAGACAGACAGACAGACAGACAGACAGACAGACAGACAGACAGACGGAGAGAGGGAGAGAGGGAGAGAGGGAGAGAGGGCTAGAGATAGAGAGGGAGGAAGAAAGGAAGAGAGAGAGAGAAAGAGAGAGATCTGGAGAGGGAGGGAGGGGGGAGAAAGAGAGAGAGATCTGGAGAGAATGGAGGGAGGGGGGAAGAGAGAGAGATCTGGAGAGAGAGAGGGGGGAGAAAGAAAGAGAGATCTGGAGAGAGGGAGGGAGGGAGGGAGGGAGGGAGGGAGGGAGGGAGGGAGGGAGGGAGGGGGAGAAAGAGAGAGATCTGGAGGGAGGGAGGGAGGGAGGGAGGGGGAGAGATCTGGAGAGAGGGAGGGAGGGAGGGGAGGAGAAAGAGAGAGTGATCTGGAGAGAGGGAGGGGGTAGAAAGAGAGAAACCTGGAGAGAGGGAGGTGGGGAGAAAGAGAGAGAGATCTGGAGAAAGAGTGAGAGGGAGGGAGGGGGAGGGGGAGGGGGAGGGGAAGAGAGAGAGAGAGACGGGTGGCCTTATTGTCCTCCAGCCTCCTGACCCACTAATAATGAGAGAATGGGCTTTAGTGTGTACTAGAACAAACACAGGCAGGAAAACATGTTGGCTGAGAGAGAGAATTGCCATTGAGTGTTTTTTAACAACCACAGATGCTCAAACACTTTAAAACACACCTAGAGGCTTGTTATAATGTGAACAACCACATTATTCTTGAGCTATGTTTCGCTACGCCTGATTTTCCATTATCACAACCCCAACTCATGACCAAGATTGACCTGCGGCAGCCATTGCAATGTTGGAGAACGGGATTGGAGTGCAGTGCATGATCAGTAGATGAGTGTTCAAGCATTTCGCTACACTTGCATTAACTTCTCTGGGGTAGGGGGCAGTATTTTGATGTCCGGATGAAAGGCATGCCCAAATTAAACTGCCTGCTACTCAGTCTAAGAAGTAGGATATGCATATTATTAGTAGATGTGGATAGAAAACACTCTGAAGTTTCTAAAACTGTTTGAATGATGTCTATGAGCATAACAGAACTCATATGGCAGGCAAAAACCTGAGAAAAATCCAACCAGGAAGTGTGGAAATCTGAGGTTTGTAGTTTTGCAAGTGATTGCCTATACAGTATACAGTGACTTAGGGTTCATTTTGCACTTCCTAAGGCTTCCACTAGATGTCAACAGTCTTTAGAACGTTGTTTCATGCTTCTACTGTGAATATGGAGAGAATAAGAGGTCCTGGAAGTAGCTGACAGAGAAAATGACATGAGCTCAGAGGCGCGCACTCACGTGAGAGTGAGCTGTATTCCTTATCTTTTCTGAAGACATTGGAATTGTCCGGTTGGAATATTACTGAAGATTTATGTTAAAAACATCCTAAAGATTGATGCTATACATCGTTTGACATATTTCTACGAACGTAAATATAACTTTTTTTGACTTTTCGTTGTGACATTTTGCGCGCACTTCCTGCATTTGGAGTAGTGGACTGAATGCGCGAACAAAAAGGACGTATTTGGACATAAATGATGGACTTTATCGAACAAAACAAACATTTATTGTGGACCTGGGATTCCTGGGAGTGCATTCTGATGAAGATCGTCAAAGGTAAGTGAATATTTATAATATTATTTCTGAGTTTTGTTGACTCCACAAAATGGCGGGTTTGGTTTCGTGTCAGAACGCTGTACTCAGATTATTGCAAAGCGTGCTTTCGTTGTAAAGTTTGTTTGAAATCTGACACAGCGGTTGCATTAAGGAGAAGTGTATCTATAATTCTTTGAATAACAGTTTAATATTTTATCAACGTTTATGATGAGTATTTCTGTAAATTGATGTGCTCATTCACCGGAAGTTTTGGGAGGCAAAACATTTCTGAACATTACACGCCAATGTAAAATGGGGTTTTTGGATATAAATATGAACTTTATCGAGCAAAACATACAGGTATTGTGTAACATGAAGTCCTATGAGTGCCATCTGATGAAGATCATCAAAGGTTAGTGATTCATTTTAGCTGTATTTCTGGTTTTTGTGACGCCTCTCCTTGCTTGGAAAATGGCTGTGTGGATTTTCTTGTATAGGTGCTGTCCTAACATAATCTAATGCTATGCTTTCGCTGTAAAGCCTTTTTGAAATCGGACAATGTGGTTGGATTAACGAGAAGTGTATCTTTAAAATGGGATATAATAGTTGTATGTTTGAGAAATTTGAATTATGAGATTTTTGTTGTTTTGAATTTGGCGCCCTGCTATTTCACTGGCTGTTGGCAGTGTGTCCCGCAGGTGGGACGCTAGCGTCACACATACCCCAGAGAGGTTAACATCTGCTAACCATGTGTATGTGACCAATACAATTTGATTTGATTTGATTAGTGGGTGAGTAAGTTAGCCATTGTTGTAGAATGAGTTAATAAAACTGTATAGGATTTGATTGGCCACACTAACAGGTGTATCAGTCGCAGGGTAAGACAGCGGGGCAGTAGGCTACCCACCTCATCGTCGTACTGGGCATACTGGGCATACTGCTGCTCCAGCATCTCTCTCTGTCTCCTCTCCTGCTCCAGAGTCTGTTGGATCAGAGCAGCCACCTCGCTCACCTGGCCCGGACGCTCTCGACCAATCACAAACCTGAAAACGGACAGCAACAGCAAATCAGCAAGAGCATACAGGGGGGTTAAACATTCACATATGCGTGTCACGGAAGGGCTGACTTTACAATACACTGAAACAATACACCTCTTCCAGTGACTTTACAATACACTGAAACAATACACCTCTTCCAGTGACTTTACAATACACTGACTTTACAATACACTGAAACAATACACCTCTTCCAGTGACTTTACAATACACTGAAACAATAGACCTCTTCCAGTGACTTTACAATACACTGACTTTACAATACACTGAAACAATACACCTCTTCCAGTGACTTTACAATACACTGAAACAATACACCTCTTCCAGTGACTTTACAATACACTGAAACAATACACCTCTTCCAGTGACTTTACAATACACTGAAACAATACACCTCTTCCAGTGACTTTACAATACACTGAAACAATAGACCTCTTCCAGTGACTTTACAATACACTGACTTTACAATACACTGAAACAATACACCTCTTCCAGTGACTTTACAATACACTGACTTTACAATACACTGAAACAATACACCTCTTCCAGTGACTTTACAATACACTGAAACACTGTGCATGTTGGTTTACTGAGGAATGAGAGCTGCACTTCAATACACCTCTTCCAGTGACCTTTTCTCATTCATTTATCAGCTTAACTAAACATGTCTGAACTTTCTCTGTCCTAATTTGACACTGTTTATTTGTTTGTGTGTTGATTAAGGCTGTAACAGGCAGTCTGTGCGATTGGCAGGGACTTAACGGCAGGATCTGATTATAGAGGAGTGGAGGCGAGGAGGGGGAAGGTGGCATTCAGCAGTAACACAGTCACGTGACAAATGTCATGCAGCCCTCCAGGGTGGAATGTGCAGGGTTACAGCTGTACCAGCCGTTCTCTCACACCCTACCCCACCCCACCCCACCCCACCCTTCCCCACCCTACCCTACCCCACCCACCAAACCCCACCCTACCCAACCCAACCCGACCATACCCTACCCTACCCAACCCGACCATACCCTACCCTACCCAACCATACCCTACCCTACCCTACCCCACCCCACCCCACCCCACCCCACCCCACCCCACCATACCCTAACCTACCCCACCCACCAAACCTTACCCTACCCAACCCGACCATACCCTACCCTACCAAACCCTACCCCACCCCACCATACCCTACCCTACCCCACCCACCAAACCTTACCCCACCCACCAAACCTTACCCTACCCTACCCTACCCAACCCGACCATACCCTACCCCACCACACCCTACCCCACCCGACCATACCCTACCCTACCAAACCCTACCCCACCCTACCCTACTGTACCCACCATACCCCACAATATCCCACCCTACCATACCCTATCATACTCAACATACCCTACCCTACCATACTCTACCATACCCCACCCTACCATACGCTACCATACTCTACCATACCATACCCTACCATACTCTACCATACTCTACCATACTCTACCATACCCTGCCATACCCCACCCTACCATACCCTACCATACTCTACCATACTCTACCATACGCTACCATACTCTACCATACCCCACCCTACCATACCCAACCATACCCCACTCTAGCATACCCTACCATTCCCCACCCCACCATACCCTACCATACTCTACCATACCTACTATACCCCACCCTACCCCACCCTATCATACCCAAACATACTATACCATACCTCACCCTACCCCACCCTACCATACTCTACCATAATCTACCATACCCTACCCCACCCTACCCCCCTCTACCATACCCTACCATACTCTACCATGCCCTACCCCACCCTACCACACTCTACCATACTCTACCATGCCCTACCCCACCCTACCACACTCTACCATACTTTATCATACCCCACCCTACCCCCCTCTACCATACGCTACCATACTCTACCATGCCTTACCTCACCCTACCACACCCTACCACACTCTACCATACTATATCATACCCCACCCTACCCCCCCTATCATACCCTACCATACTCTACCATATCCCACCCTACCATACCCTACCATACCCTATCATACTCTACCATACTCTACCATAACCCACCATACTCCACCATACTCTACCATACCCCACCATTCCCCACCCTGCCATACTCCACCATACTCTACCCCACCCTGCCATACTCTACCACACTCTACCACACCCTACTATACCCCACCCTACCCCACCCTATCATGCTCTACCATACTCTACCATACCCCACCCTACCACACTCTACCATACTTTACCATACCCCACCCTACCCCCCTCTACCAAACCCTACCATACTCTACCATGCCCTACCCCACCCTACCACACTCTACCATACTCTATCATACCCCACCCTATCATACCCTACCATACTCTACCATATCCCACCCTACCATACTCTACCTGACCCTATCATACTCTACCATACTCTACCATACCCTACAATACTCTACCATACCCTACCATACTCTACCATACTCTACCACACCCTACCATACCCCACCATGCTCTACCATACCCCACCCTACCATACCCTACCATACCCTACAATACTCTACCATACGCTACCATACTCTACCATACTCTACCACACCCTACCATACCCCACCATGCTCTACCATACCCCACCTTACCCCACCCTACCATACCCTACCATACCCTACAATACTCCACCATACCCTACCATACTCTACCATACTCTACCATACCCTACCCCCTCTACCACACCATACCATACTCTACCATACTCTACCATACTCTGCCATACCCTACCCCCCTCTACCCCACCCTACCATACTCTACCACACCCTACCCCCCTCTACCACACCCTGCCATACTCTACCATACTCTATCATACCCCACCCTACCATACCATACCATACTCTACCATACCCCACCCTATCATACCCTACCATACTCTACCATACCCCACCCTACCCTACTCCACCCTACCATACCCTACCCCACCTAACCATACCCTACCCCACCTTACCTCACCCTACCCCACCTTACCATACCCTACCCCACCTTACCATACCCTACCCCACCTTACCATACCCTACAAAGCCTAAGAATGCCATGCCGTCCACTGGCAAGAGAGTTATTAAATCAATGTACACTAAACACAAATGTGTGGGTAAAATTGGCAACAAGTAAACAGACTTCTTCGCTCAGGGACGTGGTGTGAAACAGAGCTGCTCAAGTTCAACACTGTTTAACATCTACATTAATGATTTGCCAAAAACATTAGAATCTGCAGCACCTGGTCTCACCTTACACAACACTGAAATCAAGTGTCTGCTGTACACAGATGACCTGGTGCTGTGGTCTCCCACTAAGGAGTTACTGCAGCACCTAGATCATCTGCGCATAACCTAAAATAAAACGAATAGAATATTCAAAAAAAAGTCCGGAAATCAGGATCACAAACACACAATCACAATAGACACAGTTCTATTAGAACACACCAAAAACGACACGTATCTAGGACTAAATATCAGCAACACAGGAAGCTTTCACATAGCTGTGAACGAGCTGAGAGACAAAGCAAGAAGAGCATTCTATACCATTAAAAGTAACATTAAAATGGAAATTCCAATTAGAATCTGGCTCAAAATGGCAGCGAAGTATGGGGACCCCTCTCTAATAATGAATTTACCAAATGGGACAAACATCCAATCAAAATACTGCATGCAGAGTTTTGAAGTGCAAAGAAAACCTCCAAATAACTCATGT
This sequence comes from Salmo trutta, assembly GCF_901001165.1. Taxonomy (NCBI): domain Eukaryota; kingdom Metazoa; phylum Chordata; class Actinopteri; order Salmoniformes; family Salmonidae; genus Salmo; species Salmo trutta. The sequence continues at coordinate 30,698,519 of NC_042990.1, forward strand.
AGAGCAGAATTGGGCCAATAGCCCTCCTTATTAGAATAGAACAAATAAGCAACCCTGAAATATATCATCACACAGCCCTATAATGTCAAGAGATGAAACAAGAGAAGAGTCCCCTCAGCCGGTTCTGATGCTCAGATCACTAACCCAAACCAACTCCATAGAGCCTCAGGACAGCACTCAGAAAATATGGCCCAACCAAATCATCACAAAGCAAAAATAAAAATATATCACCTATTGGAAAGACACCACGAAAAATCTAAGTCAACTTCAATGCTATTTGTCTCTAAACAGACAGTACATGGTGGCAGACTATCTGACCACTGTGACTGATAGAAAACTGAGGAAAACACTGACTAGGTACAGACTCAGTGAGCAGTCTGGCTAGACACCGGTCGTCATTTTCATGAATATTGTTGTTGTAGTTGCTGTTAGTGGGAATCCCATTTCCACTACTACTATTATTAGGAACATTCACCTGTTACTTAATCCACTTTGTCCAGTTTATAGCAACATTGAAGGTATATATTTCTTCTGGCAGTATCTTGCTAACTCTGACTCAAACCTCCAAAACCCAAATCCAGTGTTTGGGATGGTCTTTATGTCGTTCAGTAATAGATTTGAGGACAGACAGTGAACGCCAGGTCACCACTCCCCATGTTCTCTCTCTACCACCCAGCATACAGGAGGCAAAAACACATCTTTCTCTGGTTTCTCTCTCGTTTACTCCAAGATGGATCCCTCTATCTCAGCGGGACAGCATATTTGACTGAGTCTCCAATCATCCGGCGTGGGCACGCTGATTACAGAGCTACTGTGCTATACGCTCCACAGTCCAGCGGCTAACGTTGAGCTACATCTGAAGCAACAACAGAGAGGAATCACAATCATCTCTCCATCTAGCAGCTGACCTGGAAACAGTTTCTGCATTCCTGGAAAAGCAACATGCAGGAGGGTTCCACCCTGCCTCCCACTGCTCTGGGAACAACAGCCATAATGCAGAGAACGTGTCTAGTCCATTAGGAGCTGCTATGTTGACAGACACTGGCTGCTTCTCTAATGGCACACTATTTCCTTCCCTTACTGCTTTTGACGAGGGCCCATAGGGCTCTGGTCAAAAGTAGTGCACTACATAGGGAATAGGGTGCCATGTAGGAACCTCAGGGTTAGGGATTTGAGGGATGTCCGCACTTAAATCCCTCACACAACGGATATGCCCTCTGTCAACCATTGTGGGATGTTAGTTTCATATTGTGCTGTCTTTTAATATCTGGCTCATAAATATAGATTTTTCTTCTTTTTTTACCATAATGCGATTATGGTTTCATGTGGTGACCAGTGAAATCTTACTCGTATGGTTTCAGAGACCTGGATGATGTCGTAAGTCAGGGTTAAATTGAGTTGAAATGGCAAATCTGGGACACAGGCGATCAAACCCAGGGAGGAGAGAGAGAGGGAGGGAGAGGGAGAGGGATTTACTGGACAGGAGGAAGAAGAGAGTGAATGAAAAAGGAGAGATAGAGAGGAGTGGAGAGGAGAGAACTCAACAGAAGAGAAGAAGTGAGAAGAGAGAAAGAAAGAAAATGTGTGTTATTTTTCACTTTCTCTCTTTGCTGTTGACCATGCTTCAATCAATATTGTCTCAGTAAACAGCCATCTGCTTATAGAACAATATGCTGCAATACAGTTTGACACATCCTTCCTCTCCAGCCTTCATCACCATTCACACCATTCACACCAGTAAGCAGATATGGCTTCCCTAATAATGGCACCCTATTCCCTATAGGGCTCTGGTCAAAAGTAGTGCACTATATAGGGACTAGGGTGTCATTCGGTACACAAGTCCCTGAGAGATTGCAGCGGCAGTGTGGAATCAATAGAATTCCATTTGTAATATTTACAATACTATTAGTGCTCTTTAGATGGAAGGTTACTCACAGGCTAACATCTGTTTGGTTAACAGAAATAAAAGTGCTGTCTAATCCTGGTCATCTTGTCTGTGATGGATGACAGAGTAATATAATAATAATAATAATAATAATAATAATAATAATAATAATAATAATAAAAATAATAATAAATCAGAGGAGAGTAAACCAACAGAGGGGGAGAGAGGGAAAAACTTAACACTATATAAGAGAGGACAAAAGAGCAAGAGAGGGAGGGAGAGGACTGAAAGAGAGAGGGAGAGGGAGAGAGGACAAAAAGAGCAAGAGAGGGAGGGAGAGGACTGAAAGACAGAGGGAGAGGGAGAGAGGACTGAAAGAGCAAGAGAGGGAGGGAGAGGACTGAAAGAGAGAGGGAGAGGGAGAGAGGACAAAAAGAGCAAGAGAGGGAGGGAGAGGACTGAAAGACAGAGGGAGAGGGAGAGAGGACTGAAAGAGCAAAAGAGGGAGGTAGAGGACTGAAAGACAGAGGGAGAGGGAGAGAGGACACAAAGAGCAAGAGAGGGAGGGAGAGGACTGAAAGAGAGAGGGAGAGGGAGAGAGGACAAAAAGAGCAAGAGAGGGAGGGAGAGGACTGAAAGACAGAGGGAGAGGGAGAGAGGACTGAAAGAGCAAAAGAGGGAGGTAGAGGACTGAAAGACAGAGGGAGAGGGAGAGAGGACAAAAAGAGCAAGAGAGGGAGGGAGAGGACTGAAAGAGAGAGGGAGAGAGAGGACACAAAGAGCAAGAGAGGGAGGGAGAGGACTGAAAGAGAGAGGGAGAGAGAAAGGACACAAAGAGCAAGAGCGGGAGGGGAAGGACTGAAAGAAGGAGAGAGAGGACTGAGAGAGAGGGAGAGAGAGAGGACTGAAAGAGAGAGGGAGAGAGAGGACTGAAAGAGAGGGAGTGAGAGGCCCGAAAGAGAGAGGGAGCGGGAGGACTGAAAGAGAGAGGGAGAGAGAGGACTGAAAGAGAGAGGGAGAGAGAGGACTGAAATAGATAGGGAGAGACATAGAGGACTGAAAGAGAGAGAGTGAGAGAGAGAGAGAGAGAGAGAGAGAGAGAGAGAGAGAGAGGACTGAAAGAGAGAGGGAGAGAGCGAGAGGACACAAAGAGCAAGAGAGGGAGGGAGAGGACTGAAAGAGAGAGGGAGAGACATAGAGGACTGAAAGAGAGAGAGTGAGAGAGGACTGAAAGAGAGAGCGAGAGAGAGAGGACACAAAGAGCAAGAGAGGGAGGGGGAGGACTGAAAGAGGGAGGGAGAGAGAGAGGACACAAAGAGCAAGAGAGGGAGGGAGAGGACTGAAAGAAGGAGAGAGAGGACTGAGAGAGAGGGAGAGAGAGAGGACTGAAAGAGAGAGGGAGAGAGAGGACTGAAAGAGAGGGAGTGAGAGGACCGAAAGAGAGAGGGAGAGGGAGGACTGAAAGAGAGCGGGAGAGAGAGGACTGAAAGAGAGAGGGAGAGAGAGGACTGAAAGAGATAGGGAGAGACATAGAGAGAGAGAGAGAGAGAGAGAGAGAGAGAGAGAGAGAGAGAGAGAGAGAGAGAGAGAGAGAGAGAGAGAGAGAGAGAGAGAGAGAGATCTAAGCATGCTTCTCAGACAAAACAGTTTGGAAGAGTTTGTGCATATATTATGACGCCATTTTGTGATGTTTTTCTTCGTTTTGGACTTCGGTAAGGCTTTTTCCGGCTGTTCGGGCACACACATTTTTTTCTCGATGCCAGTCAAAGTTCAGGAGCCAAAGTCAATGCCCCTTCTTCCGCGATTGGTCAACTGTAGGGATTCTTTAATAAAGTCTTTGTTGTCATTCAATGAGAGACGACCTGTTTTCATGCACGTTTTTTCATTGAGAAATAAAGCACCAAACATCTTAGTTAGATTAGACTAAGATCTCTGCTGCAAAAACGTCAAAATCTTAGATGAATTCTGACTATTTTGAGAAAGTGTATACTGGCTACGGTGTCTCAGAATGGCCAAACAGTACTATTGACGTTTTTTTCTCATTTTTCAAGCGAAGGTCTTTTGAGTATGCGAGCACACTCATTCGGTTTGCCTAGCCGACTTCGGCTAGCCGCCTGCCTAACTGAAGCATGCTGAGAGGCGGGTTATTAATAAAGCACTTCTCTTCCATGCTGTGCTCCTCTATTGTTTGGGAGAAGAGTGCTCTGCTCTGTGGAGCGGAGGCCTGCTGTCCACTGCTACTCTCTCACAATGATACATTCTTCCCAGACATATTTCCACTCTATTTACATTATGCTAATGTAGCATGAATGGGGGTCCGGCAAAACTTTTTTCACATGCAGGCTATGTTGTGTGTTTGTGTAGCAGTTTTGGTGGTCTGCAGTTTGAAAACATACAGTACGTTGGGTTAAGTTTGGAGACAAAATGGCCCCTTTCCTCTATAAGGCACAACATAATGTAAACAGCACTTTCTCAGTGAGCTCAGAGCTAAAGAGAAAAGGTTCTGTAAGAGAATCACAGTAAAGTGGACACATGCATAATGTTTTATGTGCAGAAAGAACGACTATACGACAGACTACTGTAGCTGTACACTGAGTTATGCTCCTCTAACAAAGCAGTTTTAACTAAACAGACCAGAGAGAGGGAGAGAGAGAGACAGCAATAGAAAGAGTGGGAGGTAGAGAGAGAGTGAAAGAGAGAGAGAGAGAGGTGAATGCAAGCATTTCCCGTGACTGTGTCTCACTGAAAACCCAATGTTTCCCTGGCCCATCCCCCCACCCTGGATTTGGACAGCCTCTATGACCAGGTACACCTCAACAAGACCACGGACCCCAACTTTGCCAGGACCTTGAAAGACATCGCTCTCAACCGCAGCCCCAACACCTCACACAGGAGCAACAGAGCGATAAGCACCCCGCCCAGACCCACGAGACTCCCTCCACGACCCGCGAGACTCCCTCCACGTCCCGCGAGACTCCGTCCACGACCCGCAAGACTTCCTCCACGACCCGCGAGACTTCCCGCCCAGGACCTTTACCCAGAGGCCATAGACTCAGACCACAGCATCATCAGCCACGCCTCCACCCTGGCCACATCCACATCCAAACCAACCCTGGCCACATCCTATATAGGCCCCCGGATCAGGCTTATGCCCACTGGTTGCCCTCTAGGTTACAGAGAGCTGGTAGTCCCATCCACCGAACTACCAGGTGGGAAACAGGAAGGGGACTCAGGGGGTATGATCATTTGGCATAGATCAGAACTAAGCCACTCTATTAAATCGGTTGAAAACAGGAGCATTTTACATCTGGTTAGAGAAACATGTCCTCCTGTGTGCTAGCTACACTGCACTGGGAAAGTACTCAGCATTCAGACCACCTTCACAGCGTTATTCTAAAATACATTAAAGTCTCCCGAGTGGTGCAGCATCTCAGTACTAGAGGCGTCACTACAGACCCTGGTTTGATCCCGGGCAGTATCACAACCGACCGTGATCGGGAGTCCCATAGGGTGGTGCACAATTGTCAACGGGAGGCTTCGAGGGGACTCCTATGGTAAGTACACCTATAGCTCATCTCTTGGCAGTAGTACTGTAGACTACTTTATCACTGACCTCAACCCAGAGACTCTCAGAGCTTTCACAGTCAGCCAACTGACACCCCTATCAGACCACAGCAACGCTATAGTCTACTTGAACAGAGCAATAATCAATCATGAGGCATCAGTGCTGAATAAACTGCATACTATTAAGAAATGCTATAGATGGAAGGAATGTCGTGTAGAAACCTACCAGAAAACAATTAGCCAACAACAAATTCAATCCCTTTTAGACAACTTCCTGGACAAAATGTTTCACTGTAATAGTGAAGGTGTAAACTTCGCAGTAGAAAGCCTAAACAGTATATTTGACCTCTCAGCTTCTCTATCAAATCTAAACATTTCAAGCAGACGACCTAAGAAAATAAACAATAATGACAAATGGTTTAATGAAGAATGCAAAAAACTAAGAAAGAAATTGAGGAACGTGTCCATCAAAAAACACAGAGACCCAGAAAACCTGAGACTACGCCTTCACTATTGCGAAACACTAAAACAATACAGAAATACACTAAGAAAAAAGAAGGTACAGCACGTCAGAAATCAGCTCAATGTAATTGAAGAATGCATAGAATCGAACCACTTCTGGGAAAATTGGAGCACACTAAACAAACAACATGAAGACCTATCTACCCAAAACGGCAATGTATGGATAAACCACTTCTCCAATCTTATTGGTTCTATAACAAAGAACAAACAGCAAAAACATTTTCAAATCTTAGAGTCAGCTATTAAAGACTACCAGAACCCACTCAATTCCCCAGTTACCTTGAATGAACTACAGGACAATCTGAAATAAACAGTAAAAATTACACTCCGTTTTAAAAGAATATAGACATTTCAAATGTTATATTATTGGCTATGTACAGTGTTGTAACAATGTGCAAATGGTTGAAGTATGAAAGGGAAAATAAATGAACAGATAAAAATAGGTTGTATTTACAATGTTGTTTGTGCTCCCTTTTCTTGTGGCAAAAGGTCACACATCTTGCTGCTGTGATGGCACACTGTGGTATTTCACCCAGTAGATATGGGAGTTTATCAATGTCTGATTTGTTTTCAAATTCGTTGTGGGTCTGTTTAATCTGAGGGAAATATGTGTCTCTAATATGGTCAAGAGACAAGGTTAGGAACGAAGTTAGGAAGAGCAGCTCAGTTTCCAATCTCATTTTGTGGACAGTAGGCACATAGCCTGTCTTCTCTTGAGAGCCAGGTGCGATAGCGACCTCTCTGAGTATGTACATAGTCAAAGCTTCCTTCATTTTGGGTCAGTCACAGTGGTCAGGTATTCTGCTACTATGTACTCTCTGGTTAACCTCTTATGGCTAGGGGGCAGTATTTTCACGGCTGGATAAAAAACGTACCCGATTTAATCTGATTATTAGTCCTGCCCAGAAACTAGAATATGCATATAATTATTAGCTTTGGAGAGAAAACACTCCACAGTTTCTGAAACTGTTTGAATGGTGTCTGTGAGTATAACAGAACTCCTATGGCAGGCAAACACCTGAGATGCTTCTGTTCAGGAAGTACCCTGTCAGACCTTTTATTTTCTTTCTTTGACATCTCTTCCAAAAACTAAGGATCTCTGCTGTTACGTGACACTTCCCTTCGTCTCCAATGGAGTCTCAGAGCCCGGGAAAAACAGGAATGACGTAATTCAAAGCCCTGGCTGAAACAAAGGAGAGCAAAAGCTAAGTGGTCACTCAGTGGACTAAGCCTTACGCTCGCGACCCGCCCCGCCCCCGGCTTTCGGTTTTTTCCTCAGTTTACAGACAGGCAGATTCCCGGTCGGAATATTATCGCTTTTCTACGAGATAAATTGCATAAAAATTGGTTTTAAACAGCGGTTGACATGCTTCGAAGTACGGTAATGGAATATTTAGAAATTCTTTGTCACATTCTGCGCCATGCTCGTGGCCGAGATTTAGCGTTGGGATAGTGTCTAGAACGCACGAACAAAACGTCTTGATGGAACATAACGATGGATTATTTGGGACCAAACCTACATTTGTTATTGAAGTAGAAGTCCTGGGACTGCATTCTGACGAAGAACAGGAAAGGTAAGAACATTTTTCTTATAGGAAATGTGATTTTGGTGAAGGCTAAACTGGTTGGGTGTCTAAATAGCTAGCCCGTGATGGCTGGGCTATGTACTTAGATTATTGCAAAATGTGCTTCATCCGAAAAGCTATTTTAAAATCGGACATATCGAGTGCATAGAGGAGTTCTGTATCTATAATTCTTAAAATAATTGTTATGCTTTTTGTGAACGTTTATCGTGAGTAATTTAGTAAAATCACCGGAAGTGTTCGGTGGGAATGCTAGTTCTGAACGTCACATGCTAATGTAAAAAGCTGTTTTTTGATATAAATACGAACTTGATTGAACAGACATGCATGTATTGTATAACATAATGTCCTAGGTGTGTCATCTGATGAAGATCATAAAAGGTTAGTGCTGCATTTAGCTGTGGTTTGGGTTTATGTGACATGATATGCTAGCTTGAAAAATGGGTGTCTGATTATTTCTGGCTGGGTACTCTGCTGACATAATCTAATGTTTTGCTTTCGCTGTAAAGCCTTTTTGAAATCGGACAGTGTGGTTAGATAAAGGAGAGTCTTGTCTTTAAATAGCTGTAAAATAGTCATATGTTTGAAAAGTGGAAGTTTTCGGATTTTAGAGGAGTTTGTATTTCGCGCCCCGCCCATCATTGGATATTGGAGCAGACGTTCCGCTAAAGGGCCAAATAACGTTCCAGTTTGCTCTGTTTTTTTGTTGATTCTTTCCAATGTTTCAAGAAATGTTCTTTTTGTTTTCTTATGATTTGGTTGGGTCTAATTGTGTTTCTGTCCTGTGGCTCCGTGGGGTCTGTTTGTGTTTGTCAAGAGAGTCCCCTTACAGGCTGGCTGCGGGGACTTATCTCCAGGTTCATCTCTCTGTAGGTGAGGGCTCTGGGGAGACTATTCTCCAGGTTCATCTCTCTGTAGGTGAGGGCTCTGGGGAGACTCTTCTCCAGGTTCATCTCTCTGTAGGTGAGGGCTCTGGGGAGACTCTTCTCCAGGTTCATCTCTCTGTAGGTGAGGGCTCTGGGGAGACTCTTCTCCAGGTTCATCTCTCTGTAGGTGAGGGCTCTGAGGGGACTTATCTCCAGGTTCACCTCTCTATAGGTGAGGGCTCTGGGGAGACTCTTCTCCAGGTTCACCTCTCTATAGGCGAGCGCTTTGTTATGGAGAATCGCTTCTTTTTAGTTGGTTGTAGAATTTAATTGGTCTTTTCTGGATTTTCATAATTAGTGGGAATCGTCCTAATTCTGCTCTGCAAGCATTATTTGGTGTTTTACGTTGTACACGGAAGGTGTTTTTGCAGAATTCTGTATGCGTGAGTCTCAATTTGATGTTTGTCCCATTTAGTGAATTCTTAGTTGGTGAGTGGACCCCAGACCTCACAACCATAGAGGGCAATGGGTTGTATAAATGATTAAAGTCTTTTTTGGCAGCTCCTAATTGGGATGTCAAATTGTATGTTTATTTTGATGGCGTAGAAGGCCCTTCTTGCCTTGTCTCTCAGATAGCTCACAGCTTTGTGGAAGCTAACTGTGGCGCTGATGTTTAGGCCGAGGTATGTATAGTTATTTGTGTGCTCTAGGGCAACGATGTCTAGATAGAATTTGTATTTGTTGTTCTGGCTACTGGACCTTTTTTGGAACACAAATTCTAGGTGGAATTCCACTTGCTTTGGCAATGCAAACACATTTCCCATGCCAATAAGCCCTTTCAATTGAATTGAGAGAGGGCAATAGAAAGAGACTGGGAGGTAGAGAGAGGGGAAAGAGGTAGAGGGGAGAGAAAGAGAGAGGGGAGGGGAGAGAGAGAGAGAGAGAGAGAGAGAGAGAGAGAGAGAGAGAGAGAGAGAGAGAGAGAGAGAGAGAGAGAGAGAGAGAGAGAAGAAAGCGAGAGAGAAGAAAGAGAGAGGGAGAGAGAGAGAGAGAGAGGGAGAGAGAGACAGGTAGAGAGAGTGAAGACAGGCTATGTGCACACTGCCCACAAAATGAGTTGGAACTGAGCTGCACTTCCTAACCTCCTGACAAATATATGACCATATTAGAGACACATATTTCCCTCAGATTACACAGACCCACAAAGAATTCAAAAACAAATCAAATGTTGATAAACTCCCATATCTACTGGGTGAAATACCACAGTGTGCCATCACAGCAGCAAGATGTGTGACCTGTTGCCACAAGAAAAGGGCAACCAGTGAAGAACAAACACCATTGTAAATACAACCAGTATTTATGTTTATTTATTTTCCCTTTTGTACTTGAACTATTTGCACATAATATGACATTTGAAATGTCTTGATTCTTTTGGAACTTTTGTGAGTGTAATGTTTACTGTTCATTTTTATTGTTTATTTCACTTTTTTAAATTATCTACTTCACTTGCTTTGGCAATGGTAACATGTGTTCCCCATGCCAATAAAGCCCTTACATTGAAATTGAATTGAAGAGAGAGAGAGAGAGAGAGAGAGAGAGAGAGCAATAGAAAGTCTTAGCTGTAAAGAGGTAGAGAGCGGTAGAGAGTGGTAGATAGGTAGAGAGAGATGTAGAGAGGTAGTGAGAGGTAGAGAGGGGTAGAGAGAGAGAGAATAGAGGTAGAGAGAGGTAGAGGATAGAGGTAGAGAGAGGTAGAGAGATATAGAGAGTGGTAGAGAGGTAGAGAGATAGAGGTAGAGAGAGGTAGAGAGGTAAAGAGTGGTAGAGAGTGATAGAGAGGTAGAGAGAGGTAGAGAGAGGTAGAGAGGGGTAGAGAGAGGTAGAGAGAGGTAGAGAGAGGTAGAGAGATATAGAGAGAGGTAGAGAGGGGTAGAGAGAGGTAGAGTGAGGTGCAGAGGTAGAGAGAGGTAGAAAGAGGTAGACTCCAGAGTAGGCGGGGCTCTGTCCTTGTTCTCTCATAACCATGACTGCTGTGGTTTATGCCACTTTGTGGTACCTTGGACTCATCTGGATAAAGAAATACATTTTTTTTTTTTATGAATATCACTGTTGGTATTACCTGACCACTCCCTGGGTGTTCCTCAGGACGGAGGCAGCAAAGCTCTGGGTCACTCCCACCAGACTGGTGCCGTCCACCTCCACAATCTGGTCGTTCACCTTGATCCTACGACACAACACACTGAGGTCACATAAAGGTCACACACAGGTCACATACAGGTTACTGGGAAGTGGCCTGGCTGGCCTAGTAGTAATGCTGCAGCCTACACATCTGTGGTGTTGGCATAGGCTAATATCTGGTAAAATCTCTCACTTTATCATTCCTCACAGTTATCCTCTCTCTCAATAGTTCCCCACAGTTATCCTCTCTCTCTATAATTCCCCACAGTTATCCTCTCTCTCTATCGTTCCCCACAGTTATACTATCTCTCTATAGTTCCCCACAGTTATCCTATCTCTCTATCGTTCCCCACAGTTATCCTCTCTCTCTATCGTTCCCCACAGTTATCCTATCTCTCTATAGTTCCCCACAGTTATCCTCTCTCTATAGTTTCCCACAGTTATCCTCTCTCTCTATAGTTCCCCACAGTTATCCTATCTCTCTATAGTTCCCCACAGTTATCCTCTCTCTCTATCGTTCCCCACAGTTATCCCCTCTCTCTATCGTTCCCCACAGTTATCCTCTCTCTCTATGGTTCCCCGCAGTTATCCTCTCTCTCTATAATTCCCCACAGTTATCCTCTCTCTCTATAGTTCCCCACAGTTATCCTCTCTCTCTATCGTTCCGCAGTTATCCTCTCTCTCTATCGTTCCCCACAGTTATCCTATCTCTCTATAGTTCCCCACAGTTAGCCTCTCTCTCTCTATAGTTCCCCACAGTTATCCTCTCTATCGTTCCCCACAGTTATCCTATCTCTCTATAGTTCCCCACAGTTAGCCTCTCTCTATAATTCCCCACAGTTATCCTCTCTCTCTATAGTTCCCCACAGTTATCCTCTCCCTCTCTATGGTTCCCCACAGTTATCCTCTCTCTCTATAATTCCACAGTTATCCTCTCTCTCTATCGTTCCCCAGTTATCCTCTCTCTCTATAGTTCCCCACAGTTATTCTCTCTCTCTATAGTTCCCCACAGTTATCCTCTCTCTCTATGGTTCCCCACAGTTATCCTCTCTCTCTATGGTTCCCCACAGTTATCCTCTCTCTCTATAGTTCCCCACAGTTATTCTCTCTCTCTATAGTTCCCCACAGTTATCCTCTCTCTCTATGGTTCCCCACAGTTATCCTCTCTCTATATAGTTCCCCACAGTTATCCTCTCTCTCTATCGTTCCCCACAGTTATCCTCTCTCTCTATCGTTCCCCAGTTATCCTCTCTCTATAGTTCCCCACAGTTATTCTCTCTCTCTATCGTTCCGCAGTTATCCTCTCTCTCTCTATAGTTCCTCACAGTTATCCTCTCTCTCTATTGCTCCTCAGTTATCCTCTCTCTCTCTATAGTTCCCCACAGTTATCCTCTCTCTCTATAATTCCCCACAGTTATCCTCTCTCTCTATAGTTCCCCACAGTTATCCTCTCTCTCTATCGTTCCCCAGTTATCCTCTCTCTCTATAGTTCCCCACAGTTATCCTCTCTTTCTATAGTTCCCCACAGTTATCCTCTCTCTATAGTTCCCCACAGTTATCCTCTCTCTCTATAATTCCCCACAGTTATCCTCTCTCTCTATAGTTCCCCACAGTTATCCTCTCTATCGTTCCCCACAGTTATCCTCTCTCTCTATAGTTCCCCACAGTTATCCTCTCTCTCTATAGTTCCCCACAGTTATCCTCTCTCTCTATCGTTCCCCAGTTATCCTCTCTCTCTATCGTTCCCCACAGTTATCCCCTCTCTCTATGGTTCCCCACAGTTATCCTCTCTCTCTATAATTCCCCACATTTATCCTCTCTCTCTATAGTTCCCCACAGTTATCCTCTCTCTCTATCGTTCCTCAGTTATCCTCTCTCTCTATAGTTCCCCACAGTTATCCTCTCTCTCTATAGTTTCCCACAGTTATCCTCTCTCTCTATAGTTCCCCACAGTTATCCTCTCTCTCTATAGTTCCCCACAGTTATCCTCTCTCTCTATAGTTCCCCACAGTTATCCTCTCTCTCTATAGTTCCCCAGTTATCCTCTCTCTATTATTCCTTAGAGTTATCCTCTCTCTATATCGTTCCCCACAGTTATCCTCTCTCTATAGTTCCCCACAGTTATCCTATCTCTCTATTGTTCCCCAGTTATCCTCTCTCTATTATTCCTTAGAGTTATCCTCTCTCTATATCGTTCCCCACAGTTATCCTCTCTCTATAGTTCCCCACAGTTATCCTATCTCTCTATTGTTCCCCACAGTTATCCTCTCTCTATATCGTTCCCCACAGTTATCCTCTCTCTATAGTTCCCCACAGTTATCCTCTCTCTCTATAATTCCCCACAGTTATCCTCTCTCTCTATCGTTCCCCACAGTTATCCTCTCTCTATATAATTCCTCACAGTTATCCTCTCTCTCTATAGTTCCCCACAGTTATCCTCTCTCTCTATCATTCCCCAGTTATCCTCTCTCTCTATAGTTCCTCAGTTATCCTCTCTCTCTTTTGTTCCCCACAGTTATCCTCTCTCTATCGTTCCCCACAGTTATCCTCTCTCTATCGTTCCCCACTGTCGTCCTCTCTATCATTCCTCACAGTCATCCTCTCTCTCTATCTGTCTCCACTGTCGTCCTCTCTTTCGTTCCTCACAGTCATCCTCTCTATCTGTCTCCACTGTCGTCCTCTCTTTCGTTCCTCACAGTCATCCTCTCTATCTGTCTCCACTGTCGTCCTCTCTATCGTTCCTCACAGTCATCCTCTCTCTCTATCTGTCTCCACTGTCGTCCTCTCTTTCGTTCCTCACAGTCATCCTCTCTATCTGTCTCCACTGTCGTCCTCTTTTCGTTCCTCACTGTCAACCTCTCTCTCTATCGCTCCCCAGTGTCTTCCTCTCTCTCTCTCTCTGTTCAATCAAATCAGAAAGCACCTTAAGGATCCACTGTGCAGTAGTAAACTATGCACTGGTGTGGCACTATGCAGAGTGATTAGAATAGTAATGGTTGCATAGAACATATGTAATCTAAGTCAGGGGATTTCATAATCTGGTTTTGAAACTGTGTTCAGAAATGATGCAATAGCAGATTATCAAACTGATGATGTTGAAGAGAACACACAGGAAGCAGGCATGAGAAATACCTAGAAATACATAGCGAGATATGGTCAACATAGACCAGGAAGTAAATGACTGAATACAGAGCAAGACTAGACTGTCTTGAGGCAACCACTCTCCATTACAATAGTGGAGCAGCACTATTGCCTAACCCTATTCAAATCATGGCGTTAGCTAGGACATGACAGGATGTGTAGCTAACGCTGTATGCTAGCGCCCAGGGATTGTGAGCCAATGCAACTTTGGTCAACAGAGGAAACAAGGTTATCCAAGTGCCTGTGTCCCCAATGACACCCTATTCACTTCCCTATTTAGTGCACTACTTTTGGCCAGGGCCCATACATTTGGGACGCAAAAACAGATGTCGGATCTTAACTTGATCACTCTTTTGTAGCGGAGAATTTTCTTGTTGCATCTGGAAATTCAAATGAGTCTCGTGATTTTTGAAAATAAGCAGTTCTCTTTCCATGTGGTGGAAGTCGAGTCATTGGGATCAGGCTTGCTATCAAAATAATATTCTCTCTCGCTCCCTCAAACGCTAGGCCTAGGTCCTATTACTGCAATATTCAAATGTAGAAAAATGGATCTGAAATGCCTCCATACACATTAATTAACAACCGTTGTTTTATATAGCTTAATAACACAAGATATATATTGGTATTCACTAGGCTACGACATACAGTGTTGAGTGTATCCTATGGTTACGAATGAACTGTCAAAACTGAGTTCAATCGTGGCCTGTGGTGATCTAGCAGTTAGGACCGCTGTCTTCAACGCGCACATATAAAGCCATCCGGGTCGGCGTTGGTTTGATTCCGGCCGACTCCCTTCTGGCACAAATAACTCAATCCCTCTGATAATTTGGTTACACATTTCAAATATGGACAGTCCAGCGATATTTTACCCCCATTTTTTTTATAAGAAATGACCATACCAACCACTTATGGATAACATAAACAGGAAACGAATAAAATAACAGTAGGCTGCACCAACATTAGTATCCAATCATAGTGTCGGGTAAATTGCCACAGTAGATTTGCTGTGTTAAATCAGGAAATCCTTTATTTCTATTGTCAAATAGATAAACCTTTAGTCTGTTCAAAAAGGACTAAGTTGTTCCGATGACAATACAAACTAGAGGGTGAACATATCTTGAAAGACTTTGAAAGACATTTATAAAAGAAACCCTTTTTCCATAACGTTATCGAGCCAATTAAGAAGGAATATTGACGTAACTTGTAACAAAGTTAGAATCAAAATTCGGTTTTCATCAAAATAATAATTATTGCGGACATGACGTAATAAACTAATTTGAATATGTTGCAAGAGAAAACTTTATTTGCCATTATTATTAAACTTGCCAGATAATTTTCCATCAATGGACGTCGAGTTAACTCACCTGACTGCTATGATTAAGCAATAAGGCACGAGGGGGCATGGTATATGAAAGGTTGCTGGATGGAATCCCGAGCTGACAAGGTAAAAATCAGTCATTCTGCACCCTGAGCAAGGCAGTTAACCCACTGTTCCCCGGGCGCCGATGACGTGGATGTTGATTAAGGCACCTCCCCGTACCTCTCTGATTCAGAGGGTTAAATGAGGAAGACACATTTCAGTTGAATACATTCAGTTGTATAATTGACTAGGTATCTCCCTTTCCCTTTCCCTATTTGGCCAATATACCACGGCTAAGGGCTGTTCCTAATCATGATGCAACGCGGATTTCCCGAATACAGCCGTTAACCGTGGTATTTGGGCAGATACCACAAACCAGATGTTAAGACTACAAACAGTTATAAATTAGATTGAGATTGACTTGTCATTTCAATAGGCATAGGCTACAGATAAAATCTGGGTTTATAATTGTAATTCAATTTTGCCATGGTTTGCTTAGATAGATGCAGGTAGCCTATAGCCCCTGATAGGCCAACATCTCATTTCAGGATAATCTACAGTAGCCTAGCCAAGATATAGGCAAGACGTATACTGAACGAATTAGCAGCTTGCTTACTTCAAATGAACAGACTAATTTATTCAACATGAATAGCTTGGTGATTTGAGGTAAGAAATGCTTGTGTTTCCCAATAGCCTGCTGGAATATGCTACTGAGGATGAGATCGTCATTTCATTCACTGAATTAAATATTAATAATATGTATATGAACTGAATATGCTTGTCAACAACAGCCAGTGTTTGTTAATTTTAATTTTATTGATCTGACTGAATTTTACCGTCAATCTAATGCGTTCTAACAACTGGTCGACAACTGCGATAGAGCTTTGATAACTTCCAATTGAATTAACGAAACATGGCCATTAACAATTGCATAATAACACAAGGTAATTTACAATACATTTTCACCCGTGACATTGTTGTTAAAGTAGCCCAATATGCAGGAAAACCACAGACATCGCAACTCTGGCTTCACTTCAAGAGCCGTGGTGGAGATATAGGGTTTAACGGACAACTTTGAGAGTCAATGGACTAAAGAGGTTTGATGACAAGCTATTTTGAAAACATTTCATTGGTCAAGGGGTCGCGAAACAATCATACAGCCTTAAAGGGGAACCAATAGAATTGATTTATGTACAGTACTGACACTCTACTCTATTGGCCCTGGTCAAAAGTAGTTTATTATATAGGAATTAAGGTGTATTTGGAATCCACACACCAACTAATTAAGCACCACTCATAACCAGCTGAGTCAGGCAGGGACCTAATGATGAAAAGGAAATTGCATTCTGAGCACAGAGCGCTTCCCAGCTTCCCGCCCACAACAGCACACCTGAGGGCAGCCAGCTAGACCTCTCTGTTCTCTGTCTCAGTCTCATGTTAAATCTCTAGCTAAGAGAGATCCACCCTCAGATTTTAGCAAGGTGTGTGGTGGGACTGGAAGGCTCAGCGTTAGATGATGCAGAGAGGATTCAGGGAATCTCGCTCCCTGGCTGTGTGTGTGTGTGTGTGTTGGAACTGGGAGGCTCAACGTTAGATGATGCAGAGAGGATTCAGGGGATCTCGCTCCCTGGCTGTGTGTTTGTGTGTGTGTATGTCCATGTTTGTGTGTCTATTAAATCAGAGCTCTGTGTTATACTACACAGAACATCCCTTCTGATATGGCTCTCTACCATATTAACACCTAACCCTAACCCATATTAACACCTAACCCATATTAACACCTAACCCATATTAACACCTAACCCATATTAACACTTAACCCATAGTAATACCTCCAACATGTTCCTGTGTGGTTGGAACTCACTAACACGCCATTTATATATTCCACTGTGTCAGGCAGCGTAGCATATGTGTTGTTACCTACCCTTACAAGGTGTTAACTTGCCTAGTTAAATAACGTTTCAATAAAATAAATAACAAAGGCTCTAAAAGCTTGAATAATCTTGTTGGTGGGAATGTGAGTCAGATTGGGAGTACTGTATGAGGTAATACACTGGTAGCCTGCTGTGGAGCTCTGATCTGAGTACGACTGTATCTGGCCTACCAGGTTTCACACGCACGCACGCACGCACGCACGCACGCACGCACGCACGCACACACACACACACACACACACACACACACACACACACACACACACACACACACACACAGCTGTAACTGCAGGGTGCGATAACATCCCAGAGCCGTTCCTTCAGTTTCAGGCCATGTCTCTCTCCTGGCTGTAATCCCAGATTCCTGCTGCTAAATCTCTCTGGGCCATGGGGACTGGAGTGTGTGTGTGTCTGTGTGTGTCAAATCAAATCAAATGATATTGGTCACATACACGTGTTTAGCAGATGTTACTGCAGGTGTAGCGAAATGCTTGTGTTTCTAGCTCCACCAGTGAAGCAACATCTAACAAGTAATATCTGACAATTTCAAAACACATTCCTAATACACACAAATATAAGTAAAGGAATGGAATTAAGAATATATAAATATATGGATGAGCAATGTCAGAACGGCATAGTGTGCACTTGTCTGTGTGTGTGCACTTGTGTGTATGTCAGTGTGTAGGGATTGAGGTGGCACCTACTCAGGAAGCAGAAAGCTCTTACCTGTCATCTCTCTCAGCCGCCCCGCCCTCAATGACAGTCTTGACAAAGATTCCCAGTTTCTCCAGACCGGCGTCAGCGCCCACTCCCATCCCTATGATGCTGATACCAAGACCATCATCATCTGGCAGAAAGGAGACAGGAGTTATACAATGACAAGTGTCTGTGTATGTGTGTATACTCCGCAGACACTAGTTAACCCTAACTCTGCAGACACTAGCTAACCCTAACTCTGCAGACACTAGCTAACCCTAACCCTGCAGACACTAGATGACCCTAACTCTGCAGACACTAGCTAACCCTAACTCTGCAGACACTAGCTAACCCTAACCCTGCAGACACTAGCTAACCCTAACCCTGCAGACACTAGATGACCCTAACTCTGCAGACACTAGCTAACCCTAACCCTGCAGACACTAGCTAACCCTAACTCTGCAGACACTAGCTAACCCTTACTGTAACCTCGCAGACACTAGCTAACCCTAACCCTGCAGACACTAGCTAACCCTAACTCTGCAGACACTAGATAACCCCTAACTCTGCAGACACTAGCTAACCCTAACTCTGCAGACACTAGCTAACCCTAACTCTGCAGACACTAGCTAACCCTAACCCTGCAGACACTAGCTAACCCTAACTCTACAGACACTAGCTAACCCTAACCCTGCAGACACTAGCTAACCCTAACTCTGCAGACACTAGCTAACCCTAACCCTGCAGACACTAGCTAACCCTAACTCTGCAGACACTAGCTAACCCTAACCCTGCAGACACTAAGCTAACCCTAACTCTGCAGACACTAGATAACCCTAACTCTGCAGACACTAGCTAACCCTTACTGTAACCTCGCAGACACTAGCTAACCCTAACCCTGCAGACACTAGCTAACCCTAACTCTGCAGACACTAGATAACCCTAACCCTGCAGACACTAGCTAACCCTAACTCTGCAGACACTAGCTAACCCTAACTCTGCAGACACTAGCTAACCCTAACTCTGCAGACACTAGCTAACCCTAATCCTGCAGACACTAGCTAACCCTTACTGTAACCTCGCAGACACTAGCTAACCCTAACCCTGCAGACACTAGATAACCCTAACTCTGCAGACACTATCTAACCCTAACCCTGCAGACACTAGCTAACCCTAACTCTGCAGACACTAGATAACCCTAACTCTGCAGACACTATCTAACCCTAACTCTGCAGACACTATCTAACCCTAACTCTACAGACACTAGCTAACCCTAACCCTGCAGACACTAGCTAACCCTAACTCTGCAGACACTAGCTAACCCTAACCCTGCAGACACTAGCTAACCCTAACCCTGCAGACACTAGCTAACCCTAACCCTGCAGACACTAGCTAACCCTAACTCTGCAGACACTAGCTAACCCTAACTCTGCAGACACTAGCTAACCCTAACCCTGCAGACACTAGCTAACCCTAACTCTGCAGACACTAGCTAACCCTAACCCTGCAGACACTAAGCTAACCCTAACTCTGCAGACACTAGATAACCCTAACTCTGCAGACACTAGCTAACCCTAACTCTACAGACACTAGCTAACCCTAACCCTGCAGACACTAGCTAACCCTAACTCTACAGACACTAGCTAACCCTAACCCTGCAGACACTAGCTAACCCTAGCTCTGCAGACACTAGCTAACCCTAACCCTGCAGACACTAGATAACCCTAACCCTGCAGACACTAGCTAACCCTAACTCTACAGACACTAGCTAACCCTAACCCTGCAGACACTAGCTAACCCTAACTCTGCAGACACTAGATAACCCTAACTCTGCAGACACTAGCTAACCCTAACTCTGCAGACACTAGCTAACCCTAACTCTGCAGACACTAGATAACCCTAACTCTGCAGACACTAGCTAACCCTAACTCTGCAGACACTAGCTAACCCTAAATATCGCTTTGTATTTCCTCTTCAGTTTTATCTGGGAAATGTTTTATGCTGAACCCCAAATTGACGCCTAGCACTAACCACTATGCTCACTCCTATCCATAACCAGGACTGGACAGGTACAAACAATGTGGTATACGAATGCCCACAAAGCCATATTTATCTTATGGGGTAGGGAGTGAAGGGATAGTGCATATGGGATAGGGAGTGAAGGGATAGTGCATATGGGATAGGGAGTGAAGGGATAGTGCATATGGGGTAGGGAGTGAAGGGATAGTGCATATGGGGTAGGGAGTGAAGGGATAGTGCATATGGGGTAGGGAGTGAAGGGATAGTGCATATGGGGTAGGGAGTGAAGGGATAGTGCGTATGGGGTAGGGAGTGAAGGGATAGTGCATATGGGGTAGGGAGTGAAGGGATAGTGCGTATGGGGTAGGGAGTGAAGGGATAGTGCGTATGGGGTAGGGAGTGAAGGGATAGTGCATATGGGGTAGGGAGTGAAGCGATAGTGCATATGGGGTAGGGAGTGAAGGGATAGTGCATATGGGATAGGGAGTGAAGGGATAGTGCATATGGGGTAGGGAGTGAAGGGATAGTGCATATGGGGTAGGGAGTGAAGGGATAGTGCATATGGGGTAGGGAGTGAAGGGATAGTGCATATGGGGTATGGAGTGAAGGGATAGTGCATATGGGGTAGGGAGTGAAGGGATAGTGCATATGGGGTAGGGAGTGAAGGGATAGTGCATATGGGGTAGGGAGTGAAGGGATAGTGCATATGGGGTAGGGAGTGAAGGGATAGTGCATATGGGGTAGGGAGTGACGGGATAGTGCATATGGGGTAGGGAGTGACGGGATAGTGCATATGGGGTAGGGAGTAAAGGGATAGTGCATATGGAGTAAGGTTATATAGGATATGGTTATATGCTGTCTATTTGGGATCGTCCCCAGGTCTTCCTACCTTTCTCCAGCTCTACAGGGAACAGCTCTAGTTTCTCCACCCTCTTCTCCAGCTCGTACTCTGCTGACGAGGCCACCGGGTCCACCTCCTCATTCCTCCTGTCATAGTCCTCGTTACAGTAGGTGTTGAACACCTGGAGGCACACAAACACACACCCTGGTTAGTTACCACACTGAGCTCAATACTTACCGAGCTATTTTTGGGGAATCATGTTTTGTTATTGAGTAGTTAAGTCAATTACAGTAGTATGCGTCTAAGTATATTGTGCAGGACCATGCCTTTAGATGAGCGGTTCTACAAGTGTTTGAAATGTGTTCTTCAAGTAATACAGATGATATTCTCATCACGGCCAGTGAATAGCTTTGGTGGATATGTACAGCCTACTGGTCTGCTGACAGTGAGTTTAAGAGCAGACAACACACAGTAGGCTACTACAGTTGTTTATACTTTAAATGGCATATATATTATTATAAACCGGGTGGTTCCAGCCCTGAATGCTGATTGGCTGAAAGCCGTGGTATACCATGGGGATGACCCCAAAAATGATTTTACTGATCTAATAACGTTGGTAACCAGTTTATAACAGTAATAAGGCACCTCAAGGGTTTGTAGTATACAGCCAGTATACCACGGCTAAGGGCGGTGTCCAGGCACTAAGATCAGGCCTTAGCTGTGGTATACTGGCCATATGACACACCCCCTTGGGCCTTATCACTTTAAATCAAATCAAATTGTATTTGTCACATGCTCCGAATACAACAGGTGTAGGAAGACCTTACCGTCTAATTCTTACTTTACAAGCCCTTAACCAACAATGCAGTACAAGAAATAGAGTTAAGAAAATATTTACTAAATAAACTAAAGTAAAAATAACATTTAAAAAAAAAGTAACACAAGAAAAGTACATAACAATAACGAGGCTATATACAGGGGGTACCGGTACCGTGTCAATGTGCGGGGGTACAGGTTAGTCAACGAAATTTGTACATGTAGGTAGGGGTAAAGGGACTATGCTTAAAACCTGTTGGGGCTAGGGGGCAGTATTTGCACGGCCGGATAAAAAACGTACCAGATTTAAACTGGTTACTACTCTTGCCCAGAAACGAGAATATGCATATAATTAGTAGATTTTGATAGAAAACACTCTGAAGTTTCTAAAACTGTTTGAATGGTGTCTGTGAGTATAGCAGAACTCATATGGCAGGCCAAAACCTGAGAAGATTCCATAATGGGTGATGAATGCACAACTGGGTGATGAATGCACAACTGGGTGACGAACGCACAATGGGTGACGAACGCACAAGTGGGTGACGAACTCACAAGTGGGTGACGAACACATACCTGGGTGATGAACACACACCTGGGTGACGAACGCACACCTGGGTGACGAACGCACACCTGGGTGACAAACGTACACCTGGGTGATGAACGCACAATGGGTGACGAACGCACACCTGGGTGACGAACGCACAACTGTGTGACGAACGCACAACTGGGTGATGAATGCACAACTGGGTGATGAATGCACAACTGGGTGACGAACGCACACCTGGGTGACGAACTCACAACTGGGTGACGAACGTACACCTGGGTGACGAACATACACCTGGGCCCATAAAGCGTCTCAGAGTAGTAGTGCTGATCTAGGATCTGTTAATTGTTGTCATTTGTTTGCGGGGGACCAGGTGACATTTAGCACAAGGCAGTGTTAGGTTTCGTCCCAAAAGGCACCCTTTTCCATATATAGTGCACTACTTTTGATCAGGGCCCATAAGGCTCTGGTCAAAAGTAGTGCACTATGTAGGGAATAGGGTGCCATTTGGTACATCTGTGTCAGTCTCTGCTTCTCCATAATGAGCGACATCAGGAGAATGACAATGTGTCATGATTAATATGCCAGAATATCTAATCTGGGAAAAACACATAGATCAGAACAGAAGTGCCTGATGAAGACAGCCATTCATTCTGCTATAATAACAGAGACCTTGTCTGTCTGTCTCACAAAACATGATTCCCCGTAGGATAAAGTCTGAGTATATCTGAAAGACTAATACAATAAATAGGTGATGTCAGCTCACCATAGGATATATTCCATGACAGACTATAGAAAGACCGTAATGTCCACACACTGTCTCCTGCTCCCAGTACGCAAACAGAGAGACGACATGACATCTGTATCATCACTTCTATTGCCCGACATCTCTGTCTCTATGTTATAAAACTGTAATAACTTCTACATCTACGTCCTGGTCCTAACAGTGTTCAGCCACGACCCACACTTTAAAGGACAAAATAATCTGCTTCATTTCCAATGTAACATATTACAGACACATTAGCGACCAAGTGACGTGATGACAAAGTTACTATAGTGACGTGACAAAGACCTACGGGGAAACAACAATCACACTTAGGAACGACAAACAGCGACAAGTATAGTTCTGTACTTTAACATTGGATCTGTATCAAAAGCCTGACACTTCCTCTCCTCCTCAACAAGACAAGCCTCTCAGAGCTGATTGTGTGTGCGTCTGTGCGTGTGTGTGTGTGTGTGTGTGTGTGTGTGTGTGTGTGTGTGTGTGTGTGTGTGTGTGTGCTGGGGGAAAACAGAAACAGCAGGGCTCCTAACAACTTTCCTAGTTGACTGTATTGCTCTTTTCATCTGCCCTCGCTCTATCAGTCCGGCTTCCTCTTCCTCCTCTCTCTCACTGCTATCCATCTATCTTTCATCCACCCAGGATCCTCCGCTCTCTTGCTGATATCCATCTATCTTTATCCACACCCAGGATCCTCCGCTCTCTCACTGCTATCCATCTATCTTTATCCACACCCAGGATCCTCCTCTCTCTCACTGCTATCCATCTATCTTTCATCCACCCAGGATCCTCCGCTCTCTTGCTGATATCCATCTATCTTTATCCACACCCAGGATCCTCCGCTCTCTCACTGCTATCCATCTCCGTTCTCTCACTGCTATCCATCTATCTTTCATCCACCCAGGATCCTCCGCTCTCTTGCTGATATCCATCTATCTTTATCCACACCCAGGATCCTCCTCTCTCTCACTGCTATCCATCTATCTTTCATCCACACCCAGGATCCTCCTCTCTCTCACTGCTATCCATCTATCTTTCATCCACCCAGGATCCTCCGCTCTCTTGCTGATATCCATCTATCTTTATCCACACCCAGGATCCTCCTCTCTCTCACTGCTATCCATCTATCTTTCATCCACACCCAGGATCCTCCTCTCTCTCACTGCTATCCATCTATCTTTCATCCACACCCAGGATCCTCCGCTCTCTCACTGCTATCCATCTATCTTTCATCCACACCCAGGATCCTCCTCTCTCTCACTGCTATCCATCTATCCACACCCAGGATCCTCCGCTCTCTCACTGCTATCCATCTATCTTTCATCCACACCCAGGATCCTCCGTTCTCTCACTGCTATCCATCTATCTTTCATCCACACCCAGGATCCTCCGCTCTCTCACTGCTATCCATCTATCTTTCATCCACACCCAGGATCCTCCGCTCTCTTGCTGATATCCATCTATCTTTATCCACACCCAGGATCCTCCGCTCTCTCACTGCTATCCATCTCCGTTCTCTCACTGCTATCCATCTATCTTTATCCACACCCAGGATCCTCCGTTCTCTCACTGCTATCCATCTATCTTTCATCCACACCCAGGATCCTCCTCTCTCTCACTGCTATCCATCTATCCACACCCAGGATCCTCCGCTCTCTCACTGCTATCCATCTATCTTTCATCCACACCCAGGATCCTCCGTTCTCTCACTGCTATCCATCTATCTTTCATCCACACCCAGGATCCTCCGCTCTCTCACTGCTATCCATCTATCTTTCATCCACACCCAGGATCCTCCTCTCTCTCACTGCTATCCATCTATCTTTCATCCACACCCATGATCCTCCGTTCTCTCACTGCTATCCATCTATCTTTCATCCACACCCAGGATCCTCCTCTCTCTTGCTGCTATCCATCTATCTTTCATCCACACCCAGGATCCTCCGCTCTCTCACTGCTATCCATCTATCTTTCATCCACACCCAGGATCCTCCTCTCTCTCACTGCTATCCATCTATCTTTCATCCACACCCAGGATCCTCCGTTCTCTCACTGCTATCCATCTATCTTTCATCCACACCCAGGATCCTCCTCTCTCTTGCTGCTATCCATCTATCTTTCATCCACACCCAGGATCCTCCGCTCTCTCACTGCTATCCATCTATCTTTCATCCACACCCAGGATCCTCCTCTCTCTCACTGCTATCCATCTATCTTTCATCCACACCCAGGATCCTCCGTTCTCTCACTGCTATCCATCTATCTTTCATCCACACCCAGGATCCTCCTCTCTCTTGCTGCTATCCATCTATCTTTCATCCACACCCAGGATCCTCCGCTCTCTCACTGCTATCCATCTATCTTTCATCCACACCCAGGATCCTCCTCTCTCTCACTGCTATCCATCTATCTTTATCCACACCCAGGATCCTCCGTTCTCTCACTGCTATCCATCTATCTTTATCCACACCCAGGATCCTCCGCTCTCTCACTGCTATCCATCTATCTTTATCCACACCCAGGATCCTCCGCTCTCTCACTGCTATCCATCTATCTACACCCAGGATCCTCCGCTCTCTCACTGCTATCCATCTATCTTCATCCACACCCAGGACCCTCCTCTCAATAGAGCGGTCAGTTGACAGCCAGCACAATGCAGTGGATGTCTCTTTCCATCTAAATCAGCCTTCTTTTACCGCAGCTATAGCTAGCTTGTACTGTGTAATGGTGCAGAGACGAAACACAATGGACAGTTTTCAATATAGATGTTACTGCTGCTGCTGGGTTCTAAGTGCAGAGTGCTGTTATGCACCTGCATCCCAAACGGCACCCTATTCCCTATGCAGTGCACAACTTTTGACCTGGGCCCATATGGCTCTGGTCAAATGTAGGGAATAGGGTGTCATTAAGACACAGCCGAAGTCCAGGGTTTCCAGGCTTGTTAGTGCTGGGCTGGTGGTGCTGGAGGATGGTTTGTTAGTGCTGGGCTGCTGGTGCTGGAGGACGGTTTGTTAGTGCTGGGCTGCTGGTGCTGGAGGATGGTTCGTTAGTGCTGGGCTGCTGGTGCTGGATGATGGTTTGTTAGTGCTGGGCTGCTGGTGTTGGAGGATGGTTTGTTAATGCTGGGCTGCTGGTGGTGTTGGAGGATGGTTTGTTAGTGCTGGGCTGCTGGTGCTGGAGGATGGTTTGTTAGTGCTGGGCTGCTGGTGGTGTTGGAGGATGGTTCGTTAGTGCTGGGCTGCTGGTGTTGGAGGATGGTTTGTTAGTGCTGGGCTGCTGGTGGTGCTGGAGGATGGTTCGTTAGTGCTGGGCTGCTGGTGCTGGAGGATGGTTCGTTAGTGCTGGGCTGCTGGTGCTGGAGGATGGTTTGTTAGTGCTGGGCTGCTGGTGGTGCTGGAGGATGGTTCGTTAGTGCTGGGCTGCTGGTGCTGGAGGATGGTTTGTTAGCACTGGGCTGCTGGTGGTGCTGGAGGATGGTTTGTTAGTGCTGGGCTGCTGGTGCTGGAGGATGGTTTGTTAGTGCTGGGCTGCTGGTGCTGGAGGATGGTTTGTTAGTGCTGGGCTGCTGGTGGTGCTGGAGGATGGTTTGTTAGTGCTGGGCTGCTGGTGGTGCTGGAGGATGGTTTGTTAGTGCTGGGCTGCTGGTGGTGCTGGAGGATGGTTTGTTAGTGCTGGGCTGCTGGTGGTGCTGGAGGATGGTTTGTTAGTGCTGGGCTGCTGGGGGTGCTGGAGGATGGTTTGTTAGTGCTGGGCTGCTAGTGGAGCTGGAGGATAGTTTGTTAGTGCTGGGCTGCTGGTGGTGCTGGAGGATGGTTTGTTAGTTCTGGGCTGCTGGTGGTGCTGGAGGATGGTTTGTGTCATTTAGAAAATGAAATATGAATTTCATCTACTGCTGATGTATCCTCCAACTTTATATAATATATCCTATCTCACTTCTTCTGGTGTGTGTGCAGATGTGTGTGTGCCGACTGTGTTTCGATGTGTGTGTTTAAGTATGTGTGTCTGTGTGAGCCTGTTTAAGGTGGAAGGAAGCTCCTCCAGGACAGCCAACAAATTAACCCTCCATCACAAATCCCCCACTCCTCCACTCTCTCCCTATCTTACTGTCATGCCTCTATTCCCCCTCCACTTCTCCTCTCATTCTAGTCACAGAAAGAGAGAGAGAGAGAGAGAGAGAGAGAGAGAGAGAGAGAGAGAGAGAGAGAGAGAGAGAGAGAGATTGGGTGTTGGAGTCTGGCCTGCTCAGTATTCATCTGATTGACTACAGTGGGCCCGGCCAACAGCCCCTGAGCCAATTTGTGTCTGACTGCCTTTCCTCCAAGGCATGCCTTAGGGGGCAGCAGGCAGCATGGGAGGAGGACGGGAGGAAGGAAGGGGTTATCAGAGGGAAGAAGGAGAGAAGGAGAGAGAGGGGGAGGAGAGGAACAGACTGGGTTCTGTTCTGTTAGCTCTGGGGCCATTTGAGTTGGTGGCCAAGATTGCACTGCATGACGCAGGCCAGCCAACGCCGCTGATCACATTAAATGGACCTTTGGAGTGGCGGTGCCAGAGACCACATTGTGCCACCCAGACACCTTGCCACCCTGCCAGCGGACGACTGATCCAGCCAGGCAAGACCCAGACCAGGCTGAGGCTGCGTCCCAAATGGCATCCTATTCCCTTTATAGTGTAATACTTTTCACCAGGGACCATAGACCCCTTTTCCCCAGGTACACTAGTCCTATGGGCCCTGGTCAAAAGTAGTGCACTAGCCCCTCAGGCCCATGGTACACACCCAGAATGACTTGCAGTAGCAGATTACCCGTGGCAACGCAACGCACCGTGTCCCTGTCTGTTCCTGATCTGCTGTAGTGCTGAAGCGACAAGGACAGCTCAGCACATTAGCATTCCATTACAGCTATCTGTGGCCAGACACACACACACACACACACACACCGCGTCACCACGCTAGTGCTAGTGCTGACTAGTGATGAAACGGAGGGAGGCTGAGGGGACACTGCATTAGAAACAGTAAAAGTGTGTTTTATAGTGCCTTCGGAAAGTATTCAGACCCCTTGACTTTTTCTACATTTTGTTATGTTACAGCCTCATCCTAAAATGTATTACATTTATTGTTTTTCCTCAGGAATCTATACACAATACCCCATCATGACAAAGTGAAAACAGGTTTTAAGACATTTTTTCAAATGTATTAAAAATAAAATATATATATTCAGACCATTTGCTATGAGATTCGAAATTGAGCTCCGGTGCATCCTGTTTCCATTGATCATCCTTGAGATGTTTCTACAACTTGATTGGAGTCCACCTGTGGTAAATTCAATTGATTGGACATGATTTGGAAAGGCATACACCTGTCTATATAAGGTCCCACAGTTGACAGTGCATGTCAGAGCAAAAACTAAGCCATGAGGTTGAAGGAATTGTCAGTAGAGCTCCGAGACAGGATTGTGTCGAGGCACAGATCAGGGGAAGGTTACCAAAAAATGTCTGCAGCATTGAAGGTCCCCAAGAACACAGTGGCCTCCATCATTCTTAAATGGAAGAAGTTTGGAACCACAAGTCCTCAACTGGAAGCTTCATTAAATAGTACCCCAAAAACACCAGTCTCAACGTCAATAGTGAAGAGGCGACTCCGAAATGCTGGCCTTCCGTCATTTGCAACAAGTTTCTGTAAATTATTTTTGGTAGCATTTCTATGTTGAAGATTAAAAAAATATTTTCCTCCATATTCCATCCAGTTCGCTTTATTTTTATAATATATCATACTTGACCTTTCTTGAATAAGTTCCTCCATTTCTTTTTTGTTTTTCCTCTAACTTATTCTGTGCCTCTATGTTTCAGTTTGTATTGCTATCTATCTGTACTGTTAGATCCTCTATGTTTCAGTTTGTATTGCTATCTATCTGTACTGTTAGATCCTCTATGTTTCAGTTTGTATTGCTATCTATCTGTACTGCTGGATCCTCTATGTTTCAGTTTGTATTGCTATCTATCTGTACTGTTAGATCCTCTATGTTTCAGTTTGTATTGCTATCTATCTGTACTGTTGGATCCTCTATGTTTCAGTTTGTATTGCTATCTATCTGTACTGCTAGATCCTCTATGTTTCAGTTTGTATTGCTATCTATCTGTACTGCTAGATCCTCTATGTTTCAGTTTGTATTGCTATCTATCTATACTGTTAGATCCTCTATGTTTCAGTTTGTATTGCTATCTATCTGTACTGCTAGATCCTCTATGTTTCAGTTTGTATTGCTATCTATCTGTACTGTTAGATCCTCTATGTTTCAGTTTGTATTGCTATCTATCTGTACTGTTAGATCCTCTATGTTTCAGTTTGTATTGCTATCTATCTGTACTGTTAGATCCTCTATGTTTCAGTTTGTATTGCTATCTATCTGTACTGCTAGATCCTCTATGTTTCAGTTTGTATTGCTATCTATCTGTACTGCTAGATCCTCTATGTTTTAGTTTGTATTGCTATCTATCTGTACTGCTAGATCCTCTATGTTTCAGTTTGTATTGCTATCTATCTGTACTGCTAGATCCTCTATGTTTCAGTTTGTATTGCTATCTATCTGTACTGTTAGATCCTCTATGTTTCAGTTTGTATTGCTATCTATCTGTACTGTTAGATCCTCTATTTCCTTTGTTAAGATCAACTCTTTTGACCTACATTGTTTTTGTTTTAAAGATGAGTGTTGAAATGCATGGCCTCTATAAGCACATTTAAAAGTGTCCCTTCACTTGTTATCAACCAGACTGTTGGCCCAAGAAAGAATTCATTCGTTATGGCACAATAACAACCACTAGGTGCCCCATAACTCCCGTCAAACAAACATCCCACTGACACAGCAAGAGAGAGGGAGGGAGCGAGGCTCGTTCACAATGGAAGAGCAAGCCAAACCCTGAATGGATGTCAACAACTGTCTCCTTCATGTCGTGCAGTCACCTTCGTTCACATACAGCACAGGACAAGGGTTGTGACCCAAAAGGCACCCTATTCATTATACAGTACACTGCTTTTGACCAGGGCCCATAGGGCTCTATATAGGGAATAGGGCGCCATTTGGGATGGAGGGGCATTTAATGTTGCCTGTGACAACAAAAGCTCCATGGTTGTTAAGGCACTGACTACAATAATTCAATCCAAACACCATCTCGAATCCCATGTTATTCATTAGGCTAGTTAGAATGACGTGGCGTGGTTGCGGTCTGCCATATTCTAATTCTAAGCCATTACGGTTGATTGCTTGAGAGATTGCTAGCGAGCTAGCGAGCTAGCGAGAGTGAGACGGCAGTAACACTGCTGGCTGGGTGGCTCTGCACAACACAGAACAATGTGTCCCAGTTGAGGCCTCCTGGGCTATGTATCAAATCAAATCAAATGTATTTGTCACATACACATGGTTAGCAGATGTTAATGTGAGTGTAGCGAAATGCTTGTGCTTCTAGTTCCGACCATGCAGTAATATCTAACAAGTAATCTAACCTAACAATTTCACAACAACTACCTTATACACACACGTGTAAAGGAATGAATAAGAATATGTACATAAAAATATATGAATGAGCGATGGCCGAACGGCATAGGCAAGATGCAGTAGATGGTATAGAGTACAGTATATACATATGAGATGAGTAATGTAGGGTATGAAAACATATAAAGCGGCATTGTTTAAAGTGGCTAGTGATACATTACATCAAGATGGCAAGATGCAGTAGATGGTAGAGAGTACAGTATATACATATGAGATGAGTAATGTAGGGTATGTAAACATTATATAAAGTGGCTAGTGATAAATTGATTACATCAATGTTTCCATTATTAAAGTGGCTGGAGTTGAGTCAGTATGTTGGCAGCAGCCACTCAATGTTAGTGATGGCTATTTAACAGTCTGATGGCCTTGAGATAGAAGCTGTTTTTCAGTCTCTCGGTCCCAGCTTTGATGCACCTGTACTGATCTCGCCTTCTGGATGATAGGGGGGTGAACAGGCAGTGGCTCGGGTGGTTGTTGTCCTTGATGATCTTTTTGGCCTTCCTGTGACATCGGGTGCTGTAGGTGTCCTGGAGGGCAGGTAGTTTGCACCCGGTGATGCGTTGTGCAGACCTCACTACCCTCTGGAGAGCCTTACGGTTGTGGGCGGAGCAGCTGCCGTACCAGGCGGTGATACAGCCCGACAGGATGCTCTCGATTGTGCAACTGTAAAAGTTTGTGAGTGTTTTTGGTGACAAGCCGAATTTCTTCAGCCTCCTGAGGTTGAAGAGGCGCTGCTGCGCCTTCTTCACCACGCTGTCTGTGTGGGTGGACCATTTCAGTTTGTACGTGATGTGTACGCCAAGGAACTTAACTCTCCACCCTCTCCACTACTGTCCCGTCAATGTAGATAGGGGGCTGCTCCCTCTGCTGTTTCCTGAAGTCTACGATCATCTCCTTTGTTTTGTTGACATTGAGTGTGAGGTTATTTTCCTGACACCACACTCCGAGGGCCCTCACCTCCTCCCTGTAGGCCATCTCGTCGTTGTTGGTAATCAGGCCTACCACTGTAGTGTCGTCTGCAAACTTGTTGATTGAGTTGGAGGCGTGCATGGCCACGCAGTCGTGGGTGAACAGGGAGTACAGGAGAGGGCTGAGAACGCACCCTTGTGGGGACCCAGTATTGAGGATCTGCGGGGTGGAGATGTTGTTACCTACCCTCACCACCTGGGGGCAGCCCGTCAGGAAGTCCAGGACCCAGTTGCACAGGGCGGGGTCGAGACCCAGGGTCTCAAGCTTAATGACGAGCTTGGAGGGTACTATGGTGTTAAATGCTGAGCTGTAATCGATGAACAGCATTCTTACATAGGTATTCCTCTTGTCCAGATGGGTTAGGGCAGTGTGCAGTGTGATGGCGATTGCGTCGTCTGTGGACCTATTGGGGCGGTAAGCAAATTAGAGTGGGTCTAGGGTGTCAGGTAGGGTGGAGGTGATATGATCCTTGACTAGTCTCTCAAAGCACTTCATGATGACGGAAGTGAGTGCTACAGGGCGGTAGTCATTTAGCTCAGTTACCTTAGCTTTCTTGGGAACAGGAACAATGGTGGCCCTCTTGAAGCATGTGGGGACAGCAGACTGGGATAAGGATTGATTGAATATGTCTGTAAACACACCAGCCAGCTGGTCTGCGCATGCTCTGAGGACGCGGCCGGGGATGCCGTCTGGGCCTGCAGCCTTGCGAGGGTTAACACGTTTAAATGTTTTACTCACGTTGGCTACAGTGAAGGAGAGCCCGCAGGTTTTGGTAGCGGGCCGTGTCAGTGGCACTGTATTGTCCTCAAAGCGAGCAAAAAAGTTGTTTAGTCTGTCTGGGAGCAAGGCATCGTGAGCCGCGACGGGGCTGGTTTTTCTTTTGTAGTCCGTGATTGACTGTAGACCCTGCCACATACCTCTCATGTCTGAGCCGTTGAATTGCGACTCCACTTTGTCTCTGTACTGACGCTTAGCTTGTTTGATTGCCTTGTCTTTTAGGGAATAGCTACACTGTTTGTATTCGGTCATGTTTCTGGTCACCTTGCCCTGATTAAAAGCAGTGGTTCGCGCGTTCAGTTTTGCGCGAATGCTGCCATCAATCCACGGTTTCTGGTTGGGGAATGTTTTAATAGACGCTGTATCGTCAATGTTGTTGTTCGCCGCAATGCGGAACATATCCCAGTCCACGTGATCGAAGCAATCTTGAAGCGTGGAATCCGATTGGTCAGACCAGCGTTGAACAGACCTGAGCGCGGGAGCTTCTTGTTTTAGTTTCTGTCTATAGGCTGGGAGCAACAAAATGGAGTCGGGGTCAGCTTTTCCGAAGGGAGGGCGGGGGAGGGCCTTATATGCGTCGCAGAAGTTAGAATAACAGTGGTCTAGGGTTTTGCCCGCCCTGGTAGCACAACCGATATGCTGATAGAATTTGGGGAGCCTTGTTTTCAGATTAGCCTTGTTAAAATCCCAGGCTACATTAAATGCAGCCTCAGGATATGTGGTTTCCAGTTTACATAGAGTCCAATGAAGTTCTTTCAGGGTCGTCGATGTGTCTGCTTGGGGGGGAATATACATGACTGGGATTATGATCGAAGAAATTTCTCTTGGTAGATAATGCGGTCGGCATTTGATTGTGAGGAATTCTAAGTCAGGTGAACAAAAGGACTTGAGTTCCTGTATGTTGTTATGATCACACCACGTCTCGTTAATCATAAGGCATACACCCCCGCCCTTCTTCTTACCAGAGAGATGCTTGTTTCTGTCGGCACGATGCGTGAAGAAACCAGGTGGCTGTACTGACTCAGATAGTGTGTCTCGAGTGAGCCATGTTTCCGTGAAACAATGAACGTTACAGTCACCGATGTCTCTCTGGAACGCTACCCTTGCTCGGATTTCGTCTACCTTGTTGTCAAGAGACTGGACATTGGCGAGTAGTATACTCGGGAGCGGTGCGCGATGTGCCCGTCTATGGAGCCTGACCAGAAGACCGCTCCATCTGCCCCTTCTACGGCGCCGTTGTTTTGGGTCGCCGGCTGGGATCCGATCCATTGTCCTGGGTGGTGGACCAAACAGAGGATCCGCTTCTGGAAAGTCGTATTCCTGGTCGTAATGTTGGTGAGTTGACGTTGCTCTTTTATCCAATAGTTCCTCCCGACTATATGTAATAAAACCTAAGATTACCTGGGGTAACAATGTAAGAAATAACACATAAAAAAAACAAAATACTGCATAGTTTCCTAGGAACACGAAGCGAGGCGGCCATCTCTGTCGGCGCCGGAAGTATTCCCTACATAGTGCACTACTTTTGACCAGAGCCATATGGGACCTGGTCAAATGTAGTGTACTATATAGGGAATAGGGTGCCATGTGGGACATATACATGGTGATCTTTAAGAACGGGCATCGGAAACAACATGAGGTGCTCTGCCTCTGTGAGAGGACGGTGATGTCACAGGCGGAGACGAGGGGCGACTGACATGGAACACTGTCCACGTCATCGACCAACAACCGACCTGGCAGGCAGCCTCCATAAGCACAGATCTCAGCTCAGGTTTCCTGGGACATTAAAAATTCAAGCCCAGAGGGTCGGGTGTCACCGAAACAATAACACCGCCACATGAATAATAGACAGACACAAACACACACACAGTCTTGTACAGCTAAGCTTGTGGGGACACACAATTCAGTCCCATTCAAAACCCTATTTTCCCTAAGCTCTAAACCTTACCCTAACCCTAACCCATACTCTTACCCTCACCCTAACCCGTACTCTTACCCTAACCCCAACCCTAACTCCACTTGGTA
Organism: Salmo trutta; assembly: GCF_901001165.1. Lineage (NCBI taxonomy): Eukaryota > Metazoa > Chordata > Actinopteri > Salmoniformes > Salmonidae > Salmo > Salmo trutta. The sequence goes on from NC_042990.1 coordinate 30,732,564, forward strand.
TGAATGGTAAAGAGTAGGATAAAGCATTGACTGTGGGAGTTAGTGAGGGCCTAATTAAGAGAGCCGGAGGGGCCACCGACACGAGGAGGAAGTTCAATAAAAAATTATGTATTTATTTGCTCAATCTGGTTTTGTCTTTTTTATATTGAATGTTATTATATTAAGCACTTCAACGTAACACTTATCTTTGTAGAACTTAATCCTTCATCCCTTGGTGGGATTTCCACTTATGAATTTACTTTAAGTCTCTGCATATAAATACTTAGGGGTATGGTTAGACGATAGGCTTTCTTTTAAAAAACATGTTACTGAATTGGGAAAAAAGCTCAAATTCAAGATAGGGTTCCTTTATACAGAAACAGGGCTTGTCTGTCCTCCGTAAACAGAAAACAAATTGTGCAGGCTACTTTTCTGTCCGTTTTAGATTATGGTGATATTATCTATATGCATGCATCGGCAAACACATTAAAACCACTTAATGCTATTTACCATTGTGCACTCAGGTTTATCACGGGTGATAGTTACAAAACTCATCACTGTATCCTTTATCAACATGTGGGTTGGGCCTCTCTATCTGTGAGGCGAGAGCAACATACTCTCTTGTTTATTTATAAAGCGCTTCTTTTAAAACTACCTCCATATATATCATCATTCATTTCCACTAGATATACTCATTTTAAAACCAGATCACAGATGTGGATTACATTAGAGACTCCTGCGGTCTCCACAGAGTTGGGTTGGGTAACCCTAACCCTAACCCTAACCCTGCCTTTAGTTCCTTTGCACCTTATTTATGGAACAAACTGCAGATCCAACTTAAGTTAGACACTCTGGTGTCCCTTGCCCATTTCAAAAATGTTATGGAGGATCAATATGATGTTGTCTGTGATTGTTTCTGTTGAATTGTGTCTTTGTTTTGTATGTTTGAAATGTTCTTGTCTGTATGGCTAAAACTGTACATGTCAACATGTTTACACAGGGCACAGCCGTAAAAGAGATCCAGGTCTCAGTCTGTTTTCCCTGTTAAAATAAAGATTAAAAAAAAAAAATCTTATTTCATTATTTATCTATTCATTTCTTGATCCAGTTTGCATGTTTTATTATATAAATGTTGTTTTAAAAATAAATGTTTTTTACCCTCAGCACTTTATCAACAATTGTCTTCCTCATGTTGTTGAACTGTCATGGGTGAACCCTCGGAGTTCTCGGCCTTTCATGTTCTCTCACCCTCTCCAGACCGGTCTGATGTACAATTTAGAAACAGGGCAGAAAGTTGCGATAGGCCCGTGCAACCCAAGGTTTGATACCAGCATAAACAGAAACCCTCTTAAACCTAACCCTAACATTAACCTTAAACATAACCCTAACCTTAACCCAAAAACCTAACCTTAACCCTAACCCTAGCTCCTAACCCTAACCCTAACATTAACCTTAAACATAACCCTAACCCTAACCTTAACCCAAAAACCTGACCCTCAAACTAACCCTAGCTCCTAACCCTAACCCTAAAATGAACCCTAGCTCCTAACCCTAACATTAACCTTTAACATAACCCTAACCTTAACCCAAAAACCTAACCCTAAAACTAACCCTAGCTCCTAACCCTAAAACTAACCCTAGCTCCTAACCCTAAAACTAACCCTAGCTCCTAACCCTAAAACTAACCCTAGCTCCTAACCCTAAAACTAAAACTAACCCTAGCTCCTAACCCTAACCCAAAAACTAACCCTAGCTCCTAACCCTAAAACTAACCCTAGCTCCTAACCCTAAAACTAAAACTAACCCTAGCTCCTAACCCTAACCCTAAAACTAACCCTAGCTCCTAACCCTAACCCTAAAATGAACCCTAGCTCCTAACCCTAACATTAACCTTAAACATAACCCTAACCTTAACCCAAAAACCTAACCCTAAAACTAACCCTAGCTCCTAACCCTAAAACTAACCCTAGCTCCTAACCCTAACCCTAACCCTAAAACTAACCCTAGCTCCTAACCCTAACCCTAAAATTAACCCTAGCTCCTAACCCTAACCCTAACCCTAAAACTAACCCTAGCTCCTAACCCTAACCCTAAAATTAACCCTAGCTCCTAACCCTAAAACTAAAACTAACCCTAGCTCCTAACCCTAACCCTAAAACTAACCCTAGCTCCTAACCCTAACCCTAAAACTAACCCTAGCTCCTAACCCTAAAACTAAAACTAACCCTAGCTCCTAACCCTAACCCTAAAACTAACCCTAGCTCCTAACCCTAACCCTAAAATGAACCCTAGCTCCTAGCCCTAACATTAACCTTAAACATAACCCTAACCTTAACCCAAAAACCTAACCCTAAAACTAACCCTAGCTCCTAACCCTAACCCAAAAACTAATCCTAGCTCCTAACCCTAACCCTAAAATTAACCCTAGCTCCTAACCCTAAAACTAAAACTAACCCTAGCTCCTAACCCTAACCCTAAAACTAACCCTAGCTCCTAACCCTAACCCTAAAACTAACCCTAGCTCCTAACCCTAAAACTAAAACTAACCCTAGCTCCTAACCCTAACCCGAAAACTAACCCTAGCTCCTAACCCTAACCCTAAAATGAACCCTAGCTCCTAACCCTAACATTAACCTTAAACATAACCCTAACCTTAACCCAAAAACCTAACCCTAAAACTAACCCTAGCTCCTAACCCTAACCCTAAAACTAACCCTAGCTCCTAACCCTAACCCTAAAATGAACCCTAGCTCCTAACCCTAACATTAACCTTAAACATAACCCTAACCTTAACCCAAAAACCTAACCCTAAAATTAACCCTAGCTCCTAACCCTAAAACTAACCCTAGCTCCTAACCCTAACCCTAACCCTAAAACTAACCCTAGCTCCTAACCCTAACCCTAAAACTAACCCTAGCTCCTAACCCTAAAACTAAAACTAACCCTAGCTCCTAACCCTAACCCTAAAACTAACCCTAGCTCCTAACCCTAACCCTAAAACTAACCCTAGCTCCTAACCCTAAAACTAAAACTAACCCTAGCTCCTAACCCTAACCCTAAAACTAACCCTAGCTCCTAACCCTAACCCTAAAATGAACCCTAGCTCCTAGCCCTAACATTAACCTTAAACATAACCCTAACCTTAACCCAAAAACCTAACCCTAAAACTAACCCTAGCTCCTAACCCTAACCCAAAAACAAATCCTAGCTCCTAACCCTAACCCTAAAACTAACCCTAGCTCCTAACCCTAACCCTAAAACTAACCCTAGCTCCTAACCCTAACCCTAAAACTAACCCTAGCTCCTAACCCTAAAACTAAAACTAACCCTAGCTCCTAACCCTAACCCTAAAACTAACCCTAGCTCCTAACCCTAACCCTAAAATGAACCCTAGCTCCTAACCCTAACATTAACCTTAAACATAACCCTAACCTTAACCCAAAAACCTAACCCTAAAACTAACCCTAGCTCCTAACCCTAACCCTAAATGAACCCTAGCTCCTAACCCTAACCCTAAAACTAACCCTAGCTCCTAACCCAAACCTAAAACTAACCCTAGCTCCTAACCCTAACCCTAAAACTAACCCTAGCTCCTAACCCTAACCCTAAAATAACAATAAACCTAATTCTAAGACTAATTCTAACTTTAACCCTAAACCCCCTAGAAATAGCATTTTACCTTGTAGGGACCAACAAAATGTCCCCAGTTGGTCCATTTTTGTTTTGTTTAAAGACGTCCACAAACACACACACACACAGTTATTGTCACTATCACAAGTATCATAGAGGTGAGAGAGAGAAGAGACACATTCTTCAAGACCAGATTTCAGTTCCCTTAAAGATGACCTCTGTTCAGGAAACGTAGACCCCACAGTGATAGTCTGCGTTTGAAATGGCACTAGATTTGGCTGGCTGAACCGTGCTCTATACAGGAAATAGGGTGCCATTTGCAGACGCAGGATGTGTGGCTGGGCTGGCCAAAAGTAGTCCACTACAGTATAGGTGTCATTTGGGACACAATGGGTATTCTGGAAGCGTCTGACGCTCAAGCCAATGGAGCAGTGTATTTATTGGGCTTCATTGTGCAAAATGCCATTTCATTATGAAACTCTCTGCCTCATGGAACCCTGTTCAGTCTCATTACAGCCCAACACAGATTACAGAATTATCAGTCTGATGGGGAGGGAGTCATGCTGCTGCTTCACTGAGCTCAGTCAAAGGGAAGCGGAGAGATGGAGGGAGTAGACATAGAGAGAGAGAGAGAGAGAGAGAGAGAGAGAGAGAGAGAGAGAGAGAGAGAGAAATGGAGATGGAAAGATAGAGAGAGAGTAGACAGAGAGAGAGTGATGGAGGAGTTTTTGTGAATAATATGAGAGTTTGACTGAAGAGAGAAGTTCAGTGAAAGCTAATCATCATCGACTGACCAACGTACTGTCAGAGACCTGTATGGAATGGTTTTGTTTACACATAACCACTATCAAAAAGAAGGGAAAGCAACCTCTAAATCGTGTACAAATCAAATCCTCTGTCTCTCTCCCACTGAATATCAGCCTCTTCCGGAACCTGAGGACCATTCCTATAGCCTGGTCCAGATGTGCTTTGGCCGATTAATCCTCTGACTATCTCTGATAGTCTAAATTGTTGGCTAAAGCACAAACAGATCTGTAGCCATTCTAGAGCACCTAATCCTTTCAGTTAAGGGTTAGGCTGGCTACAGGCCATCTCATTCCAGTCCAATACCAAAAAAAAGTATGAATTGAAATGTATGCATTCACTACTGTAAGTCTCTCTGGATAAGAGCGTCTGCTAAATGACTAAAATGTAAATGTAAAAAATGTGCCATTTTAAGATCATAATGTCAGTTACTCGGACAGATGTTGAAGCTCCAATCATGTCGAGAGAGAACAAATACGAGGTTGTAAGACTCCAAATACAGACAGTACATTTCACTGTGGTGTCTCTCCATCCAAGCCTCAAGCCACGGTCGTCGTTAACACAGGCAACGTAAATTAGCTCCTACTGAGAAGTCTGCATGTGTAAAAGTGTGAGAGATCTTTAGAGGGAGCAGGAGAATGTGGGATGGCATTTAGTCTGTTGTTCAAGCATCACTGGGTCCATCTCTGTCCTCCCTGCTCCTCACCACATACCAGATGGCTCTGAAGGAAATAGCAGTACACGTACTGCCATCTCTCGGAGATATCAACTTCAGATAGAATTGAAGAAAAGTAACACACACACACACACACACACACACACACACACACAGAAAGACCCGCTTTCTGTCCAATTTCACCTGTCTGGCTATCTTCCTCTGAGGTAAAAAACAAAAACATCAACAACATACTAAATTGCAGTGGTGGAAAAATAACTAAATTGTCATACGTGAGTAAAAGTAAAGATACTTTTATAGAAAATTGAAAAGTAAATGGAATTGCTAAAATGTACTTTAATATCAAAAGGATAGCAAGGGGCACTCTTCAACACTCAGACATAATTTACAAACTAAGCATTTGTGTTTAGTGAGTCCTCCAGATCAGAGGCAGTAGGGATGACCAGGGATGTTCTCTTGTAAAGTGTGTGAATTGGACCATTTTCCTGTCCAGCTAAGCATTCAAAATATAACGAGTACTTTTGGGTGTCAGGGAAAATGTATGGAGTAAAAAGTACATTATTTTCTTTAGGAATGTAGTGAAGTAAAAGTAAACGTTGTCAAAAATATAAATAGTAAAGTAAAGTACAGATACCCCAAAAAACGACTTAAGTAGTACTTTAAAGTATTTGTACTTAAGTACTTTACACCACTGCTAAATTGTTACTCTGAGGTGAAAACACTGCAGTAATAGTGTTTGTTGTGGTACATACTGCAGTAATAGTATTTATTGCAGTACATACTGCAGTAATAGTGTTTGGTGAGGTACATACTGCAGTAATAGTGTTTGGAGCGGTACATACGGCAGTAATAGTGTTTGGTGAGGTACATACTGGTGAGGTACATACTGCAGTAATAGTGTTTGGTGTGGTACATACTGCAGTAATAGTGTTTGGAGCGGTACATACTTGTCACGTCCTGACCATAGTAAGAGGTTATTTTCTATGGTAGAGTAGGTCAGGGCGTGACAGGGGGCGTTTTGTGTTTTTCTATGTTTTGTATTTCTATGTTTAAGTTCTAGTTTTTCTATTTCTATGTTGTTGTTTTTTGGGTTGATCTCCAATTGGAAGCAGCTGGTCCTCGTTGTCTCTAATTGGAGATCATATTTAAGTAGGGGTTTTTCTTCCTGGGTTTTGTGGGTTATTATATTTTGAGTAGTGTTTGTTTCTCTCGCGTCACGGTTTGTTGTTTTGTCGATTCAGTTATTTATGTACTGCAAAGTTTCACGGATTTAATAAAAATGTGGAACTACAACCACGCTGCACTTTGGTCCCCTCTCTGCGACAACAGTGACAATACTGCAGTAATAGTGTTTGGTGCGGTACATGCTGCAGTAATAGTGTTTAGTGTGGTACATACTGCAGTAATAGTGTTTGTTGCAGTACATACTGCAGTAATAGTGTTTGGTGCGGTACATACTGCAGTAATAGTCTATGTTGAGGTACATACCGCAGTAATAGTCTTTGGTGCGGTACATACTGCAGTAATAGTGTTTGGTGCGGTACATACTGCAGTAATAGTGTTTGGTCCGGTACATACTGCAGTAATAGTGTTTGGTGCGGTACATACTGCAGTAATAGTGTTTGGTGCGGTACATACTGCAGTAATAGTCTTTGGTGCGGTACATACTGCAGTAATAGTGTTTGGTGCGGTACATACTGCAGTAATAGTGTTTGGTGAGGTACATACTGCAGTAATAGTGTTTGGTGCGGTACATACTGCAGTAATAGTGTTTGGTGCGGTACATACTGCAGTAATAGTGTTTGGTCCGGTACATACTGCAGTAATAGTGTTTGGTCCGGTACATACTGCAGTAATAGTGTTTGGTGAGGTACATACTGCAGTAATAGTCTTTGGTGAGGTACATACTGCAGTAATAGTGTTTGGTGCGGTACATACTGCAGTAATAGTGTTTGGTCCGGTACATACTGCAGTAATAGTGTTTGGTGCGGTACATACTGCAGTAATAGTGTTTGGTCCGGGACATACTGCAGTAATAGTGTTTGGTGTGGTACATACTGCAGTAATAGTGTTTGGTGCGGTACATACTGCAGTAATAGTGTTTGGTCCGGTACATACTGCAGTAATAGTGTTTGGTGTGGTACATACTGCAGTAATAGTGTTTGGTGCGGTACATACTGCAGTAATAGTGTTTGGTTCGGTACATACTGCAGTAATAGTGTTTGGTCCGGGACATACTGCAGTAATAGTGTTTGGTGTGGTACATACTGCAGTAATAGTGTTTGGTGCGGTACATACTGCAGTAATAGTGTTTGGTGCGGTACATACTGCAGTAATAGTGTTTGGTGTGGTACATACTGCAGTAATAGTGTTTGGTGCGGTACATACTGCAGTAATAGTGTTTGGTCCGGGACATACTGCAGTAATAGTGTTTGGTCCGGGACATACTGCAGTAATAGTGTTTGGTGTGGTACATACTGCAGTAATAGTGTTTGGTGCGGTACATACTGCAGTAATAGTGTTTGGTTCGGTACATACTGCAGTACGGGTGGATGATGCTTTGCACAGACCACCTCTATGCCTGGGGGATAATCTGTGAAGAGGTCATATCAGGCCTAGCTAAAATAGCATGTGCATCCCAAATGTCACCTTATTCCCTATTTAGTGCACTTCTTTTATTTCTGAGCCATAGTGTTCTGGTCAAAAGTAGTGCACTACATAGGGAATAAGATGCCATTTGGGACACAACCCTTGACTAAACTGGTGAACTCTATTCTCCAATATCGGGAGCTAAATCACTCAAATTCCGATTTATAACATCATTCAATACAACATTAACGTAATACAATACCACTTTGTTAATCACCTCCACCTCCAGGCTGTAAAGCCAACAGAGACAGATTGACTAAGCATTTGCACCAACCGGACATTCCTAGCTCTGGTCCTATCATGCGATGACCACAATGAGTTGCCTCTATGTTTGTAGAGGAACTTGCACTAACGCCCTGGACCACAGCTAGACAATCCCAACCTTATATAATATACTATATAATATAATATACATGCCCTTAGAGCAGACACTTTTATTCAAAGCAACGTTTTACCTATAGGTGGTCCCGAGGCAAATGAAAACAAAGGCAGAGTAAAACATCAAACTGTCATAACGCTGACTGTGCAATTAATTCATTCCCTCTCACTTAGAATAGAATAGGCCTCCTCCTCTACACACTGATTTAATATGGCTTTGGTTCTTCTGGGATTGATTACAGTAGCCTAAACGGTGAGCAAAATACACTAACGGACAAAACGCTAGCCTCTTTGATGTAATGACAGAGTGCAGCACAGAGAGGGTACAACTATCACTTCAATGTTCCTTCACTAACGCCTCACTGCCTACCAGTCAGTCCTTCACATGTGCTTCATTCCATTAGGAAATCAAGATGTCAGAGCTGAGGCAAAAACTACTTTTCAACAGTAGACGCAAACGTTTCATTACAGCTGCTTTAAACGCCATTCAAGTAGTAGTGGGGAGGACGAGGAGGAGGAAAAGGGGGGACAGTTACAGGGAAGGAATGAGAGAAAGAAAGGGACTATGGAGGTATGGAGGGAGAGCTTCAGTCTCCATCCCCAGTGTCCTGCACAAGAGTGAGTATGATCGACCGGGTTTACACCGGGCTCTCTTACACACCACAAGACTGTGGTAACCCACCGAGCTAAAGCCTCTGCAATAGCTTGGGGAACTAACATAAGTCTCTAGGTCAATAAAGAGGAGTGGAGGGGAAGGGAGAGTTCCTGTTTGGATCACCAGTATCCTGAACAAGAGTAAAGGACCTTTAGATCAGAATAGACAGTTGCTAAGGATAACATTGAAAAGCCCTTACTGCAAAGGCACACTGTACTGTAGACACTGTACTGTAGACACTGTACTGTAGATACTGTACTGTAGACACTGTACTGTAGACACTGTACTGTAGACACTGTACTGTAGATACTGTACTGTAGACACTGTACTGTAGATACTGTACTGTAGACACTGTACTGTAGATACTGTACTGTTGACACTGTACTGTAGACACTGTACTGTAGACACTATACTGTAGACACTGTACTGTAGATACTGTACTGTAGATACTGTACTGTAGACACTGTACTGTAGACACTGTACTGTGGGCACTGTACTGTAGACACTGTACTGTAGACACTCTACTGTAGATACTGTAGATACTGTACTGTAGACAATGTACTGTAGACACTGTACTGTAGACAATGTACTGTAGACAATGTACTGTAGATACTGTACTGTAGATACTGTAGACACTGTACTGTAGACACTGTACTGTAGACACTATACTGTAGATACTGTACTGTAGACAATGTACTGTAGATACTGTACTGTAGATACTGTAGACAATGTACTGTAGATACTGTACTGTAGACACTGTACTGTAGACACTGTACTGTAGACACTCTACTGTAGACAATGTACTGTAGACACTGTACTGTAGATACTGTACTGTAGATACTGTAGACACTCTACTGTAGACAATGTACTGTAGATACTGTACTGTAGATACTGTACTGTAGACACTACTGTAGACAATGTACTGTAGATACTGTACTGTAGATACTGTACTGTAGATACTGTAGATACTGTACTGTAGACAATGTACTGTAGACATTGTACTGTAGATACTGTACTGTAGACACTGTACTGTAGACACTGTACTGTAGACAATGTACTGTAGACACTCTACTGTAGACAATGTACTGTAGATACTGTACTGTAGACAATGTACTGTAGATACTGTACAGTAGATACTGTACTGTAGATACTGTACTGTAGATACTGTAGACACTATACTGTAGACAATGTACTGTAGACACTATACTGTAGACACTGTACTGTAGACACTGTACTGTAGACAATGTACTGTAGATACTGTACTGTAGATACTGTAGACACTGTACTGTAGACACTGTACTGTAGACACTGTACTGTAGATACTGTACTGTAGACACTGTACTGTAGACACTATACTGTAGACACTGTACTGTAGACACTCTACTGTAGACAATGTACTGTAGATACTGTACTGTAGATACTGTAGACACTGTACTGTAGACACTATACTGTAGACACTGTACTGTAGACACTCTACTGTAGACAATGTACTGTAGATACTGTACTGTAGATACTGTACTGTAGACACTGTACTGTAGACACTGTAGATACTGTAGACACTGTACTGTAGACACTGTACTGTAGACACTGTACTGTAGACACTATACTGTAGACACTGTACTGTAGATACTGTACTGTAGATACTGTACTGTAGACACTGTACTGTAGACAATGTACTGTAGACACTGTACTGTAGATACTGTACTGTAGACACTGTACTGTAGACACTGTAGATACTGTAGATACTGTACTGTAGATACTGTACTGTAGACACTGTACTGTAGACACTGTACTGTAGACACTGTAGATACTGTAGATACTGTAGGTACTGAACTGTAGATACTGTCGATACTGTAGACACTGTACTGTAGATACTGTAGACACTGTACTGTAGATACTGTAGATAATGTAGACACTGTAGATACTGTACTGTAGATACTGTACTGTAGACACTGTACTGTAGATACTGTAGATACTGTACTGTATATACAGTAGATACTGTAGATACTGTACAGTAGATACAGTAGATACTGTAGATACTGTACTGTAGATACTGTAGATACTGTAGATACTGTACAGTAGATACTGTAGATACTGTAGATACTGTAGATACTGTACTGTAGATACTGTAGATACTGTAGATACTGTACTGTAGATACAGTAGATACTTTAGATACTGTAGATACTGTAGATACTGTACTGTATATACAGTAGATACTGTAGATACTGTACAGTAGATACAGTAGATACTGTAGATACTGTACTGTAGATACTGTAGATACTGTAGATACTGTACAGTAGATACTGTAGATACTGTACAGTAGATACTGTAGATACTGTAGATACTGTACTGTACTGTAGACAATGTAGACAATGTACTGTAGACTGTAGACAATGTACTGTAGACACTGTACTGTAGATACTGTACTGTAGACACTGTACTGTAGATACTGTACTGTAGACACTGTACTGTAGACACTGTACTGTGGACACTGTACTGTAGACACTGTACTGTAGACACTCTACTGTAGATACTGTAGATACTGTACTGTAGACAATGTACTGTAGACACTGTACTGTAGACAATGTACTGTAGACAATGTACTGTAGATACTGTACTGTAGATACTGTAGACACTGTACTGTAGACACTGTACTGTAGACACTATACTGTAGATACTGTACTGTAGACAATGTACTGTAGATACTGTACTGTAGATACTGTAGACAATGTACTGTAGATACTGTACTGTAGACACTGTACTGTAGACACTGTACTGTAGACACTCTACTGTAGACAATGTACTGTAGACACTGTACTGTAGATACTGTACTGTAGATACTGTAGACACTCTACTGTAGACAATGTACTGTAGATACTGTACTGTAGATACTGTACTGTAGACACTCTACTGTAGACAATGTACTGTAGATACTGTACTGTAGATACTGTACTGTAGATACTGTACTGTAGATACTGTAGATACTGTACTGTAGACAATGTACTGTAGACATTGTACTGTAGATACTGTACTGTAGACACTGTACTGTAGACACTGTACTGTAGACAATGTACTGTAGACACTCTACTGTAGACAATGTACTGTAAATACTGTACTGTATACAATGTACTGTAGATACTGTACAGTAGATACTGTACTGTAGATACTGTACTGTAGATACTGTAGACACTATACTGTAGACAATGTACTGTAGACACTATACTGTAGACACTGTACTGTAGACACTGTACTGTAGACACTGTACTGTAGACAATGTACTGTAGATACTGTACTGTAGATACTGTAGACACTGTACTGTAGACACTGTACTGTAGACACTGTACTGTAGATACTGTACTGTAGACACTGTACTGTAGACACTATACTGTAGACACTGTACTGTAGACACTCTACTGTAGACAATGTACTGTAGATACTGTACTGTAGATACTGTAGACACTGTACTGTAGACACTATACTGTAGACACTGTACTGTAGACACTCTACTGTAGACAATGTACTGTAGATACTGTACTGTAGATACTGTACTGTAGACACTGTACTGTAGACACTGTAGATACTGTAGACACTGTACTGTAGACGCTGTACTGTAGACACTGTACTGTAGACACTATACTGTAGACACTGTACTGTAGATACTGTACTGTAGACACTGTACTGTAGACAATGTACTGTAGACAATGTACTGTAGACACTGTACTGTAGATACTGTACTGTAGACACTGTACTGTAGACACTGTAGATACTGTAGATACTGTGCTGTAGATACTGTACTGTAGACACTGTACTGTAGACACTGTACTGTAGACACTGTAGATACTGTAGATACTGTAGGTACTGAACTGTAGATACTGTCGATACTGTAGACACTGTACTGTAGATACTGTAGACACTGTACTGTAGATACTGTAGATAATGTAGACACTGTAGATACTGTACTGTAGATACTGTACTGTAGACACTGTACTGTAGATACTGTAGATACTGTACTGTATATACAGTAGATACTGTAGATACTGTACAGTAGATACAGTAGATACTGTAGATACTGTACTGTAGATACTGTAGATACTGTAGATACTGTACAGTAGATACTGTAGATACTGTAGATACTGTAGATACTGTACTGTAGATACTGTAGATACTGTAGATACTGTACTGTAGATACAGTAGATACTTTAGATACTGTAGATACTGTAGATACTGTACTGTATCTACAGTAGATACTGTAGATACTGTACAGTAGATACAGTAGATACTGTAGATACTGTACTGTAGATACTGTAGATACTGTAGATACTGTACAGTAGATACTGTAGATACTGTACAGTAGATACTGTAGATACTGTAGATACTGTAGATACTGTACAGTAGATACTGTAGATACTGTACAGTAGATACTGTAGATACTGTACTGTAGATACTGTAGATACTGTACAGTAGATACTGTAGATACTGTACTGTAGATACTGTAGATACTGTACAGTAGATACTGTAGATACTGTAGATACTCTACAGTAGATACTGTAGATACTGTAGATACTGTACAGTAGATACTGTAGATACTGTACTGTAGATACTGTAGATACTGTAGATACTGTACAGTAGATACTGTAGATACTGTACTGTAGATACTGTAGATACTGTACAGTAGATACTGTAGATACTGTAGATACTGTACAGTAGATACTGTAGATACTGTACTGTAGATACTGTAGATACTGTACTGTAGATACTGTAGATACTGTACAGTAGATACTGTAGATACTGTAGATACTGTAGATACTGTACAGTAGATACTGTAGATACTGTAGATACTGTACAGTAGATACTGTAGATACTGTACTGTAGATACTGTAGATACTGTAGATACTGTACAGTAGATACTGTAGATACTGTACTGTAGATACTGTAGATACTGTACAGTAGATACTGTAGATACTGTAGATACTGTACAGTAGATACTGTAGATACTGTACAGTAGATACTGTAGATACTGTACTGTAGATACTGTAGATACTGTAGATACTGTAGATACTTTAGATACTGTACTGTAGATACTGTAGATACTGTAGATACTGTACTGTAGATACTGTACTGTAGACACTGTAGATACTGTACTGTATATACAGTAGATACTGTAGATACTGTACAGTAGATACAGTAGATACTGTAGATACTGTACTGTAGATACTGTAGATACTGTAGATACTGTACAGTAGATACAGTAGATACTGTAGATACTGTACTGTAGATACTGTAGATACTGTACAGTAGATACTGTAGATACTGTAGATACAGTAGATACTGTAGATACTGTACTGTAGATACTGTAGATACTGTAGATACTGTACAGTAGATACTGTAGATACTGTAGATACAGTAGATACTGTAGATACTGTACTGTAGATACTGTAGATACTGTACTGTAGATACTGTAGATACAGTAGATACTGTAGATACTGTAGATACTGTACTGTAGATACTGTAGATACTGTAGATACTGTACTGTAGATACTGTAGATACTGTACTGTAGATACAGTAGATACTGTAGATACTGTACTGTAGATACTGTAGATACTGTACTGTAGATACAGTAGATACTGTAGATACTGTACTGTAGATACTGTAGATACTGTACTGTAGATACTGTAGATACTGTAGATACTGTACAGTAGATACTGTACTGTAGATCTCTGCGTATGTTTTCTGCTATTCCCCAGAAAAGACTAAGAGTGAGCTACACATATCAAAGTATCCTAAAGCATCCCATTTATTATGTTCTGGAGTCACCATTGCTATATGATATGATCTGTGACTTCAGAAGATGATAGCTACTGTAGAGAGCAGTCAGTACACTGCAGCAAGCAGCATGTACCTGTAGCCAACCAGCATGGATGTGGGTGTGGCCATACTACAGGATGTGGGTGTGGCCATACATATGTAGGATCTTAATTTGAGCCAGTTTGCAACAGGAAATGTAAATTATTATTTGGATTATAATTAATGGACTTTTTTGATACATTTTTCATAAAGGAAAATCAGGTCTGAAATATCAAAGTGTAAATTACAAACTTCAGAAGCCTTTTTAAACCTCAAATACACTACAAGTTTAAAATGTCCTGCATTGCAGGAAAGTTCTCCAGTAACAGGGTGACTAAATGAAGATCCTACATCGGTATGTGTCAGACCCAGACCCTCCAGGTCTGCCTCTGCCTCAGACCAGGCAAGTAGAGTCCCTCCACACTGGGACACTCTCTTACAGATGAGTGGGTGTATGGAGATCATACTGTAAGTAGTGAGAGGAAAACATCTCATCTGGTGCCTAAATATACTGCTCAAAAAAATAAAGGGAACACTTAAACAACACAATGTAACTCCAAGTCAATCACACTTCTGTGAAATCAAACTGTCCACTTAGGAAGCAACACTGATTGACAATAAATTTCACATGCTGTTGTGCAAATGGAATAGACAACAGGTGGAAATGATAGGCAATAAGCAAGACACCCCCAATACAGGAGTGGTTCTGCAGGTGGAGACCACAGACCACTTCTCAGTTCCTATGCTTCCTGGCTGATGTTTTGGTCCCTTTTGAATGCTGGCGGTGCTTTCACTCTCGTGGTAGCATGAGACGGAGTCTACAACCCACACAAGTGGCTCAGGTAGTGCAGCTCATCCAGGATGGCACATCAATGCGAGCTGTGGCAAGAAGGTTTGCTGTGTCTGTCAGCGTAGTGTCCAGAGCATGGAGGCGCTACCAGGAGACAGGTCAGTACATCAGGAGATGTGGAGGAGGCCGTAGGAGGGCAACAACCCAGCAGCAGGACCGCTACCTCCGCCTTTGTGCAAGGAGGAGCAGGAGGAGCACTGCCAGAACCCTGCAAAATGACCTCCAGCAGGCCACAAATGTGCATGTGTCTCAAGAGACCATCCGCCACCTCATCAGGAGCATGCCCAGGCATTGTAGGGAGGTCATACAGGCACGTGGAGGCCACACACACTACTGAGCCTCATTTTGACTTGTTTTAAGGACATTACATCAAAGTTGGATCAGCCTGTAGTGTGGTTTTCCACTTTCATTTTGAGTGTGACTCCAAATCCAGACCTCCATGGGTTGATAAATTGGATTTCCATTGATTATTTTTGTGTGATTTTGTTGTCAGCACATTCAACTATGTGAAGAAAAAAGTATTTAATAAGATTATTTCTTTCATTCAGATCTAGGATGTGTTGTTTAAGTGTTCCCTTTATTTTTTTGAGCAGTGTATATACAATCAAAATCTAGTTAATCATGCATTCTGTTTGTATAGAGCAGTATACCGGCATAAACTGATCTAACAGGCATCTGTGTGCATCGATGCCGAAACTAATAAACAAAGTGTGTTTATATCAGCAGTTGCCACAAGCTTATGTACCCGCTTTCCCCATGCAGGCAGCAGCCTCCAATAAGATTTCTAGATTCAGAAGCCGGGATGTCAAAATAGATTTATCCGCTTTGAGAGGCATTAAGACATATTACAAAAAAACGTTAAGACTAACTGACTACATGTTTTCTTTTCAATGTTGTTCAAGGGTCAAGCCGATCTCGTGCGGGGTCAGCCCAAGTGAAGGCCCAAGCTCAGGGACAAATATCTCCGTCTCTTTCACAAGTTGGAACAAAAGACAGAACGCTGATTGTTCGCAATGTGCCCAGAGGAGCGAGAGAAGGAAAAAAAACACTGCAAACAGCCAAGACCTTCTGTAGGAAAACAGCTCCCTGGAGCTGCTAAGCCTTTCAACTGTACGCGCACACACACCTACAGATAACCCAACCTAAAAAGGGACTGGAGAGCATTCTGAGTTCATAAAAGCTGTCTTGCGACAATAACCTCTTCATTCTTAGGAAGCGGCCCTGCTAGTCTATAGACTATATTAATAGGACTTTTAACACAATATTCAGTAAATGTTTCATATTGTGATGGCTGGGTATGGTTAGTTTGCATTATTATAATACATCGCAAAATGGCATTGGGTAGCACGGCTGGCAGACCTATATATCAGGCTTATAATTAGCTGGCTTATCTGAGAATTAAAATTGAGCGTAGCATGGGGATCTGATCTGATTCTGGAATTCTAAGAATATGTTATACTTCACACGGAAAAGTTAACCTTACTGACCCTATCCTGTTCTATAACGGAAAAGCCACAGCACGTGTGTGTATGTGTATATGTGTGTGTGTGTGTATATGTGTGTGTGTGTGCATTAGTGTGTGTTTTCAGCATACGTGTGTGTGCATGCGTGTGTGTGTGTGTGTTTGTGTTTGTGTGTGTGTGTGTTGGCTGCTCTAGCAATCCAACATGTCCTGTGTAATTGTAATTGTTCTAATCTGTTACACCTTTTTTATAGGATGGAACCCAACGTGTGGAATGTTTGTGTTAGCTCTAATTCCACACACACTCCCTTCAAACACACATAGACACGCATGCACACACGCTATTGATCATTGTTTATGTTCAGATCAGTTGCAATAACACAAGCAAGGAAGTCATTGTTTGCCGCAGTCAGCAGATCTCCAAGACCAAGCAAATAAAGTAACTGTAGCAATTTGATTCGAGACGCACCTCTTATAAACAGGATGTAATCCTTTGAAAACAGAACTGTAATAACATAAAGAGTTTTAGAAATAATGAACAATCGGCTGAATTCATCTCACCTGCAATGGATAAATGTAACGCAAACGTTCCAAAAACATACATACATGCTTTATTCCTTAATATAATATCTGCCCAGGAATTGTACTGTTTGATATTCTCAGAAATGTACTTATTGTAATATTTTAAGATAGATGCCCGTGTGGGCAGATGGTTATGGTCACCAGGAAAAATGGAGCGCTGTATCTTCAACCCCACCCTAACCCCCGTAGTAATACTAATGCTAGCCTATATCGCCACCTCTTAATTACACTCTTATCCAGAGCTACATACAGGAGGGTTAAGTGCCTTGCTCTTATCCAGAGCTACATACAGGAGGGTTAAGTGCCTTGCTCTTATCCAGAGCTACATACAGGAGGGTTAAGTGCCTTGCTCTTATCCAGAGCTACATACAGGAGGGTTAAGTGCCTTGCTCAAGGGCGCATGAATAGATTTTTTTCACCTAGTTGGCTCTGGGATTCGAACCCACAACATTTCAGTAACTGGCCCAACGTTCTTATCCGCTAGGCTACCTGCCACCCCTCATCTCTCACTGAACGTGACTCAGTAGGATGAGCACCTCACAATGTTACCCAATCCACACCATCTCACACCTGGAGACTAGGGACGCATTCATCAGGGTACATCTTAGCGAAACGTTTTTCAACGTAAAACCATAACAAGCGTTTCTTATTGGTCAAATTCAGGTAGCCCCTGCCTGCTTCAGCCACTTTGCTTCTTCTGTTTTGTGGCTAGTGAACAAAACCCGGAACATTCATGAACTGACTGACTGACTCAGGTTAAAACCCATCCAGGTCTCTGCCGGTGTGAAGACCAACTGGTCGCTGAGCCAGAATGATGCCAAACATACGGACCGCTGTTCATGCGCACATTACACAGAAGGCAGCATTGTGACCCCGAACACCACGTCGCTACCAGACCCCTAGGCTTCATCTAGATAGTTATATAAGTCTATGGCTGCTACATTCTGCTAATCATTATCATCTTCATCATCATGTTCATCAGATAGGCATCGCTATAGTTGGTACTGTAGGTTGAGAAGTGTACTATTTTCAAAACAAATATCCAAATATTGAAGATAGCTGACTAATGGTATTACTGTATAAATGTTGAAGGTACCTGACTAATGGTATTACTGTATAAATGTTGAAGGTACCTGACTAATGGTATTACTGTATAAATGTTGAAGGTACCTGACTAATGGTATTACTGTATAAATGTTGAAGGTACCTGACTAATGGTATTACTGTATAAATGTTGAAGGTACCTGACTAATGGTATTACTGTATAAATGTTGAAGGTACCTGACTAATGGTATTACTGTATAAATGTTGAAGGTACCTGACTAATGGTATTACTGTATAAATGTTGAAGGTACCTGACTAATGGTATTACTGTATAAATGTTGAAGGTACCTGACTAATGGTATTACTGTATAAATGGTATGTTAGGACATGAAGAGAGTCGGCTAAACTAAAGATTTTCTCATCATAATTATACAGTATGCCCTGAAAAACATAAAATGTTAACAGATCAAAGATCATCTTCCCCTCCCCCAATCCTAACTTTAACCATTAGTGGGGGAAATACAAGATCACCATACATGGGCAACTTCCCCTTAAACCTGGAAATATTACCCAACACTGATGAGGTCAAGGGCCACAACATCAACAAATGACAAGGGACTTACCATCATGGGTTTGGTGCTGAAGCGTAGTTTCCTCTTCTGAGGGATATCCTCCTTCTCTTCTTCTGGTAGACCAGGGATCTCAGTAAGATCATTCCCAGGGTCGTAGATGACATCATCGTCACCATAAAGGTCATCGTCAGGGTCAGTACAGCTCTCCCAGCCCTGGTAGCACGCGTCCCCATCCGCGTTAAAAATCACCCTTTCGTTCCCACTGTATTCCTCATTGGGCTCTTCTGCCTGGTCCTCTGGAGAGACCCTGGGCCTGGAGGAGGCCTTCTCCACCTCCACCTCCTCCCCAAGGGCCTCTGCCTCGCCCTGGGCTTCATCCTGGGCTGGGGTGGCTGGGGTATCAGGGGTGTCCTCAGAAGTCTTGTCCCCGACAATGGTGTCAGTCGTGGGCTTTGAGTCCATGCAGACTCCCTCTGTCTCTCTGAAGGTTTCGGTTTCCTCCGCCTGTTTCTCATCACACGATCCGTTCACCTCGCCTCCGTTGGTGGTGGCCCTTACGGGATGTCTCTCTCTGTCCCTCTGTCCTAACTCCCCTGCTGTCTCCTCTCTCTCCTGGGGCTCCTCCTGTTGCGGGACGGGTTTTAGCTCCACTGCCTCTGATAGCGGGCTGGGGCTGAGGAGGTCCTCTGAGGACGAGGATATGGGTAATTTCCCCCCCACGCGGATCCTGCACCCTCCGCCAGGCACCGGGGACTGGCGCGAGTCGTCTTCGCTGACGTCGCTGTGCCGGTGGGAATTGTCAGGGGAGTATAGTGCCCGGCCTCGGTAGCCTCGCCGGAATGAACCCTCGCCCCCTCCTCCCCCTCCCTGTTGGTCGACGCTCTCAAACACAGCGCTCAGCTGGCTCACTGTGGGTGACTGGGCTTCCGTTCTGGAACACAGCGAGTCCAGGGAGTCTGTGCTGCCCCTGTTGGAGCGCGCCCCTCGCCAGTCGTCCAGGTGCTCATAAGAACCCCTCTTCTCCCGACCGTAGGAGTAGACAGGTGACTGGGAGGCGTCGCGCGACTGCTGCTCAAACAGCCTCCTGGTCTCTATGACCTTTGACCCTGCACTGGTTCGGTCTGCTGTAGGGTGCTGCGTGAGCTTGATGACCGAGCCGTCCGCCTTGTTGATGAAGTTGGTGGGCTTGGTCATCTTCTGAGGCGATGGGTCTTCCCGCCTGGTGGCGGCGACGGTGCTCTCTGTGCCCTGCATCTGCATGAACATGTCCTTGATGCGGCTGACGTGTGCGCCATACTGTCGTCCTCTGCGCTGGGTGACCCGCTCAGGGTCCTTGAGCTGGGGCTCCTTGCCGTCCTGCCGGGACGGCTGGTCGAAGGCCTTCTTCAGGGCCTGGAACTCTGTCCTATAGGCGTTGCGGTGAGGGGAGGCGCTCCGGAGAGTGGTCCTCTCCCCCGAGGCCTCCGTCTTCAGCATGATGGCGTCAGAGGCGAGGAGGCGGAGGGGATCTCAGCAGCATCGCTGGGCCTTCATCTCACATATATTACTGTAGCGTCCAGCGAGTGCCCTGCCTGTGTGATTATCACTGTGATTTGATTTCACACTTCATTTGTGGCAATGAACACCTGGGAGAGATAAGGAGATGCCTGTTAGATACAAGAGATACCAAGCAACCTGTCATTGTCAAGAGGTCGCTCCTCTTTTCAGTTCGCAGCAGCTAGCGACTGGAACGTGCTGAAAAAAAACAGTCAAACTGGACAGTTTTATCTCCATCTCTTCATTCAAAGACTCAATCATGGACACTCTTACTGACAGTTGTATTGTTGTCTCTACCTTCTTGCCCTTTGTGCTGTTGTCTGTGCCCAATAATGTTTGTACCATGGTTTGTGCTTTTTGCCTTTTGGTAGGTCGTCATTGTAAATAAGAATTTGACTTGCCTAGTTAAATAAACATTAATAAAAAATAAAAAATTAAAATAGTGAGGTTTTACACTACAGCATGCTGGGGAGATCCATTGCAATTCAGCTTTCGAAAATGTCACGAACAACACCATTTCTATGAATCTGAAGTGAAAGTGCAAGCTAATCATAGACAACGCTTAGCACAAGACGTGCATTGAATGTTAAAAGGTATTTGCCCTCTAAAAGGATCTGTTTAGAAAGTAGTGTGTTTACCCATATATCTAATCAATACACACTTCCTCACGTGGAAGATAAAACATGCACTGATCAATATGGGCGATGGAAATCATGTGTGGGCCACTTGCAGTTATAAACCGGGTGTTTCAAGTTTATAACAGCAATAAGGCACCTCGGGGGTTTGTGGTATATGGCCAATATACCATGGCTAAGGCCTGTATCCAGGCACTCCGTGTTGCGTCATGCATAAGAACAGCCCTTAGCCGTGGTATATTGGCCATATACCAAACCCCTCGCGCCTTATTGCTTAATTAGAGACTAAACATTAAACATCTTGAACTCTGTCCAATACATTTACATGAATAGATGTGGCCTGGGAGGGCATAGGCCCACCCACTTGGGAGCCAGACACACCCACTTGGGAGCCAGGCCCAGCCAATCAGAATTCGTTTTTTCCCACAAAGGGGCTTTATTACAGACAGAAATACTCCTCCGTTTCATCAGCTGTCTGGTAGGCTGGTCTCAGACGATTGCGCAGGTGAAGAAGCCTGATTTGAGTTCCTTGGCTGGCGTGGTTACACGTGGTCTGCGGTTGTAATGCCGGTTGGACGTACTGCCAAATACTCTAAAATGACGTTGGAGGTGGCTTATGGTAGAGAAATTAACATTTAATTTTCTGGCAACTGATCTGGTGGACATTCCTGCAGTCTGCATGCCAATTGCACTCTCCCTCAAAACTTGAGACATCTATGGCATTGTGTTGTGTTACAAAACTACACATTTTAGAGTGGCCTTTCATTGTCCCCAACACAAGGTGCACCTGTGTAATGATCATGCTGTTTAATCAGCTTCTTGATATGCCACACCTGTCAGGTGGAGAGATTATCTTGGCAAAGGAGAAATGCTCACTAATAGGGATGTAAACAAATGTGTGGGAAAAATGTGAGAGGAATAAGCTTAATGAGCGTATGGAACCTTTCTGGGATCTTTAATTTCAGTTCATGGGACCAACATGTTTGTTCAGTATAGTTTACTGCCACACCCACTGCCCCGGCCCGTAGCATTCTGCATGGTCATCACGATTAATACCAGGTCTGAAGGACAGTTCAGCTCATAAACACCCAGGCCGGCCAGATGGTTTTAGGGAAAGGATGCAAGGGGGAGTTGTTTAAACACCACAAATAACTGTGATATAATCCATTGATAAAAAATAATATTGTGGATTCCATTTGTTTACAATTATAAGTATGTATAGGCTACATAACGTACTGTTTATGTCATTTGAAAATGTCATTTTAATTTCATAATCAAATGTCCTTATTTCAAATGTGTTTTCATGTGTTACTACTATTCGATTACTGTACTTTCAACATACCACTACCCTGTTTGTGAGATTCAAATAGTTTATTTGCTAATCCCACATAGGCTACAATTTAAGCTATAAAATCTAGAACATTAAACCACGACACACAACAACAGAGATACATGTTACAATGTTACAAAGTGAAAAGATATCGGATGCCGCCAGCAATGGTTGTGTAGCACCCAGTCGATTTTCATGATCAGCAGGACTCCAGTCAACGAATGGCAAATTGCAACATTCTGCGAACGCACCCCTTTGCTACTGTGATAAACACGATAAACGTACTATAGACATTTTCGGAAAGCAGCAGTAGACTATATAGTCTATCCGCCAAGCCATTTCATCAACGTCCCACATAAATGGTAAACTTCGAGATTCAAAAGATAAAACTGAAACGTGTAACATTGTATCAGCTCGAGCTCTATCCAACATCCAACGAACAGATAGACGCGCCTCACCCGCACAGGTCATGGTGGTTGACAGCTCCATATCAACTGAATATTCTGATCAATTATTTCATTTCACTAGCCCATGTACAAGGAAAACGCTACTGCATAGTGTTGTTGATCATGTTTAGAAAAAGCAGAAGTTAACTGTTTACCACACATAGGCTACCCTTTCAACAATGCACAACAAGAGTGACTTACGTTAATTGCTTCGTGTGATGAATGACCACAACTTAAATATAGTCCCGTAAAAATTCACATAACATACTCTGCTTTCGTTATAAACCCCATCGAATACGACATTTCTATTCAAGCCCGTCGATAGTCCAGTATTGTATCGCCCTACTGAGACACTACAAGCCGTGATCTACACATCGCTAGACAACGCCATTGCAGGCAATGGGTGATGCTGACATGCACATTGGGGGAGTAGACGCTATTAAATATTCCATCTCAATGAGAGGTGCGCAACTGCGTGTTTTCTAAGGTGAACACATCTTATGAATCTTAATCAACGAGTAACGAATACATACTTTACATTTAGGAGATATGATGTTTTGCTAATGGCATACACATGTGACAGGTGTTTAACCTTATCGCAGTAATGGTTTGGTCCAATAATATGCATGGACGGGGTTCCACTAAACTGCAGTCTGGCAGAAATACCACCACAAATAACTTTACTGGCTTTATTACTGTATCGAGCTCCAGCACAACACAGACCACGCGGAAAAAATATACATTTGTAAATGTTTTCATCAGTTGTTATGTTGGTGTTGGATATTCACACAGATGATGTCGTCAATGGCTTCCATCTGTAACATTAAAAGTCCAAATGTTTAATATAAATGTTAGTTTAAATGGCTAGTTGCGAGACAAAGCTAGCCTATCACGTACAGTAGATATAACAGATAATGCAGATGTGTGTGTTAAACTGAGAAATACATTTAAAGTTATTTTGATATATTATATTCATTCATCTGAGGGCCATTACGCCTATAGCCTACTTAGCCTACTATCTACCTAAGGGGTCAAATGTAACAATACACACAATATTAATCTAAGAAAACAATGCTGCGTTTGATCACTCGGATCAAGAAAGCCAGCCTACAGCATGTGGCTGACTGGGCCATGTGATTAAGAATGGAGAGCTTTGTCTGAAAGGTTCTCATTATTTCTTTTCTAATGTGGGGAAGCCATTTTAATAATAACAACATCATGCACTTCACTCTCACAAAAATACACACTTGTGGTATTACTAGTATATGCTGTACCACACTATTCGCTTGACATGCTCATAATTGAGATGCAATGAAGAAAGGGGAGAGGTGTCACGTGGGGTGTTTGTTTAGAGTGTTTCAGGGTTTGTTGGGCTATGGTATTATGTAAGAGGGGTGTTTGTTTTATGTGTTCTGTTTTTTTTGGTCTATGTTCTATGTTAGTGTATTTCTATGTTCAGTCTAGTCTATCTATTTCTATGTTTAGTTCATTGGATTGACCTTCAATTGGAGGCAGCTGTTCCTCGTTGCCTCTGATTGAAGGTCCTATGTATAGGGGTGTTTTTGTAATGGGATTGGTGGGTAGTTGTCTCCTGTTTAGTGTCTGAGCACCTGATAGGACTGTTAGTGTCGTTTGTTTTGTAGACGTGATTTGTTTGTTTTTCCTTCTTCACATTAAAAAGAAGATGAGTATACACGGTCCCGCTGCGTTTTGGTCTGATCCTTACGACGCCCGTGTCACGTCCTGGCCAGTATAAGGGTTAATTAGTATTGTAGTTTGGTCAGGACGTGGCAGAGGGTATTTGTTTTATGTGGTTCTGGGTGTTGTATGAGTTAGGAGGGCATTTGATTTAGTATTCCGGGGTTTTGGGCACTGGGTGAGTTTCATGAATTCTGTGTTTAGCCTTAGGCCTTACCAGACTGTTTTTGTTGATCGTTCGTGTTTTTGTTATTTTTTTGTACGTTCATTTTGAAAGTTAATAAAAGTCAAGATGAGCCTACACGTACCTGCTGCGTTTTGGTCCTCCTTCACCGACGACAACCGTGACAGCCCGTTACAAGAGGATCAGGTTTAATGCAGTTCGTTGTGGAATAAATAGATTTCACATTGGCATGATGATCAGCTGGATCAAATGCTTGTCTGTTTAGAAAATGAGAATCCAGGACAGAGTGAAGGCATGTGCTCATTTTGCAAAATTCTTGACCAACATTGTTTCCCCCACTGAATACAGTGTTTTGTACTCGACTGGCCAATGAACGGGAATCCTCATATACAGTAGACTATGGTATATTATGAGATACTGTACATGACACTCACCATATCTACCCACAAGCACTAGCACCTCAAATCTGTACACGTTGCTAAGCAACCTAAATATAATCTTGGAAATTGAGAGAGAAAAACAACCTGTCACTGCAGAGAAGAGGAGATGCCATGCTGTTCTTCAATGTGCATTGAACGCACCAAATCAAGATCCTAATAAAACAATCCGTATACACACAGTATAAGATACTAATGCATCATTCATAACACACACACCATCATTGATCACACGCAAATATAGGTATGCCAGTTATAAAGACCATTAAAAGTGTGCCCTATCTGTCCCCTGCATAATACACTCCAAGGGAGCAAGATGGAGACTTAAGAGTCAGATGGACCCTTCTTTCCTTTACCAGGTCCCTTGGCTGAGCTGAATAGGCCAAAGAGCAAAGGGGGCTGAGAGGCTGAGCATGACCATCTGTCTGCTGGCTCTCCACAGGGGGAGAACAGATTTTAATAGACTTCTCAGTCATCTCACTGCCCTCTTTACAGCTGGGTTTACACAGTGGAAGGATGGATGGAGGAGTTATGTTGGTCACGCAAGGTCAATAGAACATGCGCAAAGGGAGATAGAGTTTGTTAATCTATTAGATTATCTAAATTAAAATAGTGATGATGTTTACAATTGGTGAAATTGCATCACACCCGTTTTAATGATAGGCGTGCGGGAAGGATATTTTCCAGCTTCTGCGCCAGATGTACCGACCAATGAAAGCGCGAGCGTTCGAATGAGGAGGCGGAGGCTGGAATTTCATGGATGCTTGTTATGTCTGTCAAACCACTAGCGATTAGAAAAATATAGATTTTCATATAAAAATAAACATTCGCAAATGCAATATGGATACTGTGGTTGTTGTCGTATGGCTTTCTATGGGTACGTATCGCTTTTGAATGTAAATATTGAGAAATAGGTAGGCTTTTTTGTATTAGCAATATTAGCTAGTCGCCTGCTAGCTTGCTACAGCAGCTAACACGTTATGTGGTTGGTGGGTTGGTCATTTTTTCCCACTGCCATGGAAAAATGGCTAAGGTTAGC
This sequence comes from Salmo trutta, assembly GCF_901001165.1. Classification (NCBI taxonomy): domain Eukaryota; kingdom Metazoa; phylum Chordata; class Actinopteri; order Salmoniformes; family Salmonidae; genus Salmo; species Salmo trutta. The sequence continues at coordinate 30,758,996 of NC_042990.1, forward strand.
TTTCTATCCCGTTATTCGGAGATAATAGTGGCCTTGCCGTTTAAATCTACACTATTTAGCTATTTAGAATATGAGATTATTAGCTATTGGTAGAATTAACTGGCTACATATATCTACCGGTATTTTACCATTTAAAGTTATTTTAACGTACTGTTGCAATAATGTTATTACTCCAAGGATGTGTTGGTGATTCCTCCAACATTTCTCTTTCGCGGATACATTGTATCATCTTATTCAAACCAGTTGTCCTACATGTATTATAACATACCAATATCACATAGCTACAGTAAATCTAAGTATGTCATGCAATTGATGGGCAAAAGTTATCTTAATCTTTTATTTCTTATACTGTCGTCATATCATTATGAATTGAATACATTTGCATGACATTATGTAGAAGCCAAAATAATGCATTAGGCCTAATATTGTGTCAAAACATCTTTCCTATGTCACCACATGATTATAAGTACATTTTGCCATGTGCCTAGATGTGCTAGAAATTACGAGTGAAGCATTCAGCAATTTATTTTGCAAACATGCCTCTGTTTGAGAAAAGGTTCAAAATAAGTATTGCTTTTGTTTGTGTTTGTTGGTCTATTAAGTTTTCATTGTGCATGTATCTGGTTTCACACACACTGATGTGATTGGGAGAAACATCCATGTACAGCCTAATCTGGGTTTGAAGCAGAGAACTGCCACACAAGACGGTGAGTGGGCTGTGCAGTGGTGCACATCTTGTGTGACTCCTCCCTGACCCCCCCCCCCCTCTCTATTCTCTTAACAAGGTGGTGACACCCTAAAGTAGTTCCCTATTAATGGACACCCATTGTGTTGATTGTAACAGACTGTGGTGTAACCTCTTCTGCTTTGTTTGTAATCTTTGCTCTTCGGTTTGTTTGAGTCACAGTCTAATTCTGACTAGCCCTAATTGTATTATTTTGAGATGCTGTAAGTGAGAGTGTCCTTGGTTACTGTAACTTTTTTAAGAGACTTTCCAGTGGATAGTCAAAATGTTGATGCCCGCCTATCCTAGACAATAGCCCGCTACTTGTTTACAGCCCTCTCCAAAAGACACCATGACCTGGAGCGAGAAAATATATTCCTTGTTAGTTACCTCAGTCCAGAATGGTTGTGCATCAAGTTCAGTCTAGGTGCAGTAGGGACGTCTGAGTTTGCTGTGGTCCTCCCCTGCTAGCGACCGCTGCCTATAGAGCCAGTTACCCAGCACAGTTTCACTCCAGTCTAGAGAGACAGACCACAGGCTAGATCAAGTCTAATAGTGCTCCCATAAGTCTGTGTAGTTTTAATGCAAACTAAAAGCACATGCATTCCCCCTGACCGGAAAGGACAGATAGATCCACCTCCACCACCTTACATTCAACTGAACAACAGGACAGAGGACATCCTTTTGCTGCCTACGCCAGCCTTTCAACAGACAAGCTCTTTTTTACTGTGTGGCCAATGACATTAATAAAGACTATTTCTGGGCTGAGGCTGCTGTGTGCCCAAGGTCGGGTTGGTCCATAAAGGCATAAAAGCGGGTTATCCATTCTGTTAGTGATCTGCAGCAAGGGAACATGGCAAGGTGTGTGTTTTGTGTGTATACCATAGCTAATATGAATGTGTGTGTGTGTGTGTGTGTGTGTGTGTGTGTGTGTGTGTGTGTGTGTGTGTGTGTGTGGGTCCTGCCATGGTTAGGGAGTTGAGCATTAACCATGAATGGGTGATGTATTAGAGGGAGCTGTTGGTTCATCATCTCCAGAAGGCCTTGCTGTGCCCAGAGAGCCAGGTGTAAGCAGATCTGATGCTATTAGCACACCCTGTCGCTAGCTTAACCAATGATCTCTGCTTTCTTTGTTTGGAGTCGCTGGACTGCATTCCAAATGGCACCCTATTCCCTATATAGACTACCTTTGACCAGGGTCCATATGGCACTGGTTGAAAGTAGTGAACTATGTAGGGAATAGGGTGCCAGTTGGGATTCAGCCCTGTTGGAGTCTCTAAGGTTTCGTCTGGCAGTGACCTGGGGAAGGCCATCTGGGCTGAGACAGAAATAGAATTAGGAATGTTGACCTGAATGTGGATATCCATTCTAGTAAGTCTCCCTCTATTAACGGACACATCTGTGGACAACATGTGTTAATTAAACCACATCAAGAGTCTCTGAAAAGAAGGGTCAATGTTTGACCTTGGCTGTGGCTGTAACCGCCATGTGGTTTTAGAAAATAAGCTTGACTGTGTTGTGAGAGGGCTGCGTCTTAAGTGGCATCCTATTCCCTATACCAGTGGTTCCCAACCTTTTCGGTTACTGTACCACCAGCTGAACTTTGCTCTGTCCAGAGTACCACTGAAGTATCCCTCATGTGCATTTTACCAGTAGGCCTATGGTCTCATGAGTCTTCTCAAGTACCCCCTGTAGATAGGCCAAGTACCCCCAGGGAACCACTGCCCTATGTAGAGTTGAAGTCAGAAGTTTACATACACCTTAGCCAAATACATTTAAACTCAGTTTTTCATAATTCCGGACATTTAATCCTAGTAAAAATTCCCTGTTTTAGGTCAGTTAGGATCACCACTTTATTTTAAGAATGTGAAATGTCAGAATAATAGTAGAGAGAATGATTTATTTCAGCTTTTATTTCTTTCATCACATTCCCAGTGGGTCAGAAGTTTACATACATTCAATTAATATTTGGTAGCATTGCCTTTAAATTGTTTAACTTGAGTCAAATGTTTCGGGTAGCCTTCCACAAGCTTCCCACAATAAGTTAGGTGAATTTTGACCCATTCCTCCTGACAGAGCTGGTGTAACTGAGTCAGGTTTGTAGGCCTCCTTGCTCGCACACGCTTTTTCAGTTCTGCCCACAAATTTTCTATGGGATTGAGGTCAGGGCTTTGTGATGGCCACTCCAATACCTTGACTTCGTAGTCCTTAAGCCATTTTGCCACAACTTTGGAAGTATGCTTGGGGTCGTTGTCCATTTGGAAGACCCATTTGCGACCAAGCTTTAACGTGTTGACTGATGTCTTGAGATGTTGCTTCAATATATCCACATAATTTTCCTATCTCATGATGCCATCTATTTTGTGAAGTGCACCAATCCCTCCTGCAGCAAAGCAGCCCCACAACATGATGCTGTCACCCCCGTGCTTCATGGTTGGGATGGTGTTCTTCGGCTTGCAAGCCTCCCCCTTTTTCCTCCAACCATAACAATGGTCATTATGGCCAAACAGTTCTATTTTTGTTTCATCAGACCAGAGGATATTTCTCCAAAAAGTACAATCTTTGTCCCCATGTGCAGTTGCAAACTGTAGTCTGGCTTTTTTATGGTGGTTTTGGAGCAGTGGCTTCTTCCTTGCTGAGCGGCCTTTCGGGTTATGTCGATATAGGGCTCGTTTTACTGTGGATATAGATACTTTTGTACCTGTTTCCTCCAGCATCTTCACATGGTCCTTTGATGTTGTTCTGGGATTGATTTGCACTTTTCGCACCAAAGTACGTTCATCTCTAGGAGACAGAATGCGTCTCCTTCCTGAGCAGTATGACGGCTGCGTGGTCCCATGGTGTTTATACTTGCGTACTATTGTTTGTACAGATGAACGTGGTACCTTCAGGCGTTTGGAAATCGCTCCCAATGATGAACCAGACTTGTGGAGGTCTACAATTTTTTTCTGAGGTCTTGGCTGATTTCTTTTGATTTTCACATTATGTCAAGCAAAGAGGCACTGAGTTTGAAGGTAGGCCTTAAAATACATCCACAGGTACACCGCCAATTGACTCAAATGATGTCAATTAGCCTATCAGAAGCTTCTAAAGCCATGACATCATTTTCTGGAATTTTCCAACCTGTTTAAAGTCACAGTCAACTTAGTGTATGTAAACTTCTGACCCACTGGAATTGTGATGCAGTGAATTGTAAGTGAAATAATCTGTCTGTAAACAATTGTTGGAAAAATGACTTGTTTCATGCACAAAGTAGATGTCCTAACTGACTTGCCAAAACTATAGTTTGTTAACAAGACATTTGTGGACTGGTTGAAAAACGAGTTTTAATGACTCCAACCTAAGTGTATGTAAACTTCCAACTTCAACTGTACATTAGTGCATTACTTTTGACAAGGGCTCCTAGTGCTCTGGTCAAAGTAGTGCACTATTCAGCAAAACATTTTTTAACCTTTATTTAACTAGGCAAGTCAGTTAAGAACAAATCCTTATTTACAATGCCGGCCTACCGGGGAACAGTGGGTTAACTGCCTTGTTCAAGAGCAGAACGACAGATTTTTACCTCGTCAGCTCAGGGATTCGATCAAGCAACTTTTTGGTTACTGGCCCAACGCTCTAACTACTAGGCTACCTGCAGCCCCACGTTTAGCTTTATCAGTGTGGTGATATTGAAACAACATTCAGCTTTGGGCTAGTAATATCCCTACACCATAGCTCAATGATCATAGCAGATGCCAGGCAGGTTCTATGGCTGATTCCAACCCTGTGCTTATTTCACAACTATACAACCGTTTAGATCATTGACCACCTTTTCCTTTGACCAGGTCCCCGAGGGACCTGGGACACTTTAAGGTTTAGTGTTTTGCTTCAGATGGGTTTCACAGATCTATTTGGGCATTTTACATAGTCTATTGAGACATTTGTTCACAGTCTGATTTTGATTGGGCTTCAAACAACTGTGTGTACTGGATAGGACATAGGCTAGTGTCTGTGTGTACTGGATAGGACATAGGCTAGTGTCTGTGTGTACTGGATAGGACATAGGCTAGTGTCTGTGTGTATTGGATAGGACATAGGCTAGTGTCTGTGTGTATTGGATAGGACATAGGCTAGAGTCTGTGTGTACTGGATAGGACATAGGCTAGTGTCTGTGTGTACTGGATAGGACATAGGCTAGTGTCTGTGTGTACTGGATAGGACATAGGCTAGTGTCTGTGTGTACTGGATAGGACATAGGCTAGTGTCTGTGTGTACTGGATAGGACATAGGCTAGTGTCTGTGTGTACTGGATAGGACATAGGCTAGTGTCTGTGTGTGTCGTGTTACCTTAATCTGACTGTGTTGCCTGTAATCTCTTCTGTACCAGAGTGGTTTAACCCATTATATGGACTCTTGCAGTGTTTACCGTAACTCCAATTAACTACAGATTATGGGCCGGTTTCTGGGACACAGAATCTTGGACTAAAAAGCATGTTCATTCTCTGTTGAAAGTGATTTTTTTAGTCCAGGTAGGACTAGGCCTAATCTGTGTCCGGGAAAGTGGCCTAAATCTCCTAATATGTCTTAATAATGATGAATGAATGAAGATGATGGTAACATGTTTTCCAGTAGGGAGTAGGGACCTTTTTTCAGCTCTTCCAGGCTCAATTTGCTGCAAATGGAGTTGGATTTATTTGTCTGCAGTCATGAACAGTGGAGCTGTCTCTCTCTTTGACACACACACACACACACACACACACACACACACACACACACACACACACACACACACACACACACACACACACTGTACTGCAGTTCTCCCTCCCCCTCCCATCCCAGCACACTCACTCTCCTATGGTGATTAAAAACTTAGCTCCCACCCACTGGAGGAGGAGGATGGAGAAAAAGAAAGAAGAAGAAACGCTCTGTCAAACCAGAGTAGAGGAGGCGGAGGAGGGGGAGAGGGGGAGGAGGTAGAGGGGGAGGAGGTAGAGGAGGAGGGGGAGGAGGAGCTGCCATTTGCCTCTGCAACACTTCCTGAATAAAGAATAAGTGTGTGTTTGTGTTGTGAATGGATAGACTCTGGTATAATGGGAGTCAGGGAGTATGAGACAGAGAAGAATAGCAGCGCTATTGTGCTTCTTAAAGCTACAGTCTGGGATTGGGACAACCATTTTTGTACTTTTACATGAATGATATAGAGCCATTGATTATTGGGGAATATAACATACAAATGCCTCATGACTTTTGCAAAATTGTCTTACCCTTTCAGAACCCCCCATTCGGCAACTGCTTACATAAACAAGTGGCGGGGCAGCCATTTCTTGTTTGAATCCCAGACTGTAGCTTTAAGAGGCTGACTGAGTCCCAGTGCTGGTGCTACTTACTGCTGTTGACAACCATTCACTGCACTGGCACTCTGACTCTCTGGTTTCTGATATCATAGGCCTTTCGCCCTTAACAACTACTGACAAGTCGACTGTAGCCTGGGTGCCTGGCTGACTGTTCTTGGACTCATCAGTGTTAGGCTAGGCCTATATCAAAGAGACTGAATCATTTAAACCTCTCTGGCTATATAGTACTGGCCTTGTTTGGCAAGAAAACAAATTGGTTAAAGGGGAAATCTGCAGTTTGAACAATAACAAAACAGTTACCCCTGCCGCTGATTTGGTAAACAGCTTAGGGATGGGGCTGGAGAAATGTAACCACTCTCAAACTCATGAACTATGAATACAGGGCCTGATTATCCATGATATAACATGTATAGTTTTAACCATGTTTTGAGGCTATACAGTGTTTGTTTACATTTACATTGTTTACAAACAAATCACTAAAACAAGCAAATTTTTTAGGTTCTGATGGGGTATGACAGTTGAATTAAGCACATGAGGCAGATGAAGTTATATTTAAGCAATAAGGTCCGAGGGGGTGTGATATATGGCCAAAATACCACGACTAAGGGCTGTTCTTAAGCACGACGCAACGCGAACCCCTGAGGTGCCTTATTGATATTATAAACTGGTTACCAACATAATTAAAGCAGTAAAAATATTTTTTGTCATACCCGTGGTATACGGTCTGATATACCACAGCTGTCAGCCAATCAGCATTCAGGGCTTGAACCACCCAGTTTATATTCTTCAATAATCAATGGGTATATGGTCCCGTATGGATCAGTTGGTAGAGCATGGCGCTTGCAACGCCAGCGTTGTGGGTTTGAGTACCACCGGGGACCAGTATGAAAATGTATAAACTCACTACTGTAAGTGGCTCTGGGTAAGAGTGTCTGCTAAATGACTAAAATGTTTAGTCAGGTCCATAATTATTGGCACCCTTGATAAAGATGAGGAAAAAATGACTGTATAAAATAAATTATACAAATAATGAGCTATACTGCATGCTCAAAACATTTCAAATTGTATTATTTTATACTAATACAATTTCTAAGAGAAAGATACTTTTTTTAATAAGTAATAAAATAATCTAAAAAAGATTGGGGTTAAAAATGATTGGATCCCCTGTTTGCAGCACTCCAGCACCCTCCCCTTGCGAGGATAATGACACAGCCTTTTTAAAAAGCTTTCAGTATTTTATGCTCATCTTTATCAAGGGCGCCAATAATTATGGACCTGGTTAGTTTAAAAGTAAAAAAATGGATGTAGCAACTGCAGATTGCCCCTTTGAAGCAGAAATAAACTGCCACCCAGATTACGTTGATTTATCAGTCACAAGTCCAAATGATGTGAAAACCATAAAAGACTACAGCACTTTCCCCTCACATGTTTTGATGGTGATTTTCACCTTGTAAAGAGACATTTTCTCCCTCCTGAATGTGGTTGGCAGGGGCTGTAATGATGAAGACACACACGGACGCACACACATACACACACACACACACACACACACACACACACACACACACACACACACACACACACACACACACACACACACACACACACACACACACACACACACACACACACACACACACACACACACACACACAGGAGTCCCAGCTAATAACCTCTGTGTCCTCTCTCTCTGTGCTCCAGTGGTCACCATCCTGTCGAGGTCGCACGCTGACCGGAACGTCTACCCGTCTGCAGGCGTGCTGTTTGTCCACGTGCTGGAGAGAGAACACTTCAAAGGAGAGTTCCCTCCCTATCCCAAACCTGGTCTGTGTCTGTGTTCCTCATTGGATCTCTCAATTCAATAATAACCGAATTCCAATTGTACTATTACTACTAGTAGGCTACCTATTTATTATTAATACTAATGATAAATACTCATCTATTCAGTAATAAAATATATTTCGCTAAGCTACAGTACAGCAAATACAGAGACCGTTTCACTATCACCATCAATGTCAGTGTCAGAGTAGAATTTACATCTCTCAGTCTCAAATCACGCTCTCAGGGCCTCGTTGACTAACTACTAGGCTAAGCGTTTATTGTACATGTACCAACGTCTGTCCGTACAGGGGATTCCAGCAACGACCCCATCACCTTCAACACCAACCTGATGGGCTACCCAGACCGGCCAGGCTGGCTGCGTTACATCCAGAGAACCTCACACAGCGATGGGGTGCTCTACGGATCCCCCACTGCAGAACACGTGGGCAAGGCCACCATCATAGAGGTGTTGGCTCCATGTGATGCTAAAGGAGTTAGAGTTGTTTGTCTGCAGTCATGAACAGTAGAGCTTTCTCTGACACACACACACACACACACACACACACACACACACACACACACACACACACACACACACACACACACACACACACACATTAAACTACAGTACATTAGTAGTTGTAGATTCAATCAATCAATCAATGAATACATTATAACATTGAATGTTTTGAACATTGAAATGTTTTGAACATTGACATTTTCAGACTTGGGGGATGTATAATCATGTGCATTCACAGGGTCTTGTCCGCAGTTAAGTTTGCCAGCCAGGGTCCTATCAGTCAGATATGTGGATCACAACCTGTAACAATCATAGTAGTGGTTAGGGGTATAATTTACATGATATAGTTCAGCAATAGAGCTCCACAGTGGAGGTGTCATAATACCCATAAAACCTAGCGGTCAAGCAGGGAAATGGTTCCAATCGTTTTTCCACCAATAATTTTTCCCATAAGGGATTTTAGAAACACTCCAGGGTAAGCCTACATGAAACACAGCCCTTATTTGAAGTGTTTCTGGGTATTATGACGTGTACTGTGATACTCTATGTTCACAGGTAGATGTATAGATTTTTTGCACATATGTAATAGCTGTCACATGGTGCGTTGTGATATAGCTTTTTTTCTAGGGTTTTAGACGTGTCTAAACTACTGTAGCATGTTCTCAAAGGCTTTAGGTTCCCTGTAGGAATGTTCCTGTAGGATGCAGTGCCCCAATTCCTTCTTCCCTCTGAGCCTTCTACTATGGAATATGTTTGCATCTGGCTCGGACCTCGCCGGCGAGCCTCAGCCTAGGACATAAATCTGTAGTGATCTGGGCTTAAACTTTTACCCTTATGTGTTCCAGATTACTGCCTATAACAGACGCACTTTCGAAACGGCCAGGCACAACTTGGTCATAAACATCATGTCCACGGAAGGTAAGAAAGAGAGCGAGAGACAAAGGACAAGCTTAGTGAGGACATGATGAAGCAAGATGTTCTTAGTTTAAATCTAGAGGGTTTCTTCCGACGTTGACTCAAATACCCTAAAGCTAATTATTCTATTTCCTTGAAGATTGGCTGAATAACATTCACATAATATATATTAATATATTATCCAGAATACATCAAGCTAAAAGGCTAACACTATACACTCAACCAGACCGACAATTTTTTATTTAAGTGTCAACACAGTCCAATACGGGACTCACAGTTGTGCAAATCAATAAACACACTTCTGAAAGCGCTCTCTGAAAATCCACTGTCTGCAATTGACTGAAAACTGGCCTAGTACTCTAAACAAGTAGTTAGATTGTAACAGTACATTTATTCTAATTTGTAAGTCGCTCTGGATAAGAGCGTCTGCTAAATGACTTAAATGTAAAATGTAAATGTATTCTGTGACTTGCAATAAAGTCATACCCAGTGCCACAGTAACCAATGCCTCACTCTGAGTTCCTATAGGGAACACATGATTGTGTATAGGGCAGATTAAAACAGTATTGTGAATGCTCTTCATGTTGAGGTCTACAGCTACAGTACAGGTGTAGGATCTTCATTTGAGCCAGTTTGCCACAGCAGGAAATTAGTCCTGCAGCAACAAGAAATGTGAAATATTATGTAGATTGTAATTAATGGGCATTTTGGTAGGGGTTGATACAGGGAAAATCAAGTTAGACATTTCAAAGTGTAAATTTCCAACTTCAGAAGCCTTTTAAAACCTCAAATACATTACAAGTTCTAAAATGTCCTGTATACATCTCATTATGCTGTACGTCTGTACAGAGTCTCACTCTACATGTGATACAATAGCACCACGGTGCCTGGTGAAAAGCTGCCCAGCTGTTTCTGGCTCACGCGTACTGTGTGACCTCACTCACACTGAGCAGTTACGTCACTAGCCATCTGCCCAGAGCCGAGCCGCTGTCATAACAGACACATAACAGAGCAGACAAACATTGGCCTTTATCGAACAGTTTGTCTGATATTACGGCCATTAAATATCATTACATATGGTTGTCAGTTAGGGATGTATTTACAGCTCGTCTGATGTTACGGACGTTAAATGTCATTACATATGGGTATCAGTTAGGGATGTACTGTACATTTACACTTTGTTCACAGAATGATATTGGGCCTATTAAAATGAACAGATTATATCTGTAATCTCCCTCCCTCCCTCCCTCCCTCCCTCAGAGTACCCACTGCCATACCAGGCAGAGTTCTTCATAAAGAACATGAATGTGGAGGAGATGTTGGCCAGCGAGGTTCTGGGAGACTTCCTGGGCGCAGTGAAGAATGTCTGGCAGCCCGAACGCCTCAACGCCATCAACATCACCTCAGCGCTGGACAGGGGCGGACGCGTTCCCCTGCCCATCAACAATCTCAAAGAGGGGTGAGGGCGTAGAAAAATAATCAGAAACCCTCTTTAGTGCAGTTCAATACATGGTTTAACAGAGTATGAGGATGAATTTACATATCAACATCACCTCGGCGCTGGACGGGGCGGACGCGTTCCCCTGCCTATCAACAACCTCATTGGGGTGAGAAACAGGGTCACTCTCAGCAGCCCTTAAAGGTCAAGAGTAGTTTGATACATAGTTTGATAGAGGATGATGAATTAAAGAATCTTCAGTTGATAGAGGATGATGAATTCAAAAATCTTCAGTTGATAGAGGATGATGGATGAATTCAAGAATCTTCAGTTGATAGAGGATGATGAATTCAAGAATCTTCAGTTGATAGAGGATGATGAATTCAAGAATCTTCAGTTGATAGAGGATGATGAATTCAAGAATCTTCAGTTGATAGAGGATGATGAATTCAAGTATTTTCAGTTGATAGAGGATGATGAATTCAAGTATTTTCAGTTGATAGAGGATGATGAATTCAAGAATCTTCAGTTGATAGAGGATGATGAATTCAAGTATTTTCAGTTGATAGAGGATGATGAATTCAAAAATCTTCAGTTGATAGAGGATGATGGATGAATTCAAGAATCTTCAGTTGATAGAGGATGATGAATTCAAGAATCTTCAGTTGATAGAGGATGATGAATTCAAGAATCTTCAGTTGATAGAGGATGATGAATTCAAGTATTTTCAGTTGATAGAGGATGATGAATTCAAGTATTTTCAGTTGATAGAGGATGATGAATTCAAGAATCTTCAGTTGATAGAGGATGATGAATTCAAGTATTTTCAGTTGATAGAGGATGATGAATTCAAGTATTTTCAGTTGATAGAGGATGATGATTCAAATATTTTCAGTTGATAGAGGATGATGAATTCAAATATTTTCAGTTGATAGAGGATGATGAATTCAAATATTTTCAGTTGATAGAGGATGATGATGTAACGGCCGTTGCAGGGAGTAGACCAAGTCGCAGCGTGGTTAGTGATCATCATGAAATTTATTGAAATAAACACTGAATGAAAAACCAAAGTGCAACAGCTAAACAGTTCTGTCAGGTAAGAATACTAAACAGAAATAAACCACCCACAAAACACAATGAGAAAACCCCTACATAAATATGGTATCTAATCAGAGGCCATGAGATTCAGCTGCCTCCAATTAGAGACCAACCCCAAACAATTCCAACATAGAAACAGAAAAACTAGATATTTAAACACAGAAATAGAATAACATAGATCAACCCCCCCCAAAAAACACACAAAACAAACCCCCTGCCACGCCCTGACCAAACTATCATAACAAAATGACCCCTTACTGGTCAGGACGTGACAGATGAATTCAAATATTTTCAGTTGATAGAGGATGATGAATTCAAGTATTTTCAGTTGATAGAGGATGATGAATTCAAGTATCTTAGGCACTTCCAGGAACAGGACAGAGTAAATATTTAAATATTGCATACAAGGGAAAGAGATAGATACAGACATAAAAGCATGGTTTGTTACCTAAATATGCATCCTCAGAAAGTACTATAGCAGCTTTATAATGCCTTGTCTACTGTCATCATCAAAGTATTGTATTCTTAAAGAAGCATGTTCAGAAAATTGTATTGCATCTGTTGCAACACAAGCATGCACTTACAGATGCTTATGCAATGCAGGAGGAACCTTACAGTAACCTTACCACTGTGAGAGAGAGAGAGACAGAGAGAGAGAGACAGAGAGAGAGAGAGAGAGAGAGAGACAGAGACAGAGAGAGACAGAGCGAGATCAACACACTGTATTAGGCATTACAGCCTCAGACAAACACTGGCAGGCAGTTTTTAGTAGTCAGGGAGAATGAATCCCCATATGAATTGCCATAAGTTGTTCATAAAACATGCATGGCCCCATTTGGGAAGATACAAGTTTGTAGAGGAGAGCCCCATAGAAAGACTTGGCCAGCAGGGCTAAGATATTACTGTAACTGATATTACTGTGTAACCCAGCTGTTAAATCTTCCTCTCCTCTCCTTGACCTTAAATGTGCTTGTGTGTTTGTATGTAGATTAGTCATGTGATATACCACTAACTGTCTCTCTGTCATTACCTGTATTATCAGATATACCACTATCTGTCTCTCTGTCATTACCTGTATTATCAGATATACCACTAACTGTCTCTCTGTCATTATACCTGTATTATCAGATATACCACTAACTGTCTCTCTGTCATTACCTGTATTATCAGATATACCACTAACTGTCTCTCTGTCATTATACCTATATTATCAGATATACCACTAACTGTCTCTCTGTCATTATACCTGTATTATCAGATATACCACTAACTGTCTCTCTGTCATTACCTGTATTATCAGATATACCACTAACTGTCTCTCTGTCATTACCTGTATTATCAGATATACCACTAACTGTCTCTCTGTCATTACCTGTACACCACAGGAGGCTGCTGAGGGGAGGACAGCTCATAATAATGGCTGGAATGGAGTGAATGGAATGAACCACAGGGAAACCACTTTGTTGATGTATTTGATCCCATTCCATTTATTACGTCCCTGCCATTTCAATGAGCCTCCCCAGTTAAGGGGCCGCCAGCCACCTGTATTATAAGCCAGTGTCTAACTCCCTGCCTCTCTCTCCAGTGTGTATGTGATGGTGGGGGCTGACGTGCAGTTCTCTTCCTGCCTGAGGGAGGTGGAGAACCCCCACAACCAGCTGCGCTGCAGCCAGGAAATGGAGCCTGTCATCAGCTGTGACAAGAAGTTCAGGGCCCAGTTCGACATTGACTGGTGCAAGATCAACCTGGTGAGGACTGGACAGGACACTGGAACCATGGTGTGACCTCTTGACCTGTTCTCTGACCATATCAAACAAAAATTAGAGTGTATATGTGTTTGTGTGTGTGATATGTCATATACACACATACACGAATACAGCCAATCCACAATCTTCAGAAGAAAATGTATATTTAGTGATATTTAGGCATGTATACTGAACAAAAATATAAACATTTCAAAGATTTTACTGAGTTACAGTTCATATAAGGAAATCAGTCAATTGAAATAAATTCATTAGGCCCAAATCTATGACTGGGAATACAGATATCCAGGCTGTATCACAACCAGCCGTGATTGGGAGTCCCATAGGACGGCACACAATTTGCCCAGCGTCGTCCGGGTTTGGCCTGTAACGTTCGGCGTCGGGTGATGAAGAAGCGGACCAAAACGCAGCTGGGAGCGAACACATGTTTATTCTTACACTGAATAAAACACGTACACAAAACCAAGAAAATGCCTGATCATTAACTGCTCAACAAAAAGAGACAACAACCCACAAACATCGTGGGGGGAATGGAACTTAAATGTGATTCCCAATCAGACATAACTAGCGACAGCTGTCTGATTGGAAATCACCCCCGAGCCCAACATAGAAATAAACCACAAAGAAAGGCTATAACAAAACATAGAAAATAAACCATAGAAATACCACACCCTGACCAAAATAGCAGAGTTCCCCTGGTCAGGGCGTGACATGGCCGGTGTAGGCCGTCATTGTAAATAAGAATTTTTCTTAACTGACTTGCCAAGTTAAATAAAGGTAAAAAAATAGAAAGATCTATATAATATGCATCTGTTGTTCACAAATACCTTTAAAGAAAAAAGGTAGTGACATGGATCAGAAAACAAGTCAGTATCTGGTGTGACCACCATTTGCCTCATGCAGCACGACACATCTCCTTCACATAGAGTTGATCAGGCTGGTGATTGTGGCCTGTGGAATATTGTTCCACTCCTCTTCAATGGATGTGCGAAGTTGCTGGATATTGGCGGGAACTGGAACATGCTGTCGTACACGTTGATCCAGAGCATTCCAAACATGCTCAATGGGTGACATGTCTGGTGAGTATGCAGGCCATGGAAGAACTGGGACATTTTCAGCTTCCAGGAATTGTGTACAGATCCTTGCGACGTGGGGCTGTGAATTATAATGCTGAAACATGAGGTGATGGCGGCAGATGAATGGCACGACAATGGGCCTCAGGATCTCATCACGGTATCTCTGTGCATTCAAATTGCCATAGATAAAATGCAATTGTGTTCATTGTCTGTAGCTTATGCCTGCCTATACCATAACCCCACCACCACCATGGGGCACTTTGTTCACAACGTTGACATCAGAAAACCGCTCGCCCACACGACGCCATACACGTGGTCTGCGGTTGTGAGGCCCGTTGGACGTACTGCCAAATTCTCAAAAACGACGTTGGAGGTGGCTTATGGTAGAGAAATAAACATTAAATTCTCTGGCAACAGCTCTGGCGAACATTGCTGCAGTCAGCATGCCAATTGCCCACTCCCTCAAAACTTGAAACGTCTGTGGCATTGTGTTGTGTGACAAAATTGCATATTTTAGTGTGGCCTTTTATTGTCCCCAGCACAAGGTGCACCTGTGTAATGATCATGCTGTTTATTCCGCTTCTTGATATGCCACACCTGTCAGGTGGATGGATTATCTTGGCAAAGGAAAAATGCTAACTAGCAGGGATGTAAACAAATGTGTACAAAATTTGAGAGAAATAAGCTTTTTATGCATATGGAACATTTTTGGGATCGTTTATTTAACTCATGAAACATGGGACCAACACTTTACAATAAGCGTTTATATTTTTGTTCAATGTATTTTCCCAGCCACCCTGCTAATACTATATATCTTTTAAGGTTCCAAATTCTGGTAACTTTCCCAAAATGTCCAGGTTGTCCAGAAATCATGTTGGAACATTACTGGAATCAGGAGGGAATAAGCAGGAAACCTGGGAATGCTCCAACCGGGATTTCTGGAAAAATTCTGCATTTTGGGGAAATTAATGGAATTTTGCCACCCTAATATCTATAATAAATGAAGTGCTGATTGAACCTCTCTCTTCTCCAGGTGGACATCACCAAGGTGGTCATGATCCACAGTAACCGTCCGGACCCAGGTACAGGGGTTCTGCCTGACATCGGGGAGTACAACCCCCCATCAGAGTCTCTGAAGAGCAGGGACTTCTTTGCTGACTTCCTCATCACGTTGGCAGTGCCCTCGGCCGTGGCCATGGTCCTCTTCACCATCCTGGGTTATTCCATGTGCTGCCGGCGAGAAGGGGTGTAAGTGTGCAGCTTTCACTTCTGACAGAAAGAGACACACACAGACTAAAACACATGCAGACACAACACACACACACACACACACTAAACACACATTTAGGTCTACACTTTTAAAGAGGAGATGGATACAAAAGCATAGTGTTGTTTTGATGTGAGTTGAGGAGATACACGTTTACAGTTGGACTTTTCTTTTGAATTGTCATGTGGGGGTTGTCAGATCCTGAGGGATAGACTGATTAGTCTGAGTGCAGTGTCACCGGCCCTCAGTGGGAGTTAAGGGATGTTTAGTTATGCTACTGAGCCACTATAGATCGACGTCAAGAGGTTAAATATTCTGGAAACGCAGCTTGTCAATAACCATCCAGTTTTATGGTCCATGTATGTTCTCCATACTGTTCTGTTTCAGGTCGATTTCTCATACTCATTTTGATGGTTATTAGCACAATCATCATGACATAGATGGTCAATCAACCATTATATTGCTCCTCCAACCACCCACCCTCATTTACAGGCTGGGAGACTGTCCCCTCCAACCTCCACCACTCAGTGTGTCCATGCAGTGCTGTTCGCCTCTACCATTCATCCATCCATCCATCCAATGCCACGTGCTCTCCATTCACTTCAGTGTGAATGTCTTTTAACTATTAATATTAGTATTTAATTCATTCATTTTGTTTTGTTTCTAGGGATAAAAGAAACATGCAAACACCAGAGTAAGTGTTTATCCTCTCCTGTGTTTCTCTTTTCTTTTGAGTTTGATCTGTTTTGGTTCTTCTTTGAACACCCGATCTTTCAGTTGGTTTGCCCTTTCACCTTTTGCTTTCAAATCGCCATGGTGACATGCTCATGTCCATCCATACTGTCATCTGTGTGTTTACATACCATCATCCAATTAGCTGCTCAAAGCTGCAGGGGCATGTTAAGAAAGGAAGTTGATCTTAACCACAGATCCAGGGTCAGATATTGGTTCACCACCTCTAGTGGTTGAGTATAGAAGGGGAACGTCTATAGTTCTGTAACTGAAGCAGGGAAATCTCAGACCAGATTTGTTTAGAGAGAGAGGGGGGGAGAGACAGAGAGATGGAGGGGGGAGAGGAGAAATACTCTCAAACAACCTCCACTAGACTCAGCAGATGGCAAATGACCAATAGTAACGACACAACACAGCTTCCTCCTACCAAGAAGAAACACACCAAATGCTGTCAAAATATTTCTTATGTTCTTATGTATTCCTTAATGCAAGTATGTACAGTACACGACTGTGTGCCTGTTGACTGAGATGATAAGAACTCAGATGGTCCATTCATGGTGTATTTTTCTGTCCGTCTGTCCTCTCCTCAGTATCCAGTTAGTGCATCACAGCTCCATCCAGAAGTCGACCAAGGAGCTGCGGAGCATGTCTAAGAACAGGGAGATCTCCTGGCCCCTCTCCACCCTGCCTGTCTTCAGCCAAAGTGGGGAGGTGGTGCCCCCCATACACCCAGACAACTACGAGACAACCAGCATGCCCCTGATGCAGACACAGATGTGAGTCCTGGCTAGAGTTTACAAACACACACATGCAGGGACATAAACACTTAGAAGAACAGATGCACACAATCTCTTTCCTCCTGGCACCATCTCTCTCTCTCTCTTTCTCTCGTTATCTATCTCTCTTTCTCTCTCTTATGGCAGGCAGCAATGTAGTGCGCTGCCAACCCACAGCTCTCTGCGTCCTCCTCCAACAGGACAGCCAGCCTATTATCATAAGAGAGGTCTTAGAAACCTTGAATAAGGGTTTCAAATTTGGGGAAATGACACTCTTTAATTGTTTTATAGTCAGGAAATGTAGCTCTGTCTCAGATTCTGCTGTGGTGCAGTGGTTGCACAG
This sequence comes from Salmo trutta, assembly GCF_901001165.1. Classification (NCBI taxonomy): domain Eukaryota; kingdom Metazoa; phylum Chordata; class Actinopteri; order Salmoniformes; family Salmonidae; genus Salmo; species Salmo trutta. The sequence goes on from NC_042990.1 coordinate 30,776,805, forward strand.
CCTTTCCTCTACAGGGAGCCATGTTTTCCTATGTCTACCCTTCTCAATGGCAAGGCTGTGCTCACTGAGCCTGTACTTTGTCAAGGTTTTTCTAAGGTTTTGATCAGTAACCATGGTCAAATAGTTTGCCACGGTGTACTGTCGAGTTAGGGCCAGATGGCAGTGCATTTTGCTTTGTGCTTGTGTTTCCCAATAAGTAATGTAAGTAATGTAGTTTTGTTTTGATTGTGTTGTAATTTGGTTTATTCTGATTGATTGGATGTTCTGTTCGAGGCTTCAGTGTGTTAGTAGAACAGGTTTGTAAACTCAGCCCCAGGACCAGCTGGATGAGGGGACTCTTTTCTTTTCTGATATGAGAGGGGTCACTGTATTTTAGATGCTTCCAAAACTTAATTGCTCTTTTTTGAGTTTAGTGGATTGTAGTTTTCCTCAGGACATGTAGGAGAATCTTACAGAACTCTGCATGCAGGGTTTGTCCCATTAGGTGAAATCTTGTTTTACAAGTGGACCCCACATCTCACTGCCATACAGTGCAATTGGTTCAATGACACATTCAATTAGTTTTAGCCAAATTGTAATAGGTATTTCAATAGGAATTGGTTTTTTAATGGCGTAGAATGCCCTGTGTGTTTTCTCTCTCAGTTAATTCAGTGCATCATTAAGGTGTCCAGTTGAGATTATTTTTAAACTTAAGTAATTGTAGTGTCTGCAGTACTCTATATATACTGCTCAAAAAAATAAAGGGAACACTTTAACAACACAATGTAACTCCAAGTCAATCACACTTCTGTGAAATCAAACTGTCCACTTAGGAAGCAACACTGATTGACAATAAATTTAACATGCTGTTGTGCAAATGGAATAGACAACAGGTGGAAATTATAGGCAATAAGCAAGACACCCCCAATAAAGGAGTGGTTCTGCAGGTGGGGACCACAGACCACTTCTCAGTTCCTATGCTTCTTGGCTGATGCTTTGGTCACTTTTGAATGCTGGCGGTGCTTTCACTCTAGTGGTAGCATGAGACAGAGTCTACAACCCACACAAGTGGGTCAGGTAGTGCAGCTCATCCAGGATGGCACATCAATGCGAGCTGTGGCAAGAAGGTTTGCTGTGTCTGTCAGCGTAGTGTCCAGAGCATGGAGGCGCTACCAGGAGACAGGCCAGTACATCAGGAGACGTGGAGGAGGCCGTAGGAGGGCAACAACCCAGCAGCAGGACCGCTACCTCCACCTTTGTGCAAGTAGGAGCAGGAGGAGCACTGCCAGAGCCCTGCAAAATGACCTCCAGCAGGCCACAAATGTGCATGTGTCTGCTCAAACGGTCAGAAACAGACTCCATGAGGGTGGTATGAGGGCCCGACGTCCACAGGTGGGGGTTGTGCTTACAGCCCAACCCCATGCAGGACGTTTGGCATTTGCCAGAGAACACCAAGATTGGCAAATTCGCCACTGGCGCCCTGTGCTCTTCACGGATGAAAGCAGGTTCACACTGAGCACGTGACAGACGTGACAGAGTCTGGAGACGCCGTGGAGAACGTTCTGCTGCCTGCAACATCCTCCAGCATGACCGGTTTGGCGGTGGGTCAGTCATGGTGTGGGGTGGCATTTCTTTGGGGGGCCGCACAGCCCTCCATGTGCTCGCCAGAGGTAGCCTAACTGCCATTAGGTACCGAGATGAGATCCTCAGACCCCTTGTGAGACCATATGCTGGTGCGGTTGGCCCTGGGTTCCTCCTAATGCAAGACAATGCTAGACCTCATGTGGCTGGAGTGTGTCAGCTGTTCCGGCAAGAGGAAGGCATTGATGCTATGGACTGGCCCGCCCGTTCCCCAGACCTGAATCCAATTGAGCACATCTGGGACATCATGTCTCGCTCCATCCACCAACGCCACGTTGCACCACAGACTGTCCAGGAGTTGGCGGATGCTTTAGTCCAGGTCTGGGAGGAGATCCCTCAGGAGACCATCCGCCACCTCATCAGGAGCATGCCCAGGCGTTGTAGGGAGGTCATACAGTCACGTGGAGGCCACACACACTACTGAGCCTCATTTTGAGTTGTTTTAAGGACATTACATCAACGTTGGATCAGCCTGTAGTGTGGTTTTCCACTTTAATTTTGAGTGTGACTCCAAATCCAGACCTCCATGGGTTGATAAATTGGATTTCCATTGATTATTTTTGTGTGATTTTGTTGTCAGCACATTCAACTATGTAAAGAAAAAAGTATTTAATAAGATTATTTCATTCATTCAGATCTAGGATGTGTTGTTTAAGTGTTCCCTTTATTTTTTTGAGCAGTGTATTTTGTACCAATTGAGAACTTTGGTCTAATTCTCTGAGATCTGGATCTCTCTCTCTCTTGCTCGCTCTCTCTCTGTCTCTTTCTTGCTCTCCCTTTCTCTCTCCCTCTCTTTTTTGCTCTCCCTTTCTCTCCCTCTCTCACACACACACAATGTTGTCCTAATACAGTTTGTACTAAGCAAAAACATGAGTGAGACTTTTGTCAAACTGGCTTAGACTCTAGACAATGCTATACAACGTTAAACGCTCTAATAATCAGATGTTCTCTAATTTCAGAAACCTGCAGAACCAGATTCAGATACCACAGCAACAGCCATCAGGTTAGTATTGACTCCTGCTTTAGTACGATTCTTTTATTATCTCTCGAACCAATGAAAATGATACATTAAGGTCTCTCGCTGAGTAACATGACACCGTGGACTTAATCATGATCATGCTCAATCATCTAGCCCAGGCATAGTCATTGCACGTCTCACGAGACGCATTCGTCTTTCTGCAACCTAATTGGCGGCTCGCTGCAATATTCTGAATGCATGTGTTGTGTTTTCCTCAGTCAGCTGAATGCGTCGTTTAGTTAGTAGAACAGTGGTTACGTGTCTAACCTTCGATATCCGCTAACGGACCGGTAAAAGCGCTCGCTAGCGGCTCGAGATTATAATCGACTATGACCTCATCCCAGAAGTCTGCCATTACCTGATTTCACATATTCTTGTGCTATAACTTTTATTGAGATAATGACAATAAGGTCAGATTCAAAAGATTCATAAAATTATTTTTTACACAGTTGTTTCATATACCCCCAAGTGAACTAAAATAGAGAATCAAATAGCTTGATGGTCCATGTTAATAGTATCTTACATATCATGTGTGAATCCATTTGATATGATGTAATAGGCGTATGAATCAATTTGAGTTTGCAATAGTTGTTTTTCCTGCTTTTATCTTTTTATCCAGATCAACCAAACACACTGAACCGAAATATAAATGCAATTGTGATTAGATAAAACATATGGGGGTATTTCTGATCTGAGAGTCTGCACTGATATTGCTGTAATGGTTTTCCTCTCAGTTGAAGTAGGTCCTCATTTCCCTAAGGGGATGTTGAAAGTTGTATTATATACAATGTGTGTCCTTGGGTTGTCTGATGTCAGAATAGTCTTTCTAGCCTACTTTTGCTCCTTTCCAAACTATACTGAACAAAAATATAAACTCATGTAAAGTGTTGGTCCCATGTTTCATGAGCTGAAATAAAAGATCCCAGAAATGTTCCATATGCACAAAAAACGTATTTCTCACATTTTGTGCACAAATTAATTTACATCCCTGTTAGTGAGCATTTCTCCTTTGCCAAGATAATCCATCCACCTGACAGGTGTGGCATATCAAGAAGCTGATTAAACAGCATGATCATTACACAGGTTCACTTGGTCCTGAGGACAATAAAAGGCCACTCTAAAATGTTCAGTTTTGTCACACAACACAATGCCACAGACGTTTCAAGTTTTGAGTGAGCGTGCAATTAGTATGCAGACTGCAGGAATGTCCACCAGAGCATTGAATGTTCATTTCTCTACCATAAGCTGCCTCCAACGGCATTTTAGAGAATTTGTCAGTGCGTACAACCGGCCTCACAACCGCAGACCACATGTAACCACGGCAGCCCAGGACCTCCACATCCGGCTTCTTCACCTGCTGGATCGTCTAAGACCGGCCACCCCGACAGCTGATGAAACAAACTGTCAGAAACTGTCGCAGGGAAGCTCATCTGCGTGCTTGTCGTCCTCACAAGGGTCTTGACCTGACTGCAGTTCAGCGTCGTAACTGACTTCAGTGGGCAAATGCTCACCTTTGATGGCCACTGGCATGCTGGAGAAGTGTGCTCTTCACGGATGAATACCGGGTTTCAACTGTACCGGGCAGTATGGCATCGTGTGGGCGAGCGGTTTGCTGATGTCAGCGTTGTGAACAGAGTGCCCCATGGTGGCAGTGGGGTTATGGTATGGGCAGGCAGGCAGGCATAAGCTATGGACAACAAACACAATTGCATTTTATCGATGGCAATTTGAATGCACAGAGATACTGTGACAAGATCCTGAGGCCCATTGCCGTGCCGCTCATCCACCGCCATCACCTCATGTTTCAGAATGATAATGGACGGCCCTGCAAGGATCTGTACACAATTCCTGGAAGTTGAAAATGTCCCAGTTCATCCATGGTCTGCATACTCACCAGATACTCACCACCCATTGAGCATGTTTGGGATGCTCTGGATCGACATGTACGACAGCGTGTTCCAGTTCCTGCCAATATCCAGCAACTTTGAGGAGTGGGACAACATTCCACAGGCCATAATCAACAGCCTGATAAACTTTATGCAAAGGAGATGTGTCGTGCTGCATGAGGCAAATGGTGGTCACACCAGATACTGACTGGCTTGCTGATCCATGCCCCTGTCATGTGAAATCCATAGATTAGGGCCTAATTTATTTATTTCAATTGACTGATTTCTTTATATGCATTGTAACTCATTGAACTCTTTGAAATTGTTGCATGTTGCGTTTAGATTTTTGTTCATTCTTTACCCCACCTACACTTCTGTAGTGACTGTGTCTAACTAGATTTTAGCTCCTCCTTGTGTGCATGTCAATGAACTGCAAGAGAGCCCTCTGCTCAGTCTAACTCCCTGCTCAGTCTAACTTCCTGCTCAGTCTAACTCCCTGCTCAGTCTAACTCACTGCTCCGTCTGTTCATTTTATTGCTAACAAAGGAGATAGAGATAATTATTGTATGTCAACATTTCGGAGACTGGAGGTAAGTATACTGGTCTGCCTTTGCTTCGATGTATAATTTTATCATTGCCAACTATATAAAATACTATTTTACTTTGTACTTAATATGACATTAGTAAACAAGTTGAAATGGGGAATGCGCAGCGCTCGCCATTAAAATCATTTTATTTAAACAGCTATTAAAAGATTGATGTTTCGGCCTTCATCAATGGCTGAAACGTCAAGCTTTTAATAATTGTTTAAATAAAATGAAAGGTTATTAATGTTGAGCGAGCGTTGCCCCTTTTCCTTTTCAATGATGATCACATTTTTTGGTTGCACCTCGACTTTTGTTGGTTGAGTGCCCTCCACTTTCCACAGTAGTAAAGTAGTTAAAATGTACTTACCATATTCCCATTGTTAAAATATTCAGTCTCAGAACCTGTAAACAATCGATATTTATAATAGATCAAAATAAATGATATGATGCGATATATTTGAATAAGGTATTTTATTCTCCATTCTAGGTAAATGGTATTCCTGAGGAGAGGAAAGTGGCTGAAGCGCTGAACTTGTGACAAGAGAGAAGCCCAAGAGACAGCGGTGGAGCTGCTTTCTGTCTGTCCGTGTCCCTTTAAGCCAAGTGTTTTTCTATGTCTACATCCTAAATAGAGTACCACAGTATCAGTCATAATAGACATCAAACCTAGCGGTCAAACAGGGAAAAGGTTCCAATCGTTTTTCCCATATGGGATTTTTCGAAACACTTAAAATAAGGACTGTGTTTCATGTAGGCTTACCCTGGTGTGACGTTTTGATAACCATGTAAATCTCTTTAGGACAAGGTGACTTTTATCCATATATTTGCTTGGATTTATCCCCCCAAAATGAAATGCTAATTAGCTGCTAATGTGGCTATCATAAAGAACTACAAATACCATGATGATCTGGAAGAGAATGCCAAATTGAGGCAAAGGTAAGAATCTCTGGATTAACTATGTTAGCTAAATGTAGTAATGAATAAATTGGCTACATTTCTTTAAATGGACAATTCCGTGAACTATCTTGTGGAAGTTTTACATTAAAACAATACCTGTTAGCAAAGGTGTCAGCGAGAGATGACGTGCGGGAGCTTGCAGGGATTTATAGTTTTGCATGATGTCTACTTTGACCCTAATTAGCATTTTCAAATCTGAGAGTAGAGCCGAATATATTGATAAAAGTCACCTTATCCTAGAGAGATTTAAATGGTTATCAAAACGTCACACCAGGGTAAGCCTACATGAAACACAGTCCATATTTTAAGCGTTTCGAAAATCCCATATGGGAAAAATGAATGGTAGCAAAAAGATTGGAACCATCACCCCGTTTGACCGCTAGGTTTTATGGGTATAATGACACCTCCATTGTGGGGCTCTATAGCACCCAATTTCCTATATAGTGCACAACTTCTGAACAGGGCCCAGAGACACTACGTCTGTCCCAATCTGCATGCCCCAGCAGTGCGTTTATACTCGACGCTAGTGTCCGTCAGTGTGCCCTTATGTATTTGAGCGAGTGGTGCAGAGTACAGTAAACTCATGATAAGTGCACTTAGTATGAGAGCAAGGTGTTGAAGTGCAAATCAGTTTTACCAGTCCCAATTCAATTACATTCATAACTGTGTGCTCTTATTTAATGCACACGGTCACCACAATACTAAACATCTGCATTTATCAGTAGTCGTCTGTGTGTGTGTATACCAGCCTGATCATGAATAACAAATGCTACATTCATAGGATATTTTGAAATATTTTGTGCATATGTTCTAGAAATTATATGATGCCATTAACAATATCATGTTAGTATTTTTACTTTCCTTGCACAATGCTCATCTTTAGAGGGGAAAGGAGATGAACAGAGACGCTCGTCAAGTCTGATCAAATAAAAATGTAAATGCAAATTTTCTGTCACATAACAGTAAAAATTCATTTGGTTTAAATTTGCTGTCCATTGTGTTCAACGGCTGCAACTGTAGCACCAGGCCCCCAGCACACGTATTATAGTAATCTGTTCAGCCCATCTGTGGAAGGTTAGAAGGGCCCACTCGCTCTCTCTGGGTCATTTCTTTTTCAGGGGCTGGATCAGCTTTAATATTGCAGATGGGTTGTAGCTTCCATCAATGTATTGTCTGCATCATTTCCAATCCCCCAGATATATATTTTTTTTATACACAAACACACTTTTTTTAGAATATACCTTCATTATTCCCCGCAAACCCTACCACCCCTCCCCAATTGGAGTAAACTAAAACAATCTACCTTGAGTTTATACATACTATACACATTTTACATAAATTATATTTTGTTTGTTTTTATTCCTGGCCTTCCTCTATTTCTAATGTCCATCCCATTTGGTTTCTATTTGTAACTGCTATTTCACATTTCTGAACCTATATACATTTTACATAACCAATGTAAAACATGTGGGGTATCTTAGTCCCACCCTTCAGCTCCATTCAACCCCTCCCATCTATCTCTTAACACCCTCCATTTTGCATTTCTATTTGCCATATATTTTTCAACTGTGCTGTGATGCTTCACGAAAGTACTGAACCTTTCTATTCTCATAGCTTTAAAAGACTGTAAATTAAAAGAAAATGTTTGGCTAAAATGATTATTGATCGATTGACTATGACTTTTCAAATCACTCAGTAATGCTATCTGCAGCATTAGTTCTAAGTAAATGTTGCAATTCTTCTGCCATTCCTGGACCTGTAACCAAAAACGAGCTACATATGGACAGTACCAAAATAAATGATCTAATGACTGCCTCCTCGCAGCAAAATGTGCAGAGCTGGGAAGATATACATCTCAATATCTCTCATTCTATTGGTTGCAAGAATTTTGTACAATAATGTACATTTAAAAATTCTAAGTTTTGAATCTCTCCAGGTTGTTGCATTAGTTACTTCCTTAATCCCGCTCATCCTTGGTGGGACATAAAACCGCAACCATCTTCTGCCACTGGAGTCTGTCTTTGGCCAGTGCTTGTCTTTGGGCATAGCTTCGGACCCGTCTCTTCCAGCTCAGCCACCACTGTCCGTCGCCATGACATTTGCTGGTGTTCACCTGAGGGCAACTTTGATAGTGTTAATGCAGAGATAAAAAAACACAATGGAAAATCTCCATTGAGCATACATTTCAGTCCAGGACGAGGCTTAATCTGCGTCCGGGAAACTGGCCCTCACTGTTTTGACAAGGAAGGGACAAAGAAATCAGACAAGATTTTTAGGAAGGTTTGTATTATTGACAATGTAGAATACAAATAAAAAGCATCTATAAATAAAATGGGTACAACTCACATTAATAAAAATGTACATAAAACATCCATTGAGGCTCTGGGGTAAACCTAGTTGTTGCTTCTTTCAATTTGAACCAAAACCAATTTAAAAAGATGCATCCCCAATAGTGAATAACATACAGAAAATCAAAATACTGTAAATCAAAATCTGTATCAAAATGTTTCTCAGATGGAAAAACAGGTTGACACAACAAAATTCTGTATAATTGCAATACATTTAGTCAGATCCTTTTACCAACATCCTTCATCAATAAATCAATTCATCAAAATGTGTCATGTTTTGAGTTTACAAGCAAATAGGTGACATACCATATGTGCCTATGGACCCTGATCACAAGTAGTGTATTACATAGGGAATAGGGTGCCCTTTGGGATGCACAATAGTCTTCTGAATAACCCCTAGTGCCAAGACCCGTCAGACCAATATATGGTATTGATTTCATTTGATTGAGAAGCTAGATGAACCTGAAGTAAATCAACAGTGTACACCCAAGTCCTTCAATGGCACAGAACATTTACAGAAAATAAAACATTTTTAAAAATTCCCTAATTTGCAGTCTTAATGTACACTTACAATATTTGCAACGTTGCCTTAACATCAAGCTTTAAGCAGTTGATTTACACATTTAAGGGGTGTCAAATAATGGCCACTATAACCAATGGCTCAAAATTGTATCAAAACGATTCAACAACTGGATATGAAGCGATTCAGTGTTTCCTTAAATCTGTAATTTGGGCTGTTGTGTTTAGGCTACAGTACCTCCAAGGTGAGGTACTAAATGCATTAAGTAGCAGATATACTAAAATCTGTCTACTATTCCATTTCAAAGAAACCTAACATTCCTGTGTATAAACTTAGCTAACGTGGCAGAATTTGAAAATACACGCAAAGAAGTGTCTGAAAGGCTTTACTGTTGGTGTATATTGTCCATCTGTAGGTACATGACAGGCTCAACATGAAGTACTGCTTTTTATTCTAGAGCAACACTTTCCATTCACTCAACTTCTTTCAAATACCTCATCAAGGATCACGACGCGTCAGATCTCAATGCAAACGCGGCACTGATGCCGTATGGCAATTGACAAGAGAAAACAGTAGCGAGTAGAAGGCATTCAGTCAGGTGCAGAATTCATCCATCTGTTCACTCATCCATTAGCAGTGGCCTGGCTACAGTGGTAGCTACTGATGCACATGAAAGTAGGCTTTTTCAGAAGTTCTACCATGGTACAGTAGATGCAGGTAACTGACAAAAATAAAGGAAACACCAACAGTGTTTTAATAGGGTGTTGGGCCACAATGAGCCACCAGAACAGGTTCAATGCACCTTGGTATAGATTCTACAAGTGTCTTGAACTCTGTTGGAGGGACATGACACCATTCTTCCACGAGCAATTCCATCATTTGGTGTTTTGTTGATGGTGGTGGAAAACGCTGTCTCATTTGTATCCCTCACTTACTCAAGCGTTTCCTTTATTTTGTCAGTTATCTGTATGTACAAAGCAGTGCCTGTTCTATTGTAGCTCTGAGAAGCCTGGTTTAAGAGGACTAACGAGCAACACAGAAAGAACATCCTACACCTCTCCTTTAACATACCAGGATAAGTTGGTGAAACAACAAACTAACAGACAAGTGGTTGTGTCAGACCCAGAATGCAACAACATTCTGCGATAAAAATTCATAAGTGCATCTTCTGTCTGGCATGGCTGGTCTTTCAGGTGATGATAAAAACAAAAAATACCCATGCAATACTTCATTCACAAAAAGTAGTCATAGGCTCTGAATATTAAAATGAAAAACTAAAACCTTGTAAAATATAAGCTTAATTTAAATAATTTAATACTGTACATAAAACAGATTTCAGAGCTAGGTGACCATAACCTCTCATCACAATTTTCTTTCCATCCTAAATGCCACACTAGTAGTGCACTACATAGGGAATAGGGTTTCATTTGGGAAGCACTAGAAATCCGTTGTTTTTCTACCCACTCTTCACTGTTACCACCATCTGAGAGAGAGAGAGCGCGAGGAGAGAGCGAGAGCGAGCGCGAGGAGAGAGAGAGCGTGAGCGCGAGGAGAGAGCGCGAGGAGAGAGAGAGCGCGAGCGCGAGGAGAGAGAGCGCGAGGAGAGAGAGAGAGCGAGCGCGAGGAGAGAGAGAGAGCGCGAGGAGAGAGAGAGAGCGCGAGGAGAGAGAGAGAGCGCGAGGAGAGAGAGAGCGCGCGAGGAGAGAGAGAGAGCGCGAGGAGAGAGAGAGAGCGCGAGGAGAGAGAGAGAGCGCGAGGAGAGAGAGAGAGCGCGAGGAGAGAGAGAGCGCGAGGAGAGAGAGAGCGAGAGACAGCGAGAGACAGCGAGAGAGCTCTGCTTTCAGTGAAAAGTCCACCCCAGATTGAGCTGCTTTAGACCAACAGCTGTGAGTGTGATTAACTTAGAGGAATGGAACGAGAGAGAGAACATGGAGCGGGGAATGGTTTGGCTAAGAATGGTGGGGCAAATGCTGCACGGACCACACAGCAAGCATGAGGACCTTTAAGCTAGTTTAAAATCCACACATCATCGAACCCTCCACCAACCGACCCCCGCCTCACCCTCCTATTGTAAACGTCTATAGTAGAGTCAGAACCTTATTCCGTGCTGCTCCGTGGGGTGTGGGCCCATGTTGGGACTTCGTCCTCTTCAGTGTATCACTTTCAACCCAGTACTCAGAGCAGTCAAGAGGCAGACAGCAGAGATAAATCCTTGTCCTCAACTTGACCTGTCTGTTTACCCCCGTCATATTCAATGAGGCACGACGTATGGCATGAAACAGGACGCCCCTCAATCTTTCAGACCGTTTTATTCCGCTTGGTGCCAAATTAATACGACCCTGGGGGCATGGAAGACTAACAAGTCAGTCAGTCTCAGTCTCGAAATCAGTCTACCTCTCCCCCACTGTGGTACCCGCTCCCCCCTCAGTGGCCTCCTCCCTGGATCCCTTCAGCGCTCCTGGACACCAGCAGTAGGCCCAGGGTGAAGACCCCGGCGACCAGCAACCTCCTGAGCAGGGCGCCCCCGTCCTTGGGGATGGCCACCTGGGCCAGGTCGTTGGTGATCACGGAGATCTCGTGGGCCACGCACACAAAGATGAAGGTGCTGATGATGATGTTGAGCGAGGGGTTGCCTGGGATCAGCACCAGGATGCCCTTGGTGTCCGCCGCCAGCCAGATGTGGTACTGGCAGATGAACAGCTGGGGGACGGAGAGAGAGAGGGTGTTTGGGTACAGAACATGACGTCAATGCAATAAACCAAATTCACAAGTATCATAGAGAAATTCAGCATGCCTGCCATGGGAGTCCATCTTACCTCTAAGGAGATCTTCCCGAACCATGCGAAGAATGAGCTGTATAAAGAGCGGGAGTAACCGGGAATGTTCCTGATTAAGATGAAGGCTAGGATCTGAGAGGAAGAAAGACATTCCAGCCAATCAGCACATGAACCAACTGTATTGGGTGGGGGGAGCTAGCATCCCAATGCTAACGGGGGCTGGAACAAATGATGATCCAATATGTAGAAACAAGGGAACGTCAGCTCTGTTTCATTTGGGAGCAGCAAAACAGTGAGTGGACATTACCGGTTTTATTTGTCTAAAGATGAAGCGTAGCCCATGACACGTTGTGAATTCTTCTTCGGCTGGGCTACAGTAGAGTACACCCATCCTGTTATTGTAGAAGGCAACTAACTCCCTTGTTATTTGGGGCTAGGTATATCATAGCCTAAGAGGGGATACTTATGGAAGATAAATGCTAGTTTCAACAAAACCCTCTAGGCCACAGGTGCCATTATTTAGCCTACCTAAAGGTTAGTCTACCCAAAGGTGATGCTTTCTCTAGTTATTGTTTAACGGTGCTTTGGCAATGTCAACACTGGTGAAATCCACGTCTGTGTCAATTACAATATGTTTTGTAGAAGGTGCAGAAAGTGTTAAAAGATGTTCACCAACTCCTTAGCTAAGGGCTAACTACTTGACAAATAACGAAAATTGAATCAAGTGTATGGCAAAACTACTGTGAGCATGGCTTTGTCTGAGACCAATGGCAAGCAAGGTCTGACCTCCTACTGTATTTACCTGGAGCCCTGAGATGTAGGGATGCAGCTCGTTGCACTCGGTCTTGTTTTTACAGCTGCTGGCCCATATGGAGTAGGTCTGGAACAGATGAAACATGGAGTGGTTAGGAAAGGAGTGGTGTTCAAGGAGCACAACGTAAATCAGCTAAGAGATATCTTCCATCTGAGATTTATTTCACCTCAGTGTGAATGTTAATGAGGGTAACTTTATGAGAACAGGTGATTGATATACTCACCTGACTAGTTTAAAGGAATACCACACTCCATTACACAAAACGCATCATTTTTTACATTTCATTTAAATCACAGTTTTCGCTCTTTACTGAAAGTGTTCCATCTTGAAAAATGTACTGACGACATGCACAATGATTTAGGGATTGTATTAACAGTGGACTAATAAACAATATTCTAAAAGATAGTTTGAGTGTATTTCTTTAAGAATGGTTAAATACACCAAAAGTTGTTCTCTTTTACCATGAATGAGACCACAGAGATGAGGAGTAGAATGTTGGAGATCCTGGTGGAGAAGAGAGGCTCTCCTTTCTCCTCGGAGAGGCCCTGGCACTTCTGTAGTACCAGGTAGACAAAGGCAAACAGCATGCCGTGGATAATGGCCTGAAAGATACACAAAGTCAAAACACACATTCAGTTACTAATATAATAATACACAACATTTAGCAGATGCTTTTATGCAAAACAATTTAGTGCTCTGTGCATACATTTCTGTAGGGGTGGCCCCAGTGGGAATCGAACCCACAAAGTATCGACGTTGCAAGTGTCCTGCTCTACTAACTGAGCCACACAGGACCACTTAGTCTACTGTCCAACCCATAGAACGATCTTCAACATTAAAAATCGACCAACAGATTCACCTAGTCGAGAGGTTTTTGGCACAACTCACTAAAGAGAGATGTGATATTTTGATACCTTAATATGATAATACAATAGAGCAACTCTTTGGCTGCGTTTAGACAGGCAGCCCAATTCTGATCTTTTTTTCACTAATTGGTCAGTTGACCAATCATGTCAAATCTTTTCACATCTTTTTCAGAGCTGATCTGATTGGTCAAAAGACCAATTAGTAAAAATAAAAAAAAGATCAGAATTGGGCCGCCTGTCTAAACACAGCCAAAGAGTGTCGCAACACGTTCAAATGTTTACTTACAAATCGATCCAGCTTCCACCTAAACCACCACTCATGAATGCTTCCATTCAGCTCAAAGAGCTTGGAGATGGGCCATACTGAGAAAATGTTCTCAAATAACCCCTAGAAAAGAGACAGAGTAAGTTAGTTAAACATCCGCTGATTTAGGATCAGTTTTGACTTTTAGATCAAATCTGAATTAGATTACATGGGCAGGGGGAGACCTGATCAAGTACACCACTCCTACTCTGAGACGGTTTATGAAATGACCTATAGCAGTACATTTTTTTTATTTAATTTGAAATATTAAGAGAATATCTCTAAATGAGTGAATAAACCAGATGATGAACTCACCTGTGAATAAGCAAAGAAGCAGATGAACAGGAGTAGCCCAAGCAGCTTCCCTAGAATCCCAACGTGCCACATCCCACTACCTGTAAAAAGACAAATGACTAAACTCACTGTGCTGGACAGTGTTACTTCACAAATCAACACTAGTATTTTTGTTTATTTTAAAAGGGAAACAGAGACAAATATGCTGTGTGTATATACAGTAGCAGTCAAAAGTTTGGACACCTACTCATTTAAAGGTTTGTCTTTACTTTTACTATTCTCTACATTGTAGAATAATAGTGAAGACATCAAAACTAGGAAATAACACATATGGAATCATATAGTAACCCCCAAAATATATTTTATATTTGAGATTCTTAAAAGTAGCCACCCTTTGCCTTGATGACAGCTTTGCACTCTGGTCATTCTCTCAACCAGCTGACCTCAACCAGCTTTGCACTCTGGGCATTCACCTGGAATGCTTTTCCAACAGTCTTGAAGGAGTTCCCACATACACAGAGCTCTTGTTGGCTGCTTTTCCTTCACTCTGCGGTCCAACTCATCCCAAACCATCTCAATTGGGTTGAGGTCAGGTGATTGTGGAGGGCAGGCCATCTGATCTACTTCTTCAACTGACTACAACTGCTCATGGCATTTACTCTTTAAACCCTATTTTATATCATTAGCAATACTACCATCATTACTGCTACTTGTCCAGTACAACGGCTGACCCATACTGACCGTTTGCTTTCTTCTGCCGTATCTGGGGCCACATGGCCATGGTGGCGTAGATGACGACGAACCAGAAGGTGACCAGGGGCACAAAGTAGTAGAACTGGTACGGCCGGTCCATCACTAGACACAGCACCACCACCAGGAAGTTGAGACGGAACAGGACCTGTGGAGAGACAGGAGTAGGGTGAAGTTGCTCCTAAACGGTGACCTTGGGTCAGTTTAGCATTTTCCCCACTAATTGTTGAAGTTAGGATTGGGGAAGGGAGGATTATCCTAGATCTGTACCTAGGGGAAAACTCACCCCAGAGTGGACAGACACAGGAAGTGGTCACATTTAAGCAATAAGGCATGAGAAGCCGGGAATGATCGTGTAAATAACTCCTAACTAAGTGCATTACTTTTTGAAGCCAAGGGACAGGAAACAGCCCCTAGGAGGGAGTTATTCTCGATAAGACACGGGTCCGAGGGCCTTATTGCTTTAATAAAATGGTTATAACAGTTCTTATTAAAAACATTATACTGAGTAAATTAGTTTTATTTAATCCTTCCTTACAAAATAGTCTGAGCAAAAGCCAGTCGTTAGCTCTAAGATTCTGAAGTTGCTAACCAAATGAGTTGGTGGTTCATTCTACTTGCAATGGTTGCTATGCTAAACAAATCTTTGGGATGTAACTATGAAAGCTAGCTACTTCTCCTTTGCGTGCTAGCCAACTAAAGCTAACAAAGCATCAAGCAGCTGAAATGACAGCCAACGGTTTACTTTCGTTTGTTTACCTTTGTTCCTATTGCCATTTCTTTGGATGCATACACATTATCATGATGTAGTGCTATACATCCCTGCTATTAACCAATCAATATCCAGGATCCAGACAACCAGCTTCATAATTAAGCAATAAGGCCTGAGGGGGTGTGGTATATTGGCAATATACCATGGCTAAGGCTGTTCTTAGGCACGACGCAACGCCTGGATACAGCCCTTAGCCGTGGTATATTGGCCATATACCACAATCCCCCAAGGTTGCCTTATTGCTGTTATAAACTGGTTACCAACTTAATTAAAAGAGTAAAAATAAATGTTGGGTCATCTCCGTGGTATACGGTCTGATATACCACACCTTTCAGCCAAATAAGCCTTTAGGGCTCAAACCAGCCAGTTTATAATTGAAGATAACACAGAGGGTGGCTTGAGGTAAGGAACTCTATATTGGAGGGCCCAACCAAAGTAAAACCTGTGTGAGGTAAGCTTTGGCCAGACAGAATCTTTCTTATCAAGGGTTTCCTTATAAAGATGTGATCAATACATTTGAGGTTTAATATCTATGTTTCTTTCATGTTTTGGTATTTGATTCAAAGTGAATTGTTCTATGGCACTACATGTCAACACCTGTTCATTTGATGTTCAGTTTCGTCTCTTAGAATAGGCATAGCAGCTGGAACCACTACTTATTAACTCTAATAAAACCCAATCATTTCCTATGGTTACCTGGCACACTCTGTATAATCCAAAGTCCCCTTTGAGCCAGAAGAAGGAGAAGTGTCCGTATCCTGTCTGGAAGAGGTATGCTGCTACCAGGACACGGACATGCATGTACACGGGGATGAACTGGGAAGGAAGGTTGACTTAAAACCCACATCCCTTCACTTGTCACACATAGCAGTAAAACATGCAATCATAATATGATTAATTTAGTTTATATTTAAAGCAATAAATCAAAGAGAATGAATGGTGAAACTCACAACGCTGGCTCCAGATATGTGGTAGATGAGGATGACCAGCTGCATCCAGCCCTTCCACTCGTCAGTCTGCTCTCTGTTCAGCAGCTTGGTCTGCGTGGGAAATAGAAAAATCCCTAAGATAGATAGAGCCTTCTCTCAGATCAGACATGGACGATTGAGGTTAGCCGTCAACGACGACAACTTTAAATCATTTAAAATAGAAAGATCTCTGAATTCATGTAGACCTATGCTTACACCCACCCACCAAAAAAAAAAAACACTCTCCCAAAAACACCACTTTCCACCCAACTCCCTTAAACATTCTATCCCAAACCCTCTCACCTCCTTGCTGTTCTCACTGTAGAAGATCCCCAGGACAAACATATAGATGAGTGGGATGAAGAAGGTGGAGTGGGTGTAGAACTTCTGCTCCTTCATAAAAACGTTGGCCCGGTCACACAGGTAGAAGTAGACCATGATGAGGCCCATCTTCGACAGGGCCTGGAATGGAGCCTTGTGGTTGAGTGGAGATGCTGCCGTGGCCGGCTTTTTCTCTTCGCCACTCTCCACGTCGGGGGGCGTGGGCCGGGACTTCCAGGGCCTGTTAAATTTGTTTACATGACACTTAGCAAAATGCTTTTATCCGAAGCGACTTACAGTACAGTGAAACTTTATGTATATAATGAAGTCACATTGAGATCCAGGTCTCTTTTACAAGTGAGCTCTGAACACACAAAATAGTCCAGGTGCATGCATCAGTATGTGGCCCCAGTGGGAACCAACCACCTTGGTGTTGCTAGCGCTATGCTTTAAGCGACTGAGCCACAGGGGAGTGTGTACCTCAGAGGAAGGTGGTGGGAGGAATTATAGGAGGACGGGCTCATTGTAAAGGTTGGAATGGAATGAATGGAACATATCAAGCACGTCAAACATATGGAAACCGCGTTTGACTCGGTCCCATTTAAGCCATTACAATGAGCCCCTCCTCTTATAGCTCCTCCCACCAGTGTACCTGTTGTGGCCCAGAGCATGGAGCACCAGAAAGACCAGGGCTGAGCCCAGGAAGACGCAGGCCATCAGTTTCTGGAGGAGGCTGGGGGCCGGCAGGGACTGGCAGCAGGAGCCGTCGGTGGGCCGCAGGACCTTGTTGCACACAGCGTTCATCAGCACCATGGCAGCCTGGTGGAGGGTAGAGGGGCATTATAGAGCGCCAGACTCTACTATAAGCTGCCTCTGTTGTTTTAGAGAATTTGACAATACGTCCAACCGGCCTCAACGCCACGTGTAACCACGCTAGCCCAGGACCTCCACATCCGGCTTCACCTGCGGGATCATCTGAGAAGGGGAAAAACTATTTTGTGGGGAAAAACTCACTCTGATTGGCTGGGCCTGGCTCCCTAATGGGTGGGCCTGGGAGGGCATAGGCCCACCCACTGGGAGCCAGGCCCATCCATGGCTGCACCCCTGCCCAGTCATGTGAAATCCATAGATTAGGGCCTAATTCATTTATTTCAATTGACTGAATTCCTTTTATGAACTGTAACTGACTAAAATCTTCTAAAAAAATTGTTGCATGTTGCATTTATATTTTTGTTAAGTATACTAAGTAGGGAAATACAGGTGCACATGGAGGCTGTCAAATGATGAATGAAAGTTATAATGGATGGACAGTGTTATTTGACACAGTGCTGGTTTGGAGAGTCATACAGCCTGATGTTTTTTCAGCATAAAGCTGGTTCAAATCATACATCTTTTATTTCTGTTTTCATTTTAGCCTTAAGCCAGCTGTTATTTGAATCCCACAGATGCAGGAAGAGGTGCCAGGCCAGTCAGCACCTAAACACCTACCACGTTCCGGGTGCTCTCAGGAAGGTGCAGGCCGTCAGCTGATTGGGCGATGGCTTCCATGGCAGCTTGGCGCAAGGCGCCCAGGAACCTGACTCTGGCCTTGGAGTTCTTCTTGTTGCTGTTCAGAGTGCTGAGCACCACCTTGTTGTATAGCTCCAGCTGCTCGTTAGTGATCATCTTCCTGTTGTCACTCAGACCCTCCTCGTGGACAGGGTCTGGAGGAGAGAGACAGAGAGATGCTTAATCAATATCAATTCCTCACTTTCAAAGCACTTATCATAATTTCTCTCTGACTGACAAGTGAATGAACAGTAAAGCACTAACCCTGTAAGACCCAGTAGACCTCCCCATCCTCAGCCAGCTGTTCCAGAGGCAAGGAGATGGCTGTGAGGTTGGCCCTGTACTGCTGCAGCGCCTCGCTGCTGCCCCCATGCAACTTGATGGACCACTTTGGGAAAGATAGATTTCAATGATGAAATGAATCTAAACTATGCAGGCTGATATGTGATAATCAGTGGTATACAGAGTGGAAGACGAGCATCCTTCACTCACAGTGGCAGCTCCGATGATGACGACATCTGGTTTTATAGAAGGATCCTACAACAGTCAAGAAATCCTATTAAATCTTGCAGCGCACTTATCTTTGAATGACCTTAAATAGCAGAAAACTATTGCTCTGTATCTTCTGTTTATGGGAAACCGAAATAGCCAAATGGTCTTCTAAGGGCTCAATTCAATCAAACATCAGTATTTATACAGTAGCACTTAAATATACCTATAGTCTTACATATTGCATTCAGTCAAGCAAAAAATGCATTGTTAAAAATCACAGGTTCAGTACCGTTCAGTAATGTACAGTATACACTTTCACTTGAGGACAGAAGTTGAGTAAACAAAGATGTGATTCAGATTAGAAATGTTTTATCTTTTGACTGAACTCTGATCTGCTCCTGACAAAACCAGGGGTGTATTCACTAGAAAACAAACAGAACGGGCTGAAAAAAATGAGGGACAAACCTAAACCTCCCCAATAACCAAATGCTAATTTTCGTTGCTAAACGTTTTTCAGTGCATAACACGTTGCTATGTGTGCTCTAATGAATACACCCCAGGTCTGCTGGATAAATGTGCTTCTCTTTACCTTTCTCCATGATATCAAGCGCTCCTTCAGAGAGTTATTCACTTCTGCATACCACAGGAAGTCCTATCAGCAAAACAGCAAACAGTCGCTCTTATTGGGAAAATCTCCTAAATAAAAATACATGCCATTTGCCTTAAATTATTTTAACATTTTAAATAGAGAATCTAGAGTAAAATAAAAAGTTGGCTTTTACATCGCTATTGTTGACTGACAAACAGGTAGAGAGATAAATAGCTCACCACATTGACTGAAGCGCTCCTGTCTTCAAAGATAATGTTCTCGTGCTGGTGGACAGACATTACAACAGGGGATAAAACAGTCAATCTAACAGTATGTTAGATGTCATGACATAGTACAGCAATTACCTATCCCATTTCAGGAATACAATGGATATAAATTGTTTATATGCACTTAGGGCTGAACCCCAACTTAACTCTGACCAATCATGTATTGATGTCAATAGGAGCCTTGTGGGAAAATGAGTCACGGGCAGAGATCTGAAATTAGGATTCAGCCCAAAGCTCACAGATTCATGGTGGGATGAATATAAACAAAAAATATTTGTGTGTGCTTTATGCCAGGGGTACTAAGCCTACCTTTCTTCCATCTGCACTTTGTGCAGCATCGATTATTTGGATGTATGAATAGAATAGCTGCCGTATTCTAGAATCACCAACGAAGGCCACCCTTTTGTCAGCAAGGCAAGTCTTTGCTTCACTGTGAGGGTAAAAATAACCTAATGAATCACTTGCACAACTGAAATTTGTTTTTTACAATTGTGTGGTTGTGAGCTTGGTTAAAGATGCCATCTACATTTTACACATGCACATTATACTTTCCCCTCATGGGTGTGACTCACGTATTTTTGTATTTGTGCATCATACAGCCATAGGGCTGCCATACGGTCTCTCCCAGGTACCGCCCACTGGACAGCAGCCACTCACATGTGTCTCCGCCTGAGGGGAAGACAGAGAGAACATCCCAGTCAGCCATAACAAAACACACAAAGGGATATATGAAACCTGCTGCCTCTACACTAGTCATTTTCAAATGCAGCAGTGTGCACAATGCATGGTTCAGCCAAGACAGCATTTCAGCCTGCGGTACAAATTAATCTATTAACATTTTCCATTAAAGAACACCTCCTGGCGTTAACTTGTGTTCTAGTTGATTTAGACCCATCTGCCAATTCACCAACGCAAACACTCAGAAGATGACAGGTGGCAAGAGGAGGAGTCAAGAGCATCTGGAGTCAAAGCCAGCCAGACAACAGCAGCTGTTATCATTGTACAAACAGAAAGCCCAGTGTCCCACACCTTCCATAAACAAAGACCATTGTTTGCAAGGCATCTTCGGGAGGCAGGTTCTTGCCAGTCAGATACAAACAATAACTTATAAAATGTCCAGTTAGGATCATGCCTCCTCTGTTTTTTTTATTGTTTTATTTCACCTTTATTTAACCAGGTAGGCAAGTTGAGAACAAGTTCTCATTTACAATTGCGACACATAAAACAGAGTTACACATGGAGTAAAACAAACATACAGTCAATAATACAGTAGAAAAATAAGTCTATATACAATGTGAGCAAATGAGGTGAGATAAGGGAGGTAAAGGCAAAAAAGGCATTGGTGGCAAAGTAAATACAATATAGCAAGTAAAACACTGGAATGGTAGATTTGCAGTGGAAGAAAGTGCAAAGTAGAAATAGAAATAATGGGCTGCAAAGGAGCAAAATAAATAAAATAAATACAGTAGGGGAAGAGGTAGTTGTGTGGGCTAAATTATAGATGGGCTATGTGGAGGTGCAGTGATCTGTGAGCTGCTCTGACAGCTGGTGCTTAAAGCTAGTGAGGGAGATAAGTGTTTCCAGTTTTAGAGATTTTTGTAGTTCGTTCCAGTCATTGGCAGCAGAGAACTGAAAGGAGAGACGGCCAAAGGAGGAATTGGCTTTGGGTGTGACCAGTGAGATATACCTGCTGGAGCACGTGCTACAGGTGGGTGCTGCTATGGTGACCAGTGAGCGGAGATAAGGGGGGACTTTACCTAGCAGGGTCTTGTAGATGACCTGGAGACAGTGGGTTTGGCGACGAGTATGAAGCGAGGGCCAGCCAACGAGAGCGTACAGGCCGCAGTGGTGGGTAGTATATGGGGATAAGGTATAATGAGCAGGGCTAGAGGCTCTACAGTGAAATAAGCCAATAAACACTAACCAGAAGAGCAATGGACAAGGCATATTGACATTAAGGAGAGGCATGCTTAGCTGAGTGATCATAAATGTCCAAGTGAGATTCAGACAGCTAGCAGGGCCATAGGTAGCAAGCTGGCAGAAGATGGAGGGAGGTCTGTTTTTAGCCACCTCGTGCGTTTCCGTCTGTAGATTAGTGGCGTTCCGTGTGGTAGGGGGAACAGTTCAATTGGCAAAATAGTTATAGTTATATTGGCCCAAGAAAAATTGTCCGATAGACCTATTAAGATAGCAGCCGATAAGACAGCTAACGATTAGCGGGCCGCAGGTGGGCGTTCAGTTTACGTTGCAACGGAGGGGCCAGTTGGATAACTCCCTCGGGCAGATAACGTCGGTAGTCCAGTCGTGAATGTCCGATGGGGCTCCGCATCGGCAGTAAAACGGGTCCGGATAGGTGATTGTAGCCCAGAGGTGGCTGATGGAACTCTTCAGCTGGCTAGCTTGAACAGCTAGCTCCAGAATAATTGATGTTAGCTCCGGGACTGACGTTAGCCAATAGTCACTCGGGTAGCAGCTAGGTGATCCAGGTGTAAATGTCCAGAGCCTGCGGTAGAAATCCGGGGATATGGAGAGAAAATAGGTCCGGTATGCCCTGGTCTGAGTCGCGCTGTACAAAACCGGCGATAGCCTTTCGAGCTAAGGGATAGCTGATGACCGCCAACTGTGGCTAGCTGAACTCCAACGTTAGCCAGTGAACTGGCCAGCCTCTGGCTAACCTCTGGCTAGCTTCTGTTGAGGATTTCAGATTTGAGGTAAATAATACTTTCTTTTTTTTTATTTTTTTTTATTGGTGAGGCGGGTTGCAGGAGAGTGTTTTGAGGTTGAGTTTTTAGAAAAAAATATATAAAAAGATGTGTGTGTGTATATATATATATATATATATATATATATATATATATATATATATATATATATATATATATATATATATATACACACATACACACACTGCTCAAAAAAATAAAGGGAACACTTAAACAACACATCCTACATCTGAATGAAAGAAAATCTTATTAAATACTTTTTTCTTTACATAGTTGAATGTGCTGACAACAAAATGACACAAAAATAAATCAATGGAAATCCAATTTCTCAACCCATGGAGATCTGGATTTGGAGTCACACTCAAAATTAAAAAGTGGAAAACCACACTACAGGCTGATCCAACTTTGATGTAATGTCCTTAAAACAAGTCAAAATGAGGCTCAGTAGTGTGCATGGCCTCCACGTGCCTGTATGACCTCCCTACAACGCCTGGGCATGCTCCTGATGAGGTGGCGGATGGTCTCCTGAGGGATCTCCTCCCAGACCTGGACTAAAGCATCCGCCAACTCCTGGACAGTCTGTGGTGCAACGTGGCGTTGGTGGATGGAGCAAGACATGATGTCCCAGATGTGCTCAATTGGATTCAGGTCTGGGGAATGGGCGGGCCAGTCCATAGCATCAATGCCTTCCTCTTGCAGGAACTGCTGACACACTCCAGCCACATGAGGTCTAGCATTGTCTTGCATTAGGAGGAACCCAGGGCCAAACGCACCAGCATATGGTCTCACAAGGGGTCTGAGGATCTCATCTCGGTACCTAATGGCAGTCAGGCTACCTCTGGCGAGCACATGGAGGGCTGTGCGGCCCCCCAAAGAAATGCCACCCCACACCATGACTGACCCACCGCCAAACTGGTCATGCTGGAGGATGTTGCAGGCAGCAGAACGTTCTCCACGGCGTCTCCAGACTCTGTCACGTCTGTCACGTGCTCAGTGTGAACCTGCTTTCATCTGTGAAGAGCACAGGGCGCCAGTGGCGAATTTGCCAATCTTGGTGTTCTCTGGCAAATGCCAAACGTCCTGCACGGTGTTGGGCTGTAAGCACAACCCCCACCTGTGGACATCGGGCCCTCATACCACCCTCATGGAGTCTGTTTCTGACCGTTTGAGCAGACACATGCCCATTTGTGGCCTGCTGGAGGTCATTTTGCAGGGCTCTGGCAGTGCTCCTCCTGCTCCTCCTTGCACAAAGGCGGAGGTAGCGGTCCTGCTGCTGGGTTGTTGCCCTCCTACGGCCTCCTCCACGTCTCCTGATGTACTGGCCTGTCTCCTGGTAGCGCCTCCATGCTTTGGACACTACGCTGACAGACACAGCAAACCTTCTTGCCACAGCTCGCATTGATGTGCCATCCTGGATGAGCTGCACTACCTGATCCACTTGTGTGGGTTGTAGACTCCGTCTCATGCTACCACTAGAGTGAAAGCACCGCCAGCATTCAAAAGTGACCAAAACATCAGCCAGGAAGCATAGGAACTGAGAAGTGGTCTGTGGTCCCCACCTGCAGAACCACTCCTTTATTGGGGGTGTCTTGCTAATTGCCAATAATTTCCACCTGTTGTCTATACCATTTGCACAACAGCATGTGCAATTTATTGTCAATCAGTGTTGCTTCCTAAGTGGACAGTTTGATTTCACAGAAGTGTGATTGACTTGGAGTTACATTGTGTTGTTTAAGTGTTCCCTTTATTTTTTTGAGCAGTGTGGACGTCTGACTGCTATGCCATCTTGGACAGTATGGTTGAGGCAGGATCATTACCATTCATAAGACATAGGCTACCCATCTACAATAGATTGCTTTATGATCCCCACTATCAACCAACAGTATTAAGACAGATTTTAACTTCCTGTAAATAACCATGATAACTAGCATGGTAGCTAATAACCACGCATGTGCAGTTGGTTAATTAGCTAGCTAGTATGAATTATATAGTAACTAGCTAGCTAGAAATGTTAAAGTTAACGTTAGCTAACGTTGTGCTGACATAACGTTAGACATTACATTTGAGAGAAGTTAGCTTTTTGTGCATATGGAACGTTTCTGGGATGTTATATTTCAGCTCATGAAACCAACACTTTACATGTTGCGTTTATATTTTTTTCAGTATAATTAAATCAATGGCTGTATATATGAAGACTTCAATGCACATGAAAGTTACCTAGTTAGTTAGCCAGTTATCGTGTGCGGCTACAATATGTAAACATGGGTTAGTTCGCAATTATGCGATTCCTTTCCGATACTACTGACTGTATCCAGTATCCAGCTGCACTGAAACAATGTAGCTTGCTAATGTTAGTTAGCTACTTTATTCAGTTAATTCAGGCTACTGCACGTTTATTCATGTTTCCTTGCAATTGCAAATACTGTGAGCAAAAATGGCCAGAGGGAAGGTAACTTTAGTTTACTAACTAGCTAGCTACAAGTTCCGCTAACACCGAGTTGAGTCTGTGTCAAGCTAGCTAACAATATATCTAGGAGCCACTTACCTCCATAATACCGAGAAACGGTGTGAAACAAGGTGAGTAGAATGACGGCAGCGACGGATAATAATTTAGCATTTTTAATGCTAAAATACTGATTTATTTCCCGTTTGCCTAGGCTATAGGCCAGGAACGCCATCTTGGCTCCTCCATGACAACAAGCAGACAGATGAGATGCAGCGGAGTGGTAGGGGGCTGAGCACACCGGCGCGTCCACGACTCCGAATTCCGCCACTGTTGTTGCGTGGGGCATGGCTGGTTCGGGCTTCTCGGATGCTGCTACTGCAACCACCTGCATATGCTTTTCATCTTCCATCATTAGTGCAAACCTGGTTTAAAACAACCAGTAGTACAATTAGAGGATCCTGAAAACTTATTCTGCAAACTCCTGACAGCGGTTTGAATTGTATTCATTGTATGTCATTATTCCGCTCCTGGAACAATATATTGTGGTGACTTTACTTTCTTGATTACCATGGGTTTTTGATATCAGCTTAAAGACAGTAAGGGGATTGGCTGCATCGGTTATAATAAAGATCAGAGATAACAAGGTAAGACATGGATAGACTACAAAAAGCACTAATAAAAAAATAAAGCACTTACTTGCTTCCGATGTTAGTCTAGGAACGGCTTCCAACTTTTTCTCTATAAATGGACCTAGAACCTATGATAGGAAAATATGTTACAGTAAATCCACAATCTGTGGTCTAGATCAAGTATGAGCAACTGGCGTCATACTAAACGCAGGATCTGTGTTCGAAAACTCATACTAACCGAAGTATTTGTGACGTGAATTTAGTATGCTTATAGGTCATAATATGGATATAGTTAAAATGCCAAAAGTTCCCTGATGTCGTGCAAAATACAAAGTATAGAAACTATTTCCGTACTTTTATGGCCCATAATGCAATTTTTCAGAAAATGGGCGTGGCTTCACAACGTTTTCAGATTTGAAGAAAAAGGCGGAAAATATGCAGCCGAAAGATCATGTGGCTGTATATACGGTAGAGATGATGGCCCTACTGTTGGCGGTGCAGTGGGTGGAGGAAGTTAGGCCAGAGAGAGTAGTTATTTGCTCTGATTCATGTGCAGTGTTAAGGAGTCTCCAGTCGTTTATATCACATAGCGGACAAGACCTGCTACAAACCCTTGGCAGGAGTAAACAAATGGGTATACAGATCATATTTACATGGGTCCCAGCGGAACGAGGCAGTTAATGTACTGGCTAAACAAGCACTAAGTAGTGGGGATGTTGATGTGGTAGTTTCAATGAGCAAGGCAGAGGTGAAAAGCATGATATGAACAGTGTTGGTGGAGAAAAGGCAGGAGCAGTGGAAGAGAGATACTAAGGGCAGGCATTTATTTCAAGTACAGAGGAAAGTTGGGGAGAAGAGAACGGCAGGAAGGGACAGAAGAGAGGAGGCTATATTTACAAGATTAAGGGTGGGACACAGCCAGTTGAATAAGACCTTACATGTGATAGGAAAGCATCCAACAGGAAAATGTGAGTATTGCCAGGAAACAGAGACAATGGAGCATGTATTGATACAGTGTGGACATTATTGGAGGGAAAGATAGAGGATGATCTAGTATGAGGGAGAAGGGGAAACATGACATTAGTTTTAAAGAGTATATTGAGTAGAACGTCATTAGATATAGTCTCAAATATTTTGTTATCTTTTTTAAGAGCAACAGGGGCTGGCAGGTAGGATTTAGTTTCTCCCTGCCTCTGGCCACACTAACCCTACACTCATTAAAAATCCACCACCCTACTCCACTAAATCTATCTAGTCGTACCTCCACACAACACACCCTGTAACTCTTCTGACGTCAAATCTCGTACACAATACTTCTCTGCAGCTGCCACCCAAACCTCAGTTTTCTGATACTTATGTTCCATCCCTGCAGTACAGTTGATAACCATTGCTATAAATGCTAAAAATCCAATTTTACTGAAACATATTTCACTTGAGGGCCTATCTCTGTGTACTGGTATAGTTCTACTTCTCACAACAATCCTCTCAGGATCCCTCCCCCTTGACCAATCTTCCTCTACTTTCTTCACTGCTTCAGCATATGACAACTTATGCATAACTAACCCTGGTAACCTCAACCTGCCTCTCTCGCATCGGACACTTCTGATTCCCAGCCCCATAGGCACCCCTACAATTAACACATACCACTACTTTCCTCAATGCTACACATTCCTTTGTCTCATGCCCTTCTGCACACTTCTCACACATAGGAACCTCCCTCCTACACACTGCTGCCACATGCCCATAAGCTTGACACCTGTAACAATGTCATTGTTTGGTACAAAAGTGTGTGCGGGATAACTGATATATCCTAACATCACTTAGTCGAGCAAAGACTCAACATCAACACTCAAAAGAACAGACAACGACTCTTCTATTTCTCCACTCACGCCACCCTCTATGTGTCGCACCAAACGACGAGCATCACAAACAAAATATTTTATATTTACACAATATATATGGGGGATTGGAAATGATGCAATTACAATTACATCAATGTAAGCCACAATCTATCTGCAATCAATGTTAAAGCTGATCTACACACCCCCAAAAAACAAAAGAAAAACAGGAATCTTCCCTTTCAGTTGGTCCGCTGCCACATTTACCACTACCACAGTAATCCCTCCTTTCAATGGTGCCCTTTCTTGAGAGCAAAACAATTCACATCTCTTGTCCCCAGTCGTTTGACGCGGAGCACCTGCTCCATCTGACCAACAGAAACACAAACAATTATCTCAAGACCACTTTGGGTTACCTTCACTGATTCCAAAGCACCTAACTCCATTTTCAGCCAAAAGGCAAGAGTCCACTTTTCCAAAAATGTCACTCCTACCATCACAGACTTGTATTTATCCTGACCCTTGGTGCAATCCTCGGGCTCTGAGAACTTCACCACACCTACTACCTCCGATACTTCGCCCTCATTCAATTCCATTTCTCCTCCTGTCTTCGATCCGGTGTACAGCTTACTTTGCTTATACTTTCTGAAATTTTTCCTCAATTTTTAACAAATTCAAGCTCATCCTCTTCCTCCGTCTCTCTCTTCAACCTCCTCTACATCTCTTTTTTCCCTCCATTCCTACTCCATAATTCAGGTAAATGTATCCTTATGATAATACTGCACTTCTCCTGACATACATCTCATTCTTGCCTTCTCAATGGAAGCCATTCCCTGCTCGTTCCAGCCCTCCACAAGTGTGCGCGGCAAACACTTGAAGTTTGATCACCCCATGGGTTTCCATCAAATGTATTTATTGCAGATAAAGTCAATACCGGGAGAGGGACAAGGGATCCAAGACAGTCTAGACCGAGAGTCTAGTCTCTAGACCGAGACCAGAAAAATGCGAGTCCAATTCAAGATCATGATGTAATTTTGTCAAATCGCCAGCATAATAAGAGTTCAAAATGTTACGCTTTTTTGCTGAAGTTTACTGACACCGGCCATATCAACGTGTGTTGAGCATTCGTAAATTCACAAGTTATGTGCTCTGAAATCGGAGTAGATAGCCAGAGCAAATTTAGAAAGCACCCAAATGTCCATTGAGAACGCACAACGACTATACCATTTAGCTAAGCTAAGAATGACGGGAATAATCAAGTCAATAAAGTTGGGTAGTTACAGTACCAGTCAAAAGTTTGGACACACCTATTCAGTCAAGGGTTTTCTTTATTTTTACAATTTCCTACATTGTAGAATAATAGTAAAAACATCACAACTATGAAATAACACATGGAATCATGTAGTAACTAAAGAAGTGTTAAACAAATCAAAATATGTTTTATATTTGAGATTCTTCAAAGTAGCCAGCCTTTACCTTGATGACAGCTTTGCACACTCTTGGCATTCTCTCAACCAGCTTCACCTGGAATGCTTTTCCAACAGTCTTGAAGGAGTTCCCACATATGCTGAGCACTTGTTGGCTGCTTTTCCTTCATTCTGCGGTCCAACTCATCCCAACATCTCAATTGGTTTGAGGTCGGGTGATTGTGGAGGCCAGGTCATCTGATGCAGCACTCCATCACTATCCTTCTTGGTTAACCTGTCTGGGCAACGTGGGACATTTGCGTCCCACCCTAGTCAACAGCCAGTGGAATCGCGTCGCGCAAAATACAAATACCTCATAAATGCTATAACTTCAATTTCTCAAACATATGACTATTTTACACCATTTTATAGATACACCTCTCCTGAATCAAACCACGTTGTCCGATTTCAAAAAGGCTTTACAGCAAAAGCAAAACATTAGATTATGTTAGGAGAGTACCCTGCCAAAAATAATCACACTGCCATTTTCAAAGCAACTAGCATGCATCACAAATACCCAAAACACAGCTAAATGCAGCACTAACCTTTGACAATCTTTATCAGATGACACTCCTAGGACATCATGTTACACAATACATGCAGTTTTTGTTCGATAAAGTTCATATTTATATATAAAAACAGCATTTTACATCGGCGCGTGACGTTCAGAAAATATTTTCCCTCAAATGCTTCAGGTGAATTAGCGCTACAATTTACAAAATTACTATTCGAAAACATTGGTAAAATATAATATTGTCATTCACAGAATTATAGATTAACATCTCGTGAATGCAACCGCATTGCCAGATTTAAAAATAACTTTACTGGGAAATCACACGTTGCAATAAACGAGGTGCTATGCTCAGAAAAATAGGCTAGGCGATACAGGTTAGCGCCATCTTGGACTCATCTAAAATCAAATATACTATTGTAAATATTCACTTACCTTTGATTATCTTCATCAGAAGGCACTTCCAGGAATCCCAGGTCCACAACAAATATAGTTTTGTTCGAAAAAGTTAATAATTTATGTCCCAATAGCTCCTTCTTGTTAGCGCGTTCCGAAGGCTACTCATAATGTACGAAGCGCGCGGGACTTGTCCTCACGAATGTGCAATTTTTTTTTATTTACGTTCGTTCAAACATGTCAAACGTTGTATAACATAAATCTTTAGGGCCTTTTTCAATCAGAACTTCAATAATATTCAAGGCGGACGATTCCATTGTCTTACTAAACGTTTCGGAACGAGAGAGTACCCACGGGCATGCACGTCATAGTAGTAATGGCCCTCCCTCTATGACAAACTTTCCAGGTCTCTCGTTCGGTCAGGTTTTACCGGAGAAGACTCAAACCACTTTGTAAAGACTGTTGACATCTAGTGGAAGCCTTAGGAAGTGCTAAATGAATCCTAACTCACGGTGTGTTTCATAGGCAAAGGGTTGAAAGTGATTCCACAAATCAGATTTCCACTTCCTGTTAGGATTTGTCTCAGGGTTTTGACTGCCATATGAGTTATGTTATACTCACAGACACCATTCAAACAGTTGTAGAAACTTCAGAGTGTTTTCTATCCAAATCTACTAATTACATGCATATTCTCGTTTCTGGGTAAGAGTAGTAACCAGTTTAAATCGGGCACATTTTTTATCCGGCTGTGAAAATACTGCCCCCTATCCCCAACAAGTTTTAAATAGCCCTTACACAGCCTGGAGGTGTGTTGGGTCATTGTCCTGTTGAAAAATAAATGATAGTCCCATTAAGCGCAAACCGGATGGGATCGCTGCAGAATGCTGTGGTAGCCATGCTGGTTAAGTGTGCCTTGAATTCTAAATAAATCACAGACAGTGTCACCAGCAAAGCACCCCCACACCATCACACCTCCTCCATACTTCACAGTGGGAACCACACAGGCGGAGATCATCCGTTCAGCTACTCTGCGTCTCACAAAGACACGGCGGTTGGAACCAAAAATCTAAAATTTGTATTGATCAGACCAAAGGACAGATTTCCACCGGTCTAATGTCCATTGCTCGTGTTTCTTGGCCCAAGCAAGTCTCTTCTTATTATTGCTGTACTTTAGTAGTGGTTTCTTTGCAGCAATTTGACCATGAAGGCCTAATAAGCGCACACCTATTAAGAAAATGACTCTAAAAACGGTTAAATCCCCATTGTATGGTTGAGAGGGATGAGGAAAAAGGTATGGCAAATAAGTCTGGCAGCCCAACTGATTGGCAAACGTTCTGCAAATTAAATAATGTGACTAAACTAAATAAAAATAAACTATACTATGAAACAAAGATCAATTATATAAAGAATGATAGTAAAAAGCTTTGGGGCACCTTAAATGACATTTTGTGGAAAAAAGCCAACTCGGCTCCTTCATTCATTGAATCAGATGGCTCATTCATCACAAAGCCCACTGATATTGCCAACTACTTATATTACTTTTTCATTGGCAAGTTAAGCAAACTTAGGGATGACATGCCAGCAACAAATGCTGACACTACACATCCAAGTATATCGGACCAAATTATGAAAGACAGGAATTGTACTTTTGAATTCCGTAAAGTCAGTGTGGAAGAGGTGAAAAAAGTATTGTTGTCTATCAACAATGACAAGCCACCAGGGTCTGACAATCTGGATGGAAAATGACTGAGGATAATAGCAGACGATATTGCCACTCCTATTTGCCACATCTTCAATTTAAGCCTACTAGAAAGTGTGTTCCTTCAGGCCTGGAGGGAAGCTAAAGTCATTCTGCTACCCAATAATAGTAAAGCCCCCTTCACTGGCTCAAATAGCCGACCAATCAGCCTGTTACCAACCCTTAGTAAACTTCTGGAAAAAAAGGGTGTTTAACCAGATACAATGCTATTTCACAGTAAACAAATTGACAACAGACTTTCAGCACTCTTATAGGGAAGGACACTCAAGAAGCACAGCACGTACACAAATGACTGATGATTGGCTGAGATAAATTGATGATACAATTATTGTGGGGGCTGTCTTGATAGACTTCAGTGCAGTTTTTGACATTACTGATCATAGTCTGCTGCTGGAAATGGCTTTACACCCCCTGCTATAATGTGGATAAAGAGTTACTTGTCTAACAGAACACAGAGGGTGTTCTTTAATGGAAGCCTCTCAAACGCAATCCAGGTAGAATCAGGAATTCCCCAGGGTAGCTGTTTAGGCCCCTTGCTTTTTTACTAACGACATGCCACTGACTTTGAGTAAAGCCAGAGTGTCAATGTATGTGGATGACTCAACACTATATACGTCAGCTACTACTGCGACTGAAATGTCTGCAACACTTAACAAAGAGCTGCAGTTAGTTTCAGAGTGGGTGGCAAGGAATAAGTTAGCCCTAAATATTTCTAAAACTAAAAGCATTGTATTTGGGACAAAACATTTACTAAACCCTAAACCTCAACTAAATCTTGTAATAAATAATGTGGAAATTGAGCAAGTTAAGGAGACTAAACTGCTTGGAGTAACCCTAGATTGTAAACTGTCATGGTCAAAACATATTGATACAGTAGTAGCTAAGATTGGGAGAAGTCTGTCCATAATAAAGCGATGCTCTGCCTTCTTAACAACACTATCAACAAGGCAGGTCCTACAGGCCCTAGTTTTGTTGCACCTTGACTACTGTTCAGTCGTGTGGTCAGGTGCCACAAAAAAAGGACTTAGGAAAATTGCTAGATCGAATCCCCAAGCAGACAAGGTAAAAATCTGTCGTTCTGCCCCTGAACAAGGCAGTTAACCCACTGTTCCTAGGCTGTCATTGTAAATAAGAATTTGTTCTTAACTGACTTGCCTAGTTAAATAAACAAAATGAGAGCTATTGACATGTTGAATGCACTGAGCTGTCTGTCTAAACTACTGGCACACAGCTCGGACACCCATGCATACCCCACAAGACATGCCACAAGAGGTCCCCAAGTCCAGAACAGACTATGGGAGGCACACAGTACTACACAGAGCCATGACTACATGGAACTCTATTTCACATCCAGTAACTGATGCAAGGAATAAAATTTGATTTAAAAAACAGATAAAAAAACACCTTATGGAACAACGGGGACTGTGAAGCAACACAAACATAGACATACGATAACATACGCATTATATATACACACATGGATTTAGTACTGTAGATATGTGGTAGTCTTGGTAGCAGCTAATGGGGATCCATAATAAATACAAAAATACAATTCACGCAGTCTCCTATAAACAGTTGATGTTGAGATGTGTCTGTTACTTGAACTCTGTGAAGCATTTATTTGGGCTGCAATCTGAGGTACAGTTACATCTAATGAAATTATCCTCTGCAGTAGAGGTAACTGTGGATCTTCCTGTCCTGTGGCGGTCCTCATGAGAGCCAGTTTCAACATAGCGCTTGATGTTTTTTGAAGAAACTTGAAGAAACTTTCAAATTCTTGAAATGTTCCGCATTGACTGACCTTCATGTCTTAAAGTAATCATGGACTCTTGTTTCTCTTTGCTTATTTGAGCTGTTCTTGCCATAATATGGACTTGGTCTTTTACCATAGAGGGCTATCTTTTGTATACCACCCCTACCTTGTCAAAACAACTGGTTGGCTCAAACGCATTAATTCCACAAATTAACTTTTAACAAGGCACACTTGTTAATTGAAATACATTCTTATGCAGCAGGTTGAGAGAATGCCAAGAGTGTGCAAAGCTGTTATCAAGGCTAAAGGTGGCGACTTTGAAGAATCTCAAATATAAGATCTATTTTGATTTGTTTAACATTTTGTTTTGGTTACTACATAATTCCATATGTGTTATTTCATAGTTTTACAGTTTTGACATCTTCACTATTATTCTACAATGTAGAAAATAGTAGAAATCAAGAAAAACCCTTGAATGAGTAGGTGTTCTAAAACTTTTGACTGGTACTGTAGATAGGTAGCATATAGTTAATATACTGGCAAGTTAGTTGGCTACTAATACATCAAACGTTAGTTAGCTAGCAAAAATACAGGTACATACTGATGTAATGATATGCTATGTGGTTCGTAAGGATAGCGTAGCTAACAAATTGTCAGCCAACATAATGTGTAAGGTAACTTATTTGAAAAGGCATTACTTTATTACATTTTCTTAACATTTGTCATAATTAGTTAAACTAATGAATTGTATCCGCTCTTGTAGGATTTTGTCTGCATATTTTCCTCAAATCTGAAAACAATGTGAAGCTACGCCCATTTTCTGACGAAATGCATTATGGGCCCTAAAAGCAAGGAAATAGTGTCCACTGCTTATATATGTCGTATTTTGGCGAATGTAGTACAACATCAGGGAACTTTTGGCATACTAACTATATCCATACTCTGACCAATAAGCATACTATATACTCAATTTACGTCACAAATAGTATGGTTAGTGCGGTTAGTATGAGTATTCGAACACAGGTCAGGATACTTTTCTGCCGCAGCCACAATGTCAAATTGCTTTGATTGCCTTTCTACTTGAGCCGTGCGTGCAGTTTATCACAGTTGCAATGAATGCCACAAATTCCACTTTATTTACATACAGCATGTCTGGTTCTTTTGGTTGACAAATAGGCCTATACACTATGGGCATTGGTGCATCAACTACCATTACTTCAACTTCACTTGCTCTATCACAGTAGCGGTGTGTGGGTAAGAATACTGATGCTTTAAAACAGGGTTTTGCAAGAGCTTTTTGCTGAACAACAGCAATAACAGGATATGGGTGAAATGTATATGCAGGGGGGTGTAAGGGTTTTAGAGAACTGTGCATTGTGCAGTCACAAGTTGAGACATCCGCCAGGAAGCTGGAGTGCGTCTAGAGGTTGGGACCAACCGGCACGCCAACGATAGGCTGGAATAAGTCTAAACCATATTCTAGCCTCTACTATGACAGGCCCTCAGGGAGAGGGAACTAAGTCTGTCCAGTATTTAAGGAAGAACTTGTAATGTCATTCCAGTTCTCTGTCTGCCCTGCGTGGTGTTACAGGGAGCCCGTATATACGAACCACATATTTACCATTCAAGTGTTTGCATTAATTAAAGTACAAAGAAATCAGAAGTTACTATGTGCTGACTATTTTGTTCTGATACCAGATTCGAATTGACGCGACCTGACAGAAGCTAGAGCATGATCGTGTAAAGTATGAACAGGATTTGGCTCGTGCTAAAATCAAGCTGCAACAAGAGCGGCTAGAGTTGGTTAGGGAAGGAAAGCTCTCAGGGGAGAGTTTGCTCTGGGAAGGTGACCCAGATTTACCTAGGGGTCGTTCCTCTTTTGGTTGTGCCCCGGACACATTTGATATTGTTGGGAACTTACAGTTGTTGCCTAAATTTAATGAGAAGGACCCTGAGACATTCTCTTCATTGTTTGAGCGTGTTGCTGACACTAGGAGTTGGCCTGATTCTGACCGCACTTTAACGTTGCAGTGTGTGTTGACTGGTAAAGCGCAGGCAGCATATTCAGCTCTTAGTGTAGCTGACAGTGTCAGTTATAAAGGTTAAAATGGCTGTGTTACAGATTTACGAATTGGTCCCTGAGGCTTACTGCCAACGATTTAGAACTTTAAAAAGGGATGATAAACAGACTCATGTTGAGTTTGTGTGAGAGTTATCTTCACAGTTTAATCGCTGGTGTTCTGCCTCTGCAGTTATGACTTTCTAAGGGCTGTGTGATCTGATTATGCTAGAGCAATTTAAGGACACAATCCCTGATCATATAGCCACGTACATTAACGAACGAAAAGTAGACTGTCGCTGAAGCTGCGGTTTTGGCGGACGAGTATGTTTTGACTCAAGTGTCTTTGCAGAGCCTCGTATTCAGAGTGAGTGGGGGCGTATGGAGGGATTTGGGCCTCGCTCACCGAGATACTTTGGTTCACGAGCAGAGTTTCATTCAACTAGGATTGAGCCTGACTCCCGTGGTAAAGCTGACTTTGGTCACTATTGTCAAGGTTTGGGTCATTGGAAATATGAATGTCCGGTTCTCAGGGCTAGGGGTAAATCCAGTACTTGCACTTACGTTAAATCTAAGCCTACGGTGTTAGCTGCGCCTGTTCCATATCAGTTCACTCCTGACACATTGTCTCATGCCCAGGGGCATGTGTGAGTCCATATTGACCCAGACCATTTACCTTTCATTACGGAGGGTTTTGTGTCTATGTTAGGAAGTAAGGACCAAGTGCCAGTGACAATCGAGAGACACAGGTGCCTCTGAATAGTTTGTGTTGGAGTCTGTATTACTCTTCTCTGCTGAGACTGACTTGGGGAATAGTGTTCAAATTAGGGGAATAGGTTTGAACACTGTCAGTTCCATTGCATAAACTGATGTTGGATTGTGGACTGGTGAAAGGTGAGGTTGTTGTGGGGGTGTTGCCTATTGAGGGTATCGACGTTATCCTTGGGATTAACTTGGCTGGCGAGCATGTATGGCCTGTCAAGTTTCCATCTCTAGTGGTTTCCGCTAAGCCGTCATTTGCAGGGATTCCTGATGAGTGCGCAGTTTCCCAGAGGTGTTCTCTGCGTGTGCAGTGACGCGTTCTATGAGCCGTGGTGACCTGGTCACTGCCCCCGCTAACGAGAATGCCACAAAGAAATCAGTCACTACTTTCCCTGTTATCCTGTTATCTGTGCTCCAATCTAATCAAGGCACAATGGGTTAGAAGAGTTGCGTGACCAAATTGTGCCGTTGGACTGTTGGGAGATGTCGCCCATGGCTATTTTCTCCAAGAGGATGTCCTGATGAGAAAGTGGGTGTCTCATGGTAGTTGTTTTCTGGGGGAGGCGATTAGTCAGGTTGTGTATCAGTTAAGCTTTGTGAGTTGGTGTTGACAACTTCCCACAACGACGTTGCTGGACATGTGGGTGTGAGGAAATTCTACAATCGCATATTAAGACATTTCTTTTGGCCTAGGTTAAAGAGGGATGTTTCTGAGTTCATCAAAACCTGTCACACCTGTTAATTACCTGGTAAACCTAATCAAGCTATTAAGCGGTACCACTGTTTCCTATTCCTGTACTCAGCCAACCTTTTGAGTATCTGATTATTGACTGTTGGTCCTCTGCCTCGTTCTAAAAAGGGTAGTAGTTACCTGTTCACTGTGATGTGTCAGACCACTAGGTGTCCTGCTGCCTATCCCCTCCGGTCTATCACGACTAAGTCTGTGCTAAAAGCTTTGACTCAGTTTTTCCTCACTGTTTGGAATCCCTAAGCTCATTCAGAGTGATCAAGAATCTAATTTCACCTCTAAACTGTTTGGTCAGGTTCTCCAACAGCTCCATATTAAAAACAATTTGTATAGCGCCTATCACGCGCAAAGTCAAGGAGCGCTGGAACGTTTCCATCAAACACTTAAGTTTTTGTTGAGAGCTTATAGTGCTGAGATGGATAAGGATTGGGAGGAGGGGTTGCCTTGGTTACTGTTAGCCGCTAGGGAGGTTTCACAGGAGAGCACGGGTTTCAGTCCAAATTACCTTGTGTTTGGACATAGGGTGCGTGGACTTCCTATCTGTTCTCCAGGATGACTGGAAGTCTCCCGAGCCCCCTCAGTCCCTGTTATCTTATGTGTGTGATTTCCGGCGACGCCTGTACGTCGCTGGTGAAATGGCTAAAGAAACTATCATCTTCACAGGCGAGGATGAAGGGCATATTTGATTGGCGAACTGAGCCTCGTCACTTTAGTCCACGTGACCAGGTTCTTGCTCTGCTGCCAATTGTTGGTTCTCCTTTTCAAGCCAAGTTTCAAGGTCCATATACGGTTGTGCACCAGTGCACTGAGCAAAACTATCTAGTTGCCACTCCAGAACGGAGAAAAGCACACCAACTGTGCCATGTAAATTTGTTAAAACCCTATTATGCACGGTCCTCTGAGACTGAACAGTGGGAGTCTACAGAGGACGGTAAACCGTTTTTTTGGGGGGGGCTGATACCAATATTTCGCAGGGTTCTTGTCATGCTAGGTCTGTGCATGAGGAGGAAGATGTTCCTGGTCCCGACGATTGCATACTGCAGGGTAAATTGAAAAATTAATAGACACTGGATATTTTAGACAGCCTTCTCGCTCATCTACCTGCCGATGGGCGGTAAGAGATGGTCGGTCTGATTCTGAGATTTCCAGGTTTGTTTTCTGATACACCTACAAACTTAATAGAACACGATATTGACATTGGCGATACTAACACCATTCGTCAGCGGTTCTAGAGTTTCTTCACAGAAACGGCATTGTCTGGATGCTGAGGTCAGGTACATGCTGAAGAGTGATATAGCAGCGCCTTCTTTCTCCAGTTGGGCTTCTCCGTGTATCTTGGTCAGTAAACCGGATGGGACAAACACATTTTGTACAGACTACCGTAAGGTAAACAGTATCACTAAGCCAGATTAATTTCCTCTTCCTCGGATGGAGGACTGCATTGATCAAGTCGGAGCAGCTAAGTTTGTGAGCAAATTTGACCTGTTAAAGGGCTATTGGCAGGTGCCACTGACGAGTAGGGCACATTAAATCTGTGCCTTTATTACACCCTCTGGTCTGTACTCGTATTCGGTTACGAGTTTTGGCCTGCGTAATGCACCTGCCACCTTTAAGTGACTTATGAACAGGGTGAATGTCCACGTGACTGACCACTGTTATTTTGTGTTTGGTATTGTCCTGTTCTATCACTCCTGTCTGTTCCCTTCTGGTCTCGTTTTCTTCTTTCCTCTTAAAGGTTACTTCCTGTGTGCTGAGGTCTGGGGAGGATGAGGTTTGCTGGGGCAAGTGGAAGTGTGAACACGTACCCCCCTCATGGATTTGGGACGCAGGCTGGGTCATTTGGGATATGGGGGGGGGGGGGTCTTCTATTAGGATCCAGGGCATTATTTTGTTTGTGTGACTGGTATGGTGGTCCTTGTTGGTCCCTGGTTTTATGGGGGGGTGTGATGACGCTCCCACTCTTTCTGCCGAATTCTCTCTCTTTGCTCTTGTTTTCCTTAATAGGATGTCGGTGGGCGGAGCCGGGAGGGTCGTCAAGAGAAATGGGACACACCTGGGCTCGGGTGTGTCCCAGGATAAATACACCTCTTCCCCATTCATTGAGGAGACTCTCTATGCAGACACAGAGTTTGGTTGTGGCTGTTTTTGTTTGTTTGTTTGCGTTGGCACCTTTCAACACCCCTCATTATCACATTTATGCATGCAACCACTCACATACACTACTGATTACTGATTACACACACCATTGTTAATTGCATTTACGTTACTTCAGTTAATAAATATATTTTGTTATTCCTTATCTCCACGTTGTCTCCCTATTTGTTACGAACTTCGAGCCGGTTCGTGACAAATAATTGAATAATGTAATATCCAACGTTTCGACAGACAAGCTCTCTTCGTCAGGGTATATTCATCAAGGGCAGAACATTCAGCATCTCCCTCCAATGTTCACCACAGGAATGTGCTTTTGTCCGGACATTTTCCCGACAAAACTCTTAACACGTTCTAAAGTGAATACTGGAACAATATTTCTAACAGAACGTGGGGAATGGTCAGAGGCGATCTAAATAATGTAATTTCGGTTATTTTGTGATGTCATTAAAATTGATAAAGGAAATACTGTGACTTGAGGTATACACACATATGTGAGGTGTCCATCCGATGCGTTGTGCATGAAATATGAAAAATTATGAAAGTGTTTAAAGAGGGATGTGATTTTGGAAACTATAAGAGGAAATTGTTTAATTTCGTGCAAGTAAGTCACCGCCCCCTGAGTGAGGTCAGAAAGCATGTCAGCCTGGTGGAACCGCCCGTTTGAATGAACTGTATAAAATGATGGGTTAAGAATTAACATATCAGAACAGAGAGACTTTGAGCTGCAGCTCATGTCCAAAGTGGTTCAAACTCTGAAATCTCAACACGAGGTAGAGGCAAGTCACCTCCCGGACAATCACTGGTACGGCTG
Source organism: Salmo trutta (assembly GCF_901001165.1). Taxonomy (NCBI): domain Eukaryota; kingdom Metazoa; phylum Chordata; class Actinopteri; order Salmoniformes; family Salmonidae; genus Salmo; species Salmo trutta. The sequence goes on from NC_042990.1 coordinate 30,816,578, forward strand.
ATTAGCTGTCCTAAGTAAAGTATGTAGAAAGCGAATTTAAGTGGGACCATTCTACAACTCTGCTCAAAACACCATAGTACGCTACTCTCATCACCCCACTGAGAACCACCGACACGGCTGGCTAGCCTATCTTCAAAGAATCATCCTCCAGAGCGAGTGGAAGTAGAGTGAGCTCTGTAGTTCTGTTCAGGACTACACGACTGGTAGAGGAAAGCAACAGTAGAAGACAGGTGGGGACCCCTTTGGACAATCAGAGACTTACAAGCGTACCGCAAAAAAGCCCAACACCCTTTCCAAGAAGGCCTGGTTCCGACAGAAATACAAGTAGAACCAATCAAATGTATTTATAAAGCCCTTTTTACATCAGCCGATGTCACAAAGTGCTGTACAGAAACCCAGCCTAAAACCCCAAACAGCAAGCAATGCAGATGTAGAAGCAGAGTGGCTAGGAAAAACTCCCTAGAAAGGCCGGAACCTAGGAAGAAACCTAGAGAGGAACTAGGCTCTGAGTGGTAGCCAGTCATCATCTGGCTGTGCGGGGTGGAGATTATAACAGTACATGGCCAAGATGTTCAAACGTTCATAGATGACCAGCAGGGTCAGATAATAATAATCAGAGTGGTTGTAGAGGGTGCAACAGGTCAGCACCTCAGGAGTAAATGTCAGTTGGCTTTTCATAGCCGATCATTTAGAGTTAGAGACAGCAGGTGCGGTAGAGAGAGTCCAAAACAGCAGGTCCGGGACAGGTAGCACGTCCGGTGAACAGGTCAGGGTTCCATAGCCGCAGGCAGAACAGTTGAAACTGGAGCAGCAGCACGACCAGGTGGACTGGGGACAGCAAGGAGTCATCAGGCCAGGTAGTCCTGAGGCATGGTCCTAGGGCTTAGGTCCTCCGAGAGAAAGAGAGGAGAAAAAGAGAGAGAGAGAATTAGAGGGAGCATACTTAAGTTCACACAGGACACCGGATAAGACAGGAGAAATACTCCAGATATAAACAGACTGACCCTAGCACCCCGACACAAACTATTGCAGCATAAATACTGGAGGGTGAGACAGGAAGGGTCGGGAGACACTGTGGCCCCGTCTGACGATACCCCCGGACAGGGCCAATCAGGCAGGATATAACCCCACCCACTTTGCCAAAGCACAGCCCCCACACCACTAAAGGGATATCTTCAACCACCAACTTACTACCCTGAGACAAGGCAGAGTATAGCCTACGAAGATCTCCCCCACCGCACGAACCCGAGGGGGGCGCCAACTCGGACAGGAAGATCACGTCAGCGACTCAACCCATTCAAGTGACGCACCCCTCTTAGTGACGGCATGGAAGAGCACCAGTAAGTCAGTAACTCAGATCCCGTAATAGGGTTAGAGGCAGAGAATTCCAGTGGAGAGAGGGGAACAGACCAGGCAGAGACAGCAAGGGCGGTTCGTCGCTCCAGTGCTTTTCCGTTCACCTTCACACCCCTGGGCCAGACTACACTCAATCATAGGACCTAAGAGATGAGACTTCAATAAAGACTTAAAGGTCGAGACCGAGTCTGCGTCTCTCACATGGATAGGCAGACCATTCCATAAAATTGGATCTCTATAGGAGAAAGACCTGCCTCCAGCTGTTTGCTTAGAAATTCTAGGGACATTAAGGAGGCCTGCATCTTGTGACCATAGCGTACGTGTAGGTATGTATGTCATGATCAAATCGGAAAGATAGGTAGGAGCAAGCCCATGTAATGATTTGTAGGTTAGCAGTAAAACCTTTATCAGCCCTAGCCTTAACAGGAAGCCAGTGTAGAGAGGCTAGCACTAGAGTAATATGATCAAATTTTTTGGTTCTAGTAAAGATTCTAGCAGCCATGCTTAGCACTAACTGAAGTTTAGTTAGTGATTTATCCGGGTAGCCGGAAAGTAGAGCATTGCAGTAGTCTAATCTAGAAGTGACAAAAGCATGGATACATTTTTCTGCATCATTTTTGGACAGAAAGTTTCTGATTTTTGCAATGTTTTGAAGATGGGAAAAAGCTGTCCTTGAAATATTCTTGATATGTTCATCAAAATAGAGATCAGGGTCCAGAGAAACGCCGAGGTCCTTCAGTTTTTTTTTGACATGACTGTACAACCATCAAGATTAATTGTCAGATCCAACAGAAGATCTCTTTGTATCTTGGGACCTAGAACTAGCATCTCTGTTTTGTCCGAGTTTAAAAGTAAAACATTTGCCGCCATCTACTTCCTTATGTCTGAAACACAGGCTTCCAGGGAGGGCAATTTCACCATGTTTCATCGAAATGTACAGCTGTGTATCGTCCGTATAGCAGTGAAAGTGAACATGATTTTCCCGAATGACATCACTAAGAGGTAAAATATATAGTGAAAACAATACTGGTCCTAAAACGGAACCTTGAGGAACACCGAAATGTACAGTTGATTTGTCAGAGGACAAACCATCCACAGAGACAAACTGATATCTTTCTAGCTGATGTACACGCTGAAGCTATGTTGCGCTTGGTGACCTCTCACTGTTTCATCCTAACATCGTTGGTGCCGACATGGATAACAATATCCCTATACTCTCTACACTCGCCAGTTTTAGCCTTAGCCAGCACCATCTTCAGATTAGCCTTAACGTCAGTAGCCCTGCCCTCTGGTAAACAGTGTATGATCGCAGGATTATTCTTTTAAGTCTAATACTACGGATGGAGTCGCCAATGACTAGGGTGTTCAATTTGTCAGAGCTAATGGTGAGAGAGAAATTATGTATGTTACTATTTCCTTGACTGGAAGATTGCAGACAGAGGGTATCGCACAGTCTTTAACAGCAAACAATTCACATGTATTAAGGTTTAGGCAAAGACCAGATGCTTTGGAAAAAATATTTAACACATCGACTGCTCTAGTAATCTGGTCAGCATCTTTCAAAAAGAGGGTGGTGTAATCTGCAAACTGAATTGTGATAATCTCTCTGTCAGCAATTTAAATCCCTTGTATATAGCTGGATTTAACAAAACTTGTAAGAAGCTGGGTTGCAAGCAGGAAGAGAAGGCGAAATTGGGCAACCTTGCCCAATTCCTCTTTCCAAATCAAATCTAGGAGAAGTGGCATGTTATAATTTAATGGAACTGTTCCCATTCATTTTAAGAGTTTTAATAGTACTACAAAATAATTCCCCAAAACAAAATTTCTCGATGGAGAGGAATATAAACTCATGTTCCACTGTATCGAAGGCTTTGTAAAAGTCTAAGAAGACAATTAAACTATCTTCGAAGATTAGATCAGAATATTCAATAAGGTCTAACACCAGTCGGATATTATTAGATATACAGTACCAGTCAAAAGTTTGGACACACCTACTCATTCAAGGGTTTTTCTCAATGTTTTACTATTTTCTACATTGTAGAATAATAGGGAAGACATCAAAACTATGAAACAACACATATGGAATCATGTAGTAACCCTAAACATATATTTTATATTTGAGATTCTTCAAAGTAGCCACACTTTTCCTTGATGACAGCTTTGCACACTCTTGGCATTCTCTCAACCAGCTTCACCTGGAATGCTTTTCCAACAGACTTGAAGGAGTTCCCACATATGCTGAGCACTTGTTGGCTGCTTTTCCTTCATTCTGCGCTCCAACTCATCCTAACATCTCAATTGGGTTGAGGTTGGGTGATTGTGGAGGCCAGGTCATCTGATGCAGCACTCCATCACTCTCCTTCTTGGGCAAATAGCCCTTAAGCAGGCTGGAGGTGTGTTAGGTCACTAACACATTTCTGGTTACTACATGATTCCATATGTGTTATTTCATAGTTTTGATGTCTTCACTATTATTCTACAATGTAGAAAATAGTAAAAATAATGAAAAACCCTTGAATGAGTTGGTGTGTCCAAACTTTTGATTGGTGCATCCTGTTTCCATTGATCATCCTTGAGATGTTTCTACAACTTGATTAGAGTCCACCTGTGGTAAATAGGAATTGTCCGTAGAGCTCCAAGACAGGATTGTGTTGAGGCACAGATCTGGGGAAGGGTACCAAAAATGTATGCAGCATTGAAGTTCCCCAAGAACACAGTGGCCTCCATCCTTCTTAAATGGGGGAAATTTGGTACCACCAAGACACTTCCTAGAGCTGGCCGCCCGGCCAAACTGAGCAATCGGGGGTGAAGGGCCTTAATCAGGGAGGTGACCAAGAACCCGATGGTCATTCTGACAGAGCTCTAGAGTTCCTCTGTGGAGATGGGAGAACCTTCCAGAAGGACAACCATCTCTGCATCACTTCACCAATCAGGCATTTATGGTAGAGTGGCCTGACGGAAGCCACTCCTCAGTAAAAGGCACATGACTGCCAACTTGGGGCATGCCAAAAGGCACCAAAAGACAAAGATGAACGAAGCAAAGTACAGAGAGATCCTTGATGAAAACCTGCTCCAGAGCACTCAGGACCTCAGACTGGGGGCGAAGGTTCATCTTCCAACAGGACAACAACCCTAAGCACACAGCCAAGACAACGCAGGAGTGGCTTCGGGACAAGTCTCTGAATGTCCTTGAGAGGCCCAGCCAGAGCCCAGACAGTCTGAGGTCCTGAGTGCTCTAGAGCAGGTTTTCATTAAGGATCTCTCTGTACTTTGTTGATCTCTGGGAGCAGGACACAGGGGAGCTAAATAGATCATGTGAGACAAAAGTTAATGAATCATCACAGCAAGAAAATATAGTTTTTGATCCAGAAAATAAATATGACAGTCTGAGGCAGGGTGCTATGCAATCATCCTACTCCAACTATTGACAGTGATTTCTTATTTGTCAGTATGAGTAAAATTAGATTTACACTACCTGTCCTATAGATTTTTGTAGTCAAAAAAGTATTACTTGGAATAAACTGATAGCTAAAACACTCCTTGTTCCAGAATGAAATGCTAGTGTAACCGATGTGAAATGGCTAGTTAGCGGTGGTGAGCGCTAATAGCGTTTCAATCGGTGACGTCACTCGCTCTGAGACCTGAAGTAGTTGTTCCCCTTGTTCTGCAAGAGCCGCGGCTTTTGTGGAGTGATGGGTAACGATGCTTCGTGGGGTATCAGTTGTTGATGTGTGCAGAGGGTCTCTAGTTCAAGCCCAGGTTGGGGTGAAGAGAGGGACGGAAGTTAAACTGTTACACTAGCTAGTGATAAAGCTATCTTCTCCTGGTAGCTGGCAACAGAGCTACTTGTAACTAGCTACATTCCAAAGATTCCTGTGTTCTAAATTGGGAGTCATTTTACAGCTGGCATTCACGATTTCACGTTTCTATAACTAAATAGTTAGATTACAAAAAATAAAAAATACTTTACCTCATAGCAGTTTGTTGGACGGAAATCTCTCTCGAGGTGTCATCATCTACTACCTTAGATGCAGATAGCGTGATCAGCAGAGATAGTAACATGGATAGTACACAAGTTTTGATTGGTTTACAGTTTAGTACTCAGCGGCATTTGCCTGTCCAGTTAGCGAACATAAAAGTAAGTATTTTGAAAAAAAATTCAAGTATTGACATTGCCAACAAACGGAAATGTGTTCAGAATATACACAATATGTAAAAACCAGCTCCTCCATCGGGACAAGTCCCAAAAAAAACAGCTCCTCCCTCGGGACAATAGAGATCGATCATCTCGAAAACTAAAGCAAACAGCTTGCTACGGACCACCACCTAACTGTGTAGAAAATGAAACACTTTTGGTTAAACCACAGGGTTAGACGTTAGCTAGCTAGGTAGTTTGCTAATATTAACTAGTTAGTTTCCTAGCTAGCTGACATTAACCTAGCTTGGCTCAATAATAGCCTGCTTTAATAACAGAAGACCAAATAACTACCAACTTAAATGTCAATATTTAAATCGTAGTTGATTATCTAGATAGTGTTATAAATATATTTGATAAGCTGGTCTATTGCGCAACACTTATCTGCTGATACAAAAGACACATTCTGTGTTGAACTGATACTAGCTATACACGCACACCCAGAAACAGATTGGCCGAATTAGACCTTACACAGCACTGATAAAACAGGAAATGACCTGATCACAGGGGTCAACGTCCAGTCTCGCAATAATATCTTGTGACAACAGAGATACACAGACAAGGACTCAGCACAAAGTACACACACACACACAAACCCATCCCAGAGGGCTGGGTCAGCGGAACAAAGAACACACTCATGGACCAATGGGGAGTCGATCCCGACCCGAGACCAGATCGTCACTCCACTCATCGACCAGTCAGGAGGACGAATCTACAAGACTCAACATACGTCATCACATTACAATCATGTTGTATAAAATAGATGCACACTATGTGTAGGCGCTCGCTTCCGCCAGTTCCATAAGAGCTAAAAGAACGAGTCCGTGCACGTTTTGCCAAATATCTTTGTCTCTTAATAAAGCTGCCTTACGATAATTGAATCCACCCGGTCCAGCGTCTTGACTTGGTCTCCTTCTCAAGTAACTGATCATCAACAAAACTTGGTAGCAGAGGATGGTTTCATACTTCTGAATTCGGTCCATAGATGGTTGATGTGAGAGGGGACAAGTCCAGGACAATCTCGTGAGGACGGGTGACCTGTCCGCAGGAGCCATCGGTGATTCTACTTGCCCCGGGAAACTGATCAACGAGCTCGACTAATAAAAGGTAAGCAGAGCCTGTTAAAACAAAAATCTGCATATTGTATTATAGTCATATCCAAATTTTGATCAGAAGTACCGGGCGTGAGTATGAATTACTGTTAATATTGTATAGGATTGTAATAACGAAATGTAAGGGCTGAGTACAAGGATATTTGTGGTAATAGGCTTGATACCAAGTAGCATCAGTAGAAACTGGGATTGGTACAAATGTATACCGTGAGATTATGACCATTCACCGTGGCGTGTGGATAAGGGACATCAATAGAAAGTCGGATACATAAAAATGGAATAGAGAGATCGTGAATAGAGTGAACAGAGAGATTGTGTGTCGGTCGCCCATGCTAAATTAAAAGCATGTGTGGCGAAATATTGATAGTATAAATCTGCTAACTAGAGAAGGCCTACTGGAATAGCTGACCAGAAGGGAACACTCAGAACAAGCGGATTCAGTAAAGTAAATATAACTAAAACATATTAATCCTGTTAAAAATTATTTAGTTTCGTCCCGGAGATCTGGAATTTATTCTGGTTCCGGTTTTGACTTTGCTTAGGGAATAATGAAATAGCAAGTAGATAGATAAACCGATTTTGGTCGGAAGCCCCGTACATTGTAAAATTATTTAGTTTCGTCCCGGAGATCTGGAATTTATTCTGGTTCCGGTTTTGACTTTGCTTAGGGAATAATTGAAATAACAAGTAGATAGATAAACCGATTTTGGTCGGAAGCCCCGTACATTGTAAAATTATTTAGTTTCGTCCCGGAGATCTGGAATTTATTCTGGTTCCGGTTTTGACTTTGCTTAGGGAATAATTGAAGTAGCAAGTAGGTAGATAAACCGATTTTGGTCGGAAGTCCCGTACATTGTAATAACGTGTTTAGTTTCGTCCCGGAGATCTAGAAATAGTTCCGGTTTTGACTTTGTTTAGGGAGAGATTTGTGCGCCTCCAGTGCGTCTGGAATTTGTTTCCAGCCCTGTTTGAGTGTGCTTGTTTGTACGTACCCCGAAGGTCCGAAACTATACCAATAGTTTGGGTTTCAGCCCGGGTGTGCGATCTGTCTGTCTATAGAACTGAGTGAGGATTTGATTTGCAAGTACTGCGGGGGACCTAAATAACATTGAACACCAAATTGGGGTAATCACCGGGGAGTTGGTATTGACCGGGTTAATGTATTAGCCTATTCAAAATATTAGTCCTAATATTTCAAAAAAAAACTTTGTTTACGAGGGTGGGGCACCAGAGATAAGTCTGAGTCAGCACCATGAATACATCGCTGGTCTTGACCAACGACGAGCTAAGTATACAAAGATAGAGGGACATTTATACAAATAATAACATGGCAGCTATTCCGCCCACCAAACTTAAATTCAGTGAATATTTGGAACAAAAAATACAGGATAGAGCTGGAGGAGAGGAACAATATAAAGTAATACGAAAAGTGTGGGAGGAAGTGAAGTTGAGATGGACACAGGCGGGCTATTTTAGCGGGGGAGCTCCCACTAAAGGCCAGCTGATGGTGATGGAGGAAGGTTTGAAGGAGGCAGTTCAGAAAGGAATAGAAGGTGAGATAGAAGGTAACAGAAAGCATATGTTTAAGAAAAAAGGGACTAAGAACAGAGAAAAGGCAGAAGCAGAATTGAGAATAGGAGTTTGGGCTATAGAGGAGACTAGAAGGGCGCTTCTATATAAAAAACCAGATATGCTTACCCAGTACCCAATGCCTGTTTCCAAGACATTAGTATAGATTACACAGACATGGGAGCAGATAACGTGGGGGGAGGAAAAAGGTACCTGCTGGTAATGGTAGACAGGTTCTCTAGGTGGGTAGAGGCAATACCAACGGCACGGGAAGATGCCAAATCAGTCATCAAATGGCTGCAAAGAGACCTCATCCCTAGGTATGGGGTTCCGAGACAAATCCGTTCCGAAAACGGATCCCATTTCAGCAATAAACACCTGAGACAGGTGGAGGAAAGGTTTGGAATTGTGCACAAATTCGGGTCAGTGTACAGGCCACAATCTTAGGGCCTAGCGGAACATGCAAATCAAACTCTTAAGGCTAAGATTGCTAAGGTATGTGCAGGTTCGAAGCTAACCTGGGTGGAAGCCCTACCACTGGCACTGATGGCCATGAGGGCCTCGCCAGGGGCGGGGACCCATCTCTCTCCCCATGAGATAATGACGGGGAGAGTCATGCCTGGCCCACCAAGGGAGGGAGGTCATATGCCCCCTCTTGATGTGCTGAGAATTGGAATGTCTGACTATGTGAGAAAATTGACGGAACTGTCTGCAGCTCTCTCCACACAGATCCGCAAGGTCCAAGAGGGGGAGCTGTCGGGAGACTCGCCACCACACAAGGTAAAAGTTGGGGACTGGGTGAGGGTCAAAGTCCACAAGAGAAAGTGGCTAGAACCCAGGTGGACTGGACCGTACGAAGTGAAGGAAGTTACTTCACACTCTGTCCAGGTCAAAGGCAAATCAGGCGCGCCTTGGCACCACCTTACACACTGCACTCCGGCCCCAACCCCTTCCAGAACTTTGACTGAAACCAGGGCCGATTTGCGCGCCCTAAATTTCGATTCCAACCACTGAAACCTTAGTTGGGGAAAATGGGACCATAGCTCCCGTTTCCACGACCTAAGGCGCCACGCCCAGGGTCGGGTTATATCCCTCCCTGGGAGAGGCTGGGGATATCAGCTCCCCTGTTTGTTATTTTCATAATCATTGCCGGAGTATCCTTAGGAACTCTCACTGGTGGGGATTTGAACATTGCATGGAAAAATATTAAGTTAGTAAAGTGAATTGCAGGTGGAGTTAATTGTATTTTTACAGGGACGGTGCACATTAAACACAGTTGTGTATAATGGCAAGGTATTCTTAGCAAACAGAATGGGCCGGTTTGCAGACAAACTGAAGGGGTTTAAGGTTTTAAGCAATCTTGGGTTAAATTAGTTAAGTAGTATGTTAAAGTAGGGGAGTTTAATAGGTTTGAAGTACAGTATTGTATCCAAGGGTAGCGCATGTTCAAGTAAGTTTAAAACTAATGACCGGGGGGAGTATAATGGAATTATAAAGTATTTTTAGGTTTGGTTTGTAGTTAACGTTTGGGTTTTTGAATAGGTGTAGTATGAGGAAATGCTGACAAAGTGGTTATTTTATGGAAAAAGGAGCGCTTAACTGTCTTTGGAAAAAATCCTAGGGACAGGATATCTTAAAGGGGTATACACACATGGCATTTTGGAAGTTTTGTTTTCTGAGTTTTAATAAACACACGAAATTCTTTTGATAAGGGATGTTCTGGGAACCTGGGATACAAATGTAGATAAAGTTCTTAGCTTTAATTTGTTTAATGTAGTAAGAAACACGGTTCTGAAAGGGTGGTATGACTTTTTAACCCCTCTGGTGACTTTTCCTGTGTGGTCTGATCAGCCACATTGAAAAGCCATTTGGATGGTGAATTTAAGGGCATTGGTGATATTGATTTTAAGGGAATTTGTAGAACTGATAATAATGATGGAGTTAAAGCTCTGAGACACAATTGATAATTTGAACCAATGATAGGACTAAAAGGGTAAAGTCTTAGAATAAGGGTAGGCTTCCTTTAAGTCTATTTTCCTAGAACAATAAGGGTAAAATATTTTTTCTGGGTGGAGTAAATCAGATGAGTCATTTTAATCTGATTATGTGATTTAAAAATATTTTGACCAGTAGCAGGGGTATTTTTTACATGATCTAGATACGTTTATTTTCCCTTAGGAAGTCAGCTGTTGTTGAATTCAGTGTAAGAGATTTAACACAACAAGGCTGTGAAATTGATATACTAGTATTACTATATTTTGTTGTGAATAAGTTTAATAATGGTAGACTTATGTCAACAGGACAGGGATACATGACATCTTTAGGTGATCCAGGATTATTGAGGGTATCGAGATAAATTTAAGTAGATATGCAATATCTAGACGGGTTGATTTTTCTAAAGTTCAGGAGTGCAACCAAGGAGACAATGAGACATTTAGTCAATATTTGGAAACAACCCAGATTTGATACTTTCTGTTATGAGAAAAAGCTGGAGACAGATAGAAGGGCAGACAGAGAGATCCTCCCCTGCACTGCTGTAACCTTGAGGGTTGGGGAGTAGCAGGAAGAAAGAAGGGGGGCCAGCAGGAGTAGATAGGAAGAGAATTTGGTTCACTTAGCTTTAGGATATTAATTCATGGAGAGACTATCGGCTCCATTGGCAGGCATGTATTTTAGTTTTGATTTGAAGTTTATGTTTGGTAAAATTCGCTAGGAAAAGATATGATAATTTAATGGAAAGTAGTTAAATCTTAAAGAAAATAAGACACTTGATAGAGAATTGTTACAGGGTAGCTAAGGAGGAATGCCCCAGGGAGAATTGGACATGTGGAAAATGAAAGGGGGCAATCCTACAAGAGAAGGGCTGACATTTCAGACACCTGAAACCCCACCTCTTTAAGGAATACCTGGGATAGGATAAAGTAATCCTTCTAACCCCCCCCCCCTTTAAAGGATTTAGATGCACTATTGTAAAGTGTTTGTTCTACTAGATATTATAGGTGAATGCACCAATTTGTAAGTCGCTCTGGATAAGAGCGTCTGCTAAATGACTTAAATGTAAATGTAAAATAAGGATAATTTACTAACCTTACAAAAGACATTGTTAAGAAATGCAGCAAAATTGATACAGGGCTTGAGCCATGTATAAAAAGGGGGAGTATAGTAGAGCAGGCGATAGAACAGGATAGGATGCTACTAGAAAAAAAAAAAAAAAAACATTTTTGTAAAATTTCCATTCCAACATTTGGAAATGGACTTATTGAACTATTCCGAATTGAGATATTATCCCTAGAGTTGGTTTACTGGGATCTATCTCTTTAAAGAATGAATGACAGATTAGCTAATCAGGTAGAGCCTATAGAATGCCAGAGTTAGAGATACCAGAACAGGTAGACATAGAAATTAAAGATATACTGGCAGAGCACATGAGAAGACTGTTTGTTAACCAAACCCGTATGTCCAAGAATTTGTGTCCAACAGGTGAATTACAGGAGAAGGTGATTCACTCAATCCAACCAGGAGACTGGGTGTGGATCCAGTCCCTGAGGAGAAAAAACTGGAAGCAACACAGTTGGGAAGGCCCATACCAGGTTCTGTTAAACCACTGCCTTTGCCATTAGAAAAGCTGAGAGAGTCACTTGGGTCCACGTTACCCACTGCAAGGAGGTATGTACACATATGAACACTGTTGATCACACACAGAGTTAGGAGAAGAACCGATACCAATAGGGTCCGGGGGTTACCTCCTTAACGAAGATTTCCTATCCCGACCGTTCATCACTGTGTGTGCTCCTAGAGGTGTGAGTATGGGGTGGTACCTAGCAGAGAGACTGAGGGCAGGAGAGGGTTGGCGGTTTTTGGAAAGAGTTTAGACTCTGAGCTGCATCATAGTCTAATCTGACTGATACATTCAGATCCACCACCTTCTGGTACAAATCATACGATACCGTTGTCATTGAGAAAAAGTAGAGGATAAACTATATAATACACTGATGAGTGACTTACAGAATAAGGAGTCAAAGAAGATCAAGATGTAGGATTTAAGGTAAACATTAAACAATTTCCTGGGAAAGAAGACAACTGTATAGGAATGGGGGTTGGCCAGATTGAAGTGCTCAGCCAACACACCTCGGTTCACCTGGATTCCTGATGAGCACCAGTGTAATAGATACAAGAATGGCACCGAGAATTAAGATGATTTTAATGGCTGGAAAGGTAATTGTTAATGTGACTGACTTAGGTTTGAAAGCACAGGAGAAAATGTGTAACCTCATAGCACCTATAACCGATGAAGGGTGGGCTAGTACCAGCGAAGGACGCATACGACAGGAATTACCACAAAGGGTGGTTAGGAACTTGCGCCCTGGGGTTATTGGTCCAACCAGTTTGAATTAGTGATAAGAGACCAGTTATAGGAGGCTAAAGTAGGTACAGGAGGAGTTTTGACCAGGATGGGAGTAGCTTTGTCTAGATGGATGCTATTGGCATCCTCAGGGAAGTTCCAGATGAATACAAAGCTATGAATCAAATATATTCATGAATGAAACCGGGGATGCAGTAAAGAGGTTCTCTGACCAATTATCCGCCACCCCCCTCATGACCTGGTAAAATAGACTGACTCTCGATATGTTATTGGCAAAGGAGGATGGTGTAGGTAGAATGATTAGGTTCATTGCTGTACGTACATTCCTGATAACACAGCCCATGTTTGGGAAATGGAAAAGTGTTGTAGGAACTGTATTATGGCCTGCCTTCACCGGTATGAGTGTGTTTGTGTTGTGTGGTTGTTGTTTGGTCCCGTGTGCGAGAGGTCTTATTTCCAGGATTCTGGAGAGATTGATAACGGAGCAGATGGGCAACTGGAATGATGCCTTTGATGGAAGTGACCCCGGAGGACACTGAATACAGCTATGGGCAATGATCCTTGGTTTACTGTTGAGGAAGCAGAACCTACTTACATATTCTTGTGAGACGTGAAGACAAGGACTCACAAAATTTGCCTCTTGCAAATTTTGCCCTTGTTTTCCTATTCATATATATAATTGTCACATCTCTTAGGAGACGTGAAGAGGGGGATTTGTTATAAATATATTTGATAAGCTGGTCTATTGCGCAACACTTATCTGCTGATACAAAAGACACATTCTGTGTTGAACTGATACTAGCTATACACGCACACCCAGAAACAGATTGGCCGAATTAGACCTTACACAGCACTGATAAAACAGGAAATTACCTGATCACAGGGGTCAACGTCCAGTCTCGCAATAATATCTTGTGACTACAGAGATACACAGACAAGGACTCAGCACAAAGTACACACACACACACAAACCCATCCCAGAGGGCTGGGTCAGCGGAACAAAGAACACACTCATGGACCAATGGGGAGTCGATCCCGACCCGAGACCAGATCGTCACTCCACTCATCGACCAGTCAGGAGGACGAATCTACAAGACTCAACATACGTCATCACATTACAATCATGTTGTATAAAATAGATGCACACTATGTGTAGGCGCTCGCTTCCGCCAGTTCCATAAGAGCTAAAAGAACGAGTCCGTGCACGTTTTGCCAAATATCTTTGTCTCTTAATAAAGCTGCCTTACGATAATTGAATCCACCCGGTCCAGCGTCTTGACTTGGTCTCCTTCTCAAGTAACTGATCATCAACAATAGCTGGTTGGTAGTTTCTCTACTGAAAAACTATCAAACTTACCTCCCTATTGTCAGCCATCTATCATCAAAAATCAGGTTAGAGAGCAGTGACGCAAGTGTTTGCTTGCACAATAATGTTTTATCTCTCCATCTTGTGTGCGTTCGACTTTTGGACGATTTGACTCCAGACAATAGAGGACTTAAAAAAAATGTGTTTAGCTCTCTATACAATTTATTTAGGAAACCAACGGCGGTTGCACAGTACACTGGGGAAAAGCTGAAAATACTTATTGATCAGAGATGGACTGGTCTCCTCGCCAAGGTTTCAATAATTTTGGAAATCAAGTGACAACATCACAAAGATGCTCGGTGAAATCGCGTATACTCGTGCTTATGGCACAGATATGAGACTTGAGGCTAGCAGTGACAGAGCCGTGCTTTACCGCACAGTGTGCAAAATGACAGTTGTGTATATGACTGTATTTCAGCTAAGCCTACATTTGTGTACATTTTGCAGTAGTATAGGACCAATAGCGTGTGTAGCCCAACTTAAAGAAGTAGGCAAACGTTCACTCTATTCATTGTATATAATGTATGTAAACTTTGTTTAAACTCCGCTGTCTGTATCATGTGTCTAAATGTTGTCTATCACTAGCAGCACCGTATCACCAAGTAACATTATGAGTATGTGCAAATGTACTTGGCGAATTAAGGTGATTCTGATTAATTTGCATTACACAAAGTGCTAGGCTATGGTAAAAGGGACATCAATACTATGAAAACGGCAAATAGCCTACTTTTTGTCTCATCCCTGCTCTCTTGCTATAGCTTGTGTGTGTTGCTCTCTGAATGGGCATTTACTCTTATTTGCGGCCGATTCGAATGGGCTACTGACATGTAGGAAATTTCACATCAGCTATGAAAATAGAATATGCTCTTAGTTTGATTTAGTTTGCTTTCCTGAAACTCTCCCACAGAAAATATTGTGCATCTGGAGAAGTGGCGGCCGTAGGTAACACGCATGCGTACACTAAAAATGAGGGGTTCAACAAGGGTTCTTCTAAAATTCTCAAAGTCCTTCGAAGAACCTTAGGGTTCTTGGCACTGAAAATTGCCCTCAAAAGGTTATTCCAAGAACCCCATAGGTGGTGGGGTTCATTGAGGAACCTCCTTAGTTGGTGGGGGTTCTTAAAGGAACCTAACTGCCCAACTAAAAGTTTGGATTTGAATTTGAAAGGACAGCAGGTGCAGGCACTTAACTGAAAAATGTAAAGATCTCCTCAATTTAAGGTAAGGTTTGTCCCTTATATGATCTACATTGATATTATTTTGTGATGATACCATCTATCACTTAATATTTGTGCAAATCTTTCTAGAACAGATAATGGACACAATTCAATGGATATCAATCAACAAAGAGGTAAGAATATGTAGGCTATAACAATATGTTGAAGGCTAGCAGCATTGTGTGCAGATGACTGAACTGCTCACTTTTGTGTCTGTGTCTGCAGGTATACAGACGATGAGGCATACAAAAGTATGTCTATTGGTATGTTATGGAGATCACGTGTACCATCCTCCTCCCTTACCTCATCAATGAATATCCCATCGGCCTCTACATTATGGACAAGGTATGTGTTTGAAAACCATTATCAAAACAGTGAATACCGTTGTGTGCATATTTTGTTAATTATCTGTATAATGACTATTTTTTGGATTCAAAGACTTCACCCTTCCTACACCTCTGAATATAACAGGAAACCTGTTCAATCACCATGCATTGCAAAATCATTCTGGCTATGGATACGGAGAACACCAACACATTAACATCAACATGCCAGAGGATATACGCATTGGACATGGGGCTCTGCTGGGAGTTTACCTCATATTTCGATTTTTTTATTCTGCTTTGCCACTAAAATCATAATTAACACTGACAACTAAAATATTGTGTTATTGTTATGCATATTATTATTATTATTAATAATAATAATAGGACAGGGGGTAGTTCAGATATTAACCCTAAAAGGTTCTTCAAAAGGTTTTTTGAGGATCTATTAAGAGGGGTTCTTTGAAGAACTTATATGGGTTCCCCCACAGTTTCAATCTGAAGAACCCCTAAAGCATGCTCCAGGAACCTTTTCTTTTTAGATTGTAGTCACAAATTCGACAGAAATGTAGCCTATAGTTTAAGCTACACTCTAAAAATGTGGGGTTCAACAAGGGTTCTTCTAAGATCCACTGAAAAATTGCCCCCAAAAGGTTCTTCCAAGAACCCCATAGGAGGTGGGGTTCATTGAGGAACCTCCTTAGTTGGTGGGGGTTCTTAAAGGAACCTAACTGCCCAACTGAAACATTTGGATTTTAATTTGAAAGGACAGCAGGTGCAGGCACTTAACTGGTAAATATCTCCTCAACATTAGGTAAGGTTTACCCCTTATATGAGCTAATTGATATTATTTTATGATGATACAATCTATATTTTAATATTTCTGCAAATCTTTCTAGAACAGATAATGGACACAATTCAATGGATATCAATCAACAAAGAGGTAAGAATATGTAGGCTATTACATTTACACTGAAGTAATTTAGCAGACGCTCTTATCCAGAGCGACTTACAAATTGGTGCATTCACCTTATGATATCCAGTGGAACAACCACTTTACAATAGTGCATCTAAATCTTTTAAGGGGGGGGGGTTAGAAGGATTACTTTATCCTGTCCCAGGTATTCCTTAAAGAGGTGGGGTTTCAGGTGTCTCCGGAAGGTGGTGATTGACTCTGCTGTCCTGGCGTCGTGAGGGAGCTTGTTCCACCAATGGGGTGCCAGAGCAGCGAACAGTTTTGACTGGGCTGAGCGGGAACTGTGCTTCCTCAGAGGTAGGGAGGCGAGCAGGCCAGAGGTGGATGAACGCAGTGCCCTTGTTTGGGTGTAGGGCCTGATCAGAGCCTGAAGGTACGGAGGTGCCGTTCCCCTCACAGCTCCGTAGGCAAGCACCATGGTCTTGTAGCGGATGCGAGCTTCAACTGGAAGCCAGTGGAGAGAGCGGAGGAGCGGGGTGACATGAGAGAACTTGGGAAGGTTGAACACCAGACGGGCTGCGGCGTTCTGGATGAGTTGTAGGGGTTTAATGGCACAGGCAGGGAGCCCAGCCAACAGCGAGTTGCAGTAATCCAGACGGGAGATGACAAGTGCCTGGATTAGGACCTGCGCCGCTTCCTGTGTGAGGCAGGGTCGTACTCTGCGAATGTTGTAGAGCATGAACCTACAGGATCGGGTCACCGCCTTGATGTTGAGGCTATAAGAACATGTTGAAGGCTACCTGTATTGGGTGCAGATGACTGAACTGCTCACTTTTGTGTCTGTAGGTATACAGACAAGGAGGTATACAAAGGTATGTCAATTGGTATTGGTATGTTATGCAGATCACATTTACCATCCTCCTTCCTAACATCTTCAATGAATATCCCATAGGCCTGTACATTATGGACACGGTATGTGTATGAAAACAGCTTATTATCAAAACAGCTTTTTTCATTCACATTCACCACAAAAAACAAGTTATTAATTCTGTTGTAGCATGTTTTGTTAATCATCTGTATAATTACAATTTTTTGGATTCATAGACTTCACCCTCCCTACACCTCTGAATATAACAGGAAACCTGTTCAATCACCATGCATTGCAAAATCATTCTGGCTATGGATACGGAGAACACCACCACATAACATCAACACGCCAGAGGATATACGCATTGGACATGGGGCTCTGCTGGGAGTTCACCTCATATTTTGATTTTTTTATTCTGCTTTGCCACTAAAATCATAATAAACACTGACAACTAAAATATTGTGTTATTGTTATGTGTGTTGTTATTAGTATTATTTAGTATTATGAATAATAATAGGGGAGGGGGGGCAGTTAAAAATGAACCCCAAAAGGTTATTCTAAGGTTGTTCGAGGAGCCATTAAAAGAAGAACCCTTTCAAAGGGTTATTTGAAGAACTTATAGGGGTTCCCCCACAGTTTCAATTTGAAGAACCCCTAACCTAAAGGATACTCTAGGAACCTTTTTAGAGTGTATGAAGCCTGTAAGAATCTTTGATAGCCAATAGTGTTCATCCTGTCGCCATCTTCTGGATGCAGCTTCGGTAGCTTGAAAACCTCCAAAAAGCTCAAAGATGAGAAAAAAATACTAAAACTAAACATAATTCATTATATTTTTTACTGTCTTTTATTTTAGTTAGTTTTGGAGTCAAAGATTATTGTTTCAGTATAGTTTTCGTTTTTTTTAACAGATTGAAATTGATTTTATTTCAGTTTACTAAATGTTTTTTTTTCATTATTTGTTTTCGTTTCAGTTTTCGTTTACTATAATAACATTGCTCTAAACCATTATGTGCTTGACACAACAGCAGTACAGGAAGGCCTGCCTCCGACCCGGCCACTAACCTAACCTAGGCCTATTTAATGACATCCTTCGGCACAATGGTTTCAATTTTATTATATCAGTTTTCACCGGTTAGGTTCAGGCTTATAAGCACTGTCGATCTGTAACTGATCTGTAAATGACTATGAGAGGAGCACCGTTTCTCCCGGGATGGTTTTATCAATCCAATTTCATCAGATCAGTGCAGATTACTTAAAATGTATCCATTTTTTTGAGTACTCAAACAGAGCCATAGACTTACCCTGTACTGTCCCTCGTCTTCTTGGGTATATGGGGAACTGATTTTATGACTTTGCTTAGCCTTAGAGGCAACTTCTACCGGATCTGTTCTTGACTCATTAACCACTGAGCGGCGCTATGTCAACATTGCGTAAATTAAACTCGTGCACAAGCCGGCTCGCTCTCTGTCTGCTCCAGCAA
Source organism: Salmo trutta (assembly GCF_901001165.1). NCBI lineage: Eukaryota > Metazoa > Chordata > Actinopteri > Salmoniformes > Salmonidae > Salmo > Salmo trutta. Next base: position 30,835,342 of record NC_042990.1, read on the forward strand.
TTCGAGCCTGCAGGGATGAGGTTACCTAGAAGTCCACTGTGGGAGGAATGTAAACATGCCGATAATCTTGTATAGTGTACATGCAACACTGCTGCATACTTTTTTATTGAAGCCTTTGTGACCCAAATATCACAATTCTATTTGAATACAAAATGTTACTTTAATTATGCAAGATGAAATATTAGAAATGTCTATTGTCAGAGGCAGTGGATGCATTGAAAAATGTGTTTACAAGCAAGGAAAATGAATTTAACAAACAATTGTAAACAAGCATCTGTATTCATGTACTTTTAGGCCTATTTGATTCCTAAACTATTGTAAAAAGTATAGGTCTTTGGTTGACAATGACTTATAGAACATAGGTCATGATGATTAAAGAAGTTACTTGAATACTGGCAGGGTCTTTGTATTCTCCTCTTGGTTGAACATGACATGTGAAAGGAAAAGTTAAGTACTTTATCTAACCAAAAACACAAAACAATCAATCAACGCCAACATCATTTAATGATATTATCATTATAAAACATGAAAGCACTTTAGTCATTGAATGGTGTTTGGGAACATTGGACATGCTTTATTTCAGAACTTTTCACAATTGATTTAAACATCTCACATATACAAAATAGGTACAATAAACTTTGTGGGTTTTTTCTTTTGAGAGAGAGGCCGCCTAAAATCCATTAAAAATGGATGAAATAATGTGCTGTCAGCATGAACACTGCATTGAAGGAGGGAATTGAAGGAGCAAAATGGCTGAACAAAAACAAACCAAAACTTCTAGACAAAAATGAACAAAAAAAAACTTTAAAAAACGGTCAAAACCAGACAAACATCAGACCAGACGTAGGGAAATTCCACCTGCTTAAAATGGGGTTAATCAGGGGGGACCTGTGCAAGACTCATCAAAGTCAATACAAAGAAACACAGTAAGAATGAGAGTGGTTTCCTGCTCCTACACAGCTGTATGTTTAGCACCATAGGTCTCTGCTTCAAGTAATTCAGCACCTTTGATACAGGACGGAGCTTGAAGCCTTAGTACTCGTAACTTCTAGATTGTGGATCAGACAGGTTCTCAATATTTTTTTCTAAAAAACAGGCATGAGGTAGCTTCAACCTTTTTTTGTAATATTTTTGTGGTTTTAAACCTCCTCTTTGGAAGATATACAAAGAGCACAAAGTGATGCATACGTTCAGCGTTTTTATTACACTTCTTTTATTTTTTACAAAATGATGACATGTCCCACAACATGGTGTTTTCCCGCGTCTCTTTGGGCTGCTGTATTAATTTGCATTGCACAACGCTCCGTTCAGTCCATTGGTCCTCTCCGATAGAGCCCAGCTTAAGCAAGTGGATGCGCAGAGGAAAATCAGCATTCAGTATAAAAACAACACAGAAAGAAGGGCAGAGATTCTTTTTTTTTCTTTCTCTCTTTTTTAATTTATCATGAGTCCATTTATTTGAAACAGACTGGGCCAATGTCCAAACCAAACTCTTGATCAGCTCCACCAATGTCCAAAGGTGCAATGTCGAGGATGGGCAGGCGAGATGGTTTATTTGTTCTGTATTCAATGACTGTCTTGCTCCACTGGCCAGTGTGTCTCTGCAGAGGTAGGACAAAAGGAGAAACCATGTATCAGAATAGTGCACCCACTCAGTATATCAAATCGTGAAAACATACAAATGCTTCACTTACAATAATACCCTAAGTAGCCTATGATACTTTAAGTAAAGAGTCAGATTCCCAAACTCTTTCACTAACCAATAAGTTACAGAAAACTACCCTGAGCCTGAGTTAACCCTTCCACCATGCACTGCATCTATTTGTGTGAGTGAGCACAGAGAGAGAACGAACAAAGCTATTGTTCCAGACATTGCGGTGGAAATAGAAAGGGGACTTACAGTGCAGCCGTCCTCCAAAACGTTGAAAGTGAAGCGACTGTTGCCCTCGGCACTCAGCTCCACGTCGTTGGAGCCCTGCAGGAGCACGGCCTTCTTCAGGTTGCCGTTCTCTCCGTCCATGTACGCCACGCTGTTCTTGCAGTGGTACGTGATGTTCTGGGTGGCCTGGTTGGCCAGGAGACGCATGAAGGCCAGCTGAGTGGCCATGCTCTGAGGGCTCAGGGTCTCGTCATTGTACGCAAACTGTGAAACATAGGAGGAATTAAGACAGGATCAGTGTCAAGATATAATCTCAAGCATTTAGAAAAAAAACCTGGGCGAAGAATCGTATAGATAGATGTCTGATGATCTCCTTAAAATGGAACCAATACAATCATGTTAAGGGTAGTGGATATGAATGTAAGCCAAACACATGGTTCAATACTATACTAGTAAAACATGCCTCAAATCAGACTGGTGTGCCAATCAAATCAATGTGTCTTCCTGATGTTCAAACTGTCCGCTCTTCTCATTAGAATCAGTACAGGTTCAGTCTGCTCACCTCAGTACCACCGTTAATGGTCTCTCCGAACCAGACGTGCTTCTTGTTCTCAGAGCTCCTGTACCAGTTCTTGCGGGCGATGCTCTCTGGGTGAGGGTGGATGCAGGTGTGTCCGGTGGAGAAGTCGCAGTGGGCCTTGATGGCGTCAGCGATGCAGCCCTGGTTGGGGTCGATCCAGTAGAAACCTGCAGGGGAGGACAAGAACGAGAAACATTGATTGGCACTGATAATACTACTAACACTATTATTAATACTTCACTGGGGTTTTACTTTGTTTAGGTGTTGTTTAATTTTCAGGTTCGACATGATACTGTATATTTTATGAGTTTGATCGCTCAAGGAGAGTATTGGTAGTGAAATGTAGAGTGATAGATAAAGAGGTAGAAAGTTGTTGAGACTCGAAGGATGTAGATATTTTATTGGTTAAGAGAGTATGATGGTTCTAAGGCACCTCAGTGAGTCAACCAATCAATAAAGAGATAGACAGATATGTGTCTGTGGTACCAACTCACCGCTGCTCCATTCGGGGTGGCTGAGTCTGATGTCTCTGCAGGTACGGGCGGGGTTCTTCTTGGAACCCTCGGGGGTGAGCAAGTTCTCGATCTGGGAGTTTAGGGACTTGATGGTGGCGTCCACTTCGTAGTCCTTGGCCCTGAGAGAGGGCTGGTCGGCTCTGTACTCATCGTAACCACCAGACTGATCGTATCCGCCACCAGCGGGACCTGCGGGTCCGGGAAGACCAGGAGAGCCGGGGGGACCCTGTGGGCGAGAGAAGAGAGTTAACAACCTCAACCTTGGTCAAAGGTCACTACAAGTGTAACTTGTAATTAGCTTAAACATAACTTCACAAATACATGTTAGCCTAGATACATTATGTGTTGGGATGTTAACAGCTAGTATCTGCCTTTACACAGAGCTTATTAGATCATCCCCCTTTGTCAGCCATACTGTGGCTTTGTCTGACTGACTGGCTGACTGACTGGCTGACTGACTGACTGAGGCAGGTGTGTGAGTACTAGATATACTCACAGCAGGTCCGAGATGTCCAGGGGAACCACGGTGTCCAACAGGTCCGATAGCACCATGACCTCCAGCTCTACCATCCTTACCAGGGGGACCATGGGGTCCGGCAGGGCCCTAGAGACAAGCAGAGGGAGATGACAAGGACAGGTGTCAATACATGTCTTTTATCTGTCTAGTTGGAGGAAGATACAATGGAGGGAGTTTGATGTGGATAGCACTGGTTACTTACTCTGGGTCCAGCAGGTCCAGTGATACCAGCAGAGCCAGTCTCACCAGATGGTCCCTGGAGGGGAGAGATATGGTTAGATTAGAGACCTCAGGGGTAGATACAGAATACTGCAGGAGCGGGATATGGTAAGATAGTAGACCTCAGGGGTAGCTACAGCATAAGAACATTGTCATACAGTAAATTATTCCGATTTTTACGTGACGTGGCTATAAGGCTTCTGTAAATGAAATGGAGGTGATACAAACTTGGGGATATGGGCTATTTCAGGATATGAGAATAGATCATGTTGGATGGATGGATGGATAGATGGAGGGTCAGAGCAGTCATCATGACTTACGTTTGGTCCGGGCATTCCCTGGAGACCACCATGTCCACGCAGACCCTTCATGCCTCTGTCTCCTTTCTCTCCAGCCCCACCCTTCTCTCCACGGGGACCAGCGGGGCCCTACAACACAAGGAGACAGAACCATAACAGACGTGTGTTATTTCATATAGACCTACAGTATAGGCACAATTAGGCTACGGCGATGCATTATGATAGTTGAAATGATTAGACAAGTTTTAATTCAGCCGTCCGAGTCAAGATGAGGTTGGGTAAGGTACTCACGGGGGCACCACGGGCACCAGCAGCACCGACGGGACCACCATTTCCAGTTGGGCCCTAGAGAGGAAGAGAAGAAGATTAAGAGATGGAACCACAGTAACAGTTCCTTTGTGTAGTGTAGAAGTTATGTTTGTTTTATGTGAATATGAACTTACAGACTCTCCACGGTTTCCAGGTCTGCCGACAGCGCCGGAGGGTCCGTTAGGTCCGGGCTGACCAGAGCTTCCAAGGGCTCCAGGAGAACCAGGCTCACCACGGTCACCCTGCAAGGGGGCAAAGTTCAAGGTTCAAAGTTGAAAGTTCAAGACCTTGTTTCAAATGATATGAAGGTCCGTTCATATGAATGTTTCATGTTCCTGTGATGAAGCCTGTAAAATGGAATCAGCTTCCCCTCTCCCAATCCTAACCTTAACCATTAGTGGGGAAAATGTAAAACTGACTCCCAGATCAGCGTCTAGGGGCAACTTCACCCTACACATGACAGAGAGGAGTGTACCTTGAAGCCAGCAGTTCCGGGACGGCCGGGAGGTCCATCGTTGCCAGGGCTACCCTGTGGGGTGACAAAATAGCATGTTAATTGCGCTGCCATGGAAACTGCACGTGAACTGTAATTTCGATTTTGAGCCATGTGTTTACTTACAGGCTCTAAGTACTTGTTTAACAAATCAATGAATGAATCCTTACCTCACGTCCAGCCTCTCCCTGAGTACCAGTCATACCGGGCATGCCAATGTTACCAGCGGGACCACGGGGTCCAGAGGCACCAGCGGGTCCAAGTCTACCAGGCTCACCCTGAATGGCACACAGTATCACAGGATCAACACAGTACAAGCACATACCATAGTAACGCAGTCAATGTACTGTATCCATAACTCATCAACGGATTGCAACGCAGACTAATATTGTTGTATGGGCTGCACTAGTCTGGAATAGCCTGTCATTTTCAAGAAGTGTGATTTAGCCCATTTTTGATCATTCCAATATTATATGCCAAATAGCACATTTTCCAGAGTTTTTTTATTTGTTTTGCAGTCGGATGTGTCTGCTAAGGCAGTTTGAATAATGTTTTGAAATAACAGAAGGTGTAATGTTCTCACCACAGCACCAGGACCGCCAGGAAGACCCTTGTCACCACGGGAACCAGGCAGACCAACGAAGCCAGAGGGTCCGAGCACACCTTGGGGTCCAGCGGTACCAGGAGCACCCTGAACAGGGACAGGAGATCAGGAGGTGAGAGTGGAGAAAAGCAGAGAACAGAGAAAGAAACACAATCACTTCCCCCTATCACCATTAGTGGAGAATGGGGGTGTTTTGTTACACAGCCCAAACAATGTAAAATGCCTTGAGACCAAATGAAAAGCTAGCTTGGTCCCAGATCTGTTCTGTGCTGTTTTGCCAACTCCTATGGTCCTATTGCAAATCAGCACAAACAGATCTGGGACCAGGCTAGTGAAAGGCATGACATAAATCTCATCCATTCTTGAGAAGAAGCCTCAATGGGAGCTATGAAGACTTACGGGAGGACCGCTCTCTCCAGTGGGTCCCTTGTCTCCAGCGATACCAGCGGGTCCAATTTGTCCATGCTCTCCCTGAGGTCCCCCGGGACCAGGATCACCACGGAGACCACGAGGGCCATCCTTACCAGCGGGACCGGCGGAGCCAGGGGGCCCAGAAATACCCTGTGTGTAGGGAAGAGGACGGTACAAGTGGTTATTCAGGGGAAAAAAGTGAGAGGTGTGTGTGTGTGTGTGTGTGTGTGTGTGTGTGTGTGTGTGTGTGTGTATGTGTGTGTGTGTACTTACAGCGGGACCGGGGCCTCCAACTCTACCGGCAGCACCAGGGAAACCAGTCAGACCCTGAAGAGAAAGAACAGAGGTCAAAGGTAGAAAGCAGCCAAGGTCACTGGGTCACAGAGAGATGGGGTGTCGTTCACAGGCGGCTGGTGGCACCTTAATTGGGGAGGATGAGCTCTGGAACGAAGTCATTGGAATGGTATGAAACAAATAGTTTCCATGTGGTTGATACCATTCCATTTACTCCATTACAGCCATTATTATGAGCCGTCCTCCCCTCAGCAGCCTCCTGTGGTGTCGTGTGTGTGATATCAGTGACAGTACTTACAGAAGGTCCAGCATCACCACGACCACCAGGGGGGCCAGCGGGTCCACTAGCACCCTAGACAAGAAGACAAGAAAAGTCAGTAAATTATATAATTCTCAGTGAGGATTTACAGTACATGATGTCTGTGTGAATGGATATAGTTGATTCCTGTTGAAGATAGCATTTCTGAGTGAGACTTACTGAAGGTCCAGATTGGCCAGCAGGTCCAGCAGGGCCGGCGGGGCCGACATCTCCCTTTCCACCAGCGGGTCCTTTGTCTCCTCTAGGTCCAGACTGACCATCAGAACCCTGCATGGAACACAAAGACATGGGTCAGAACAGAACAAGGGCCGCAGCAACACAAGGTAGTGTGTGTGTGTTGGCGCGTATACACAAAATTGAACACATGTTTGAGGGTATAGGTCTCCATGTTAAAGAAAATCACTATATTCTGATGCATACATGTGACATGTTTATGTGTGGTTTCAGGGTATCAACCGAAGCAGTACTTACAGGGGGTCCGGCGAAGCCGGGAGGTCCGGCAGGTCCACCCTCTCCACGCTCTCCCTAAAACAGAGCAGGAACATGATAGGGTTGACTGGTGTAATGTCTTTTGGGAAGACATTCTGAATAGTAGATCATGTTAGTCCTTAATTCCTTTGAAGTGTGATAATGTGTTACATAAGTAGTTGTAGGTACTTACATTGGGTCCACGAAGACCAGCAGGTCCGGCAGGGCCAAAGGAGCCAGACTCACCCTGAAAGAGAGCAAAGATGGAAAATGTAAAGGCTGAATCAACCCCAAAAAGATCAATATCAATCCAAAAATCTGAAAAGAATCAGCTTGGAAATGGCTCGGATGTAGAACACTTCTTCATGGTCTGCATAACTTTGATGAATGAACCCTAGCCTTTCAAGTTCCATAGGATGTCCAGTACTCAAGTTGAAGTGTATTAACTACCATTTGTTTCAAAACAGGCAAAACAATGAGTTGCCATATCCTGGTAGATGCATTTGAAGTATGATGGTGTATAATAGAGCAGGTGTCCAGGCAGTGTTGTGTCTTCCAGGGGCATGTCCAGTAGGCACAGCTCGGAAGAAAATGTTTTTGAAACATGGAGGTACTTTTTCCAATCAGAAATTGAAACAGGGAGGAACTTGTCCAATCAGAAATGTTTTGTTATCTGATGCAAATCGTAAAACAATATATTGGCGCTATGGTGTACCCTCCTGACCATGACACAGGTTTCCATCACTTGAAGATGACATCAGATGTTTGGACCTTGGCAGTGTGCTACTGAAAACTGTCCAGCAAATGGCGACGTTGATATTCTAGATTCAGAAGCTGTGGCGGGTGGGTCAGTGCTATCTGGAATCCTTGGGACATCCATACCCTAAACCCAAACTCCTAACTTAACCATAACCATTACCTAACCATAACCATTTCAAATTTCAGCTGTATATAATTTCAACTTCAATGGGGTAGGGACACTTCAAGGATCCCGGATAGCACGGACCGTGGCAGGTGGGCGCTACTAGTTCTTCTCTCTGGTCTGGACTACAGAGGCCTTTGTTGTTGTCCAAATATTCAGAATGACCATACTCAACAATATAGTCCATTCCATATCTTGATCACTTGTGAAGAGTCAAAGAATCTTGAAGAAGCCTCGCTATTCCTGCTCTGCAGGTGAGTGAACGGTTATCCATCTTGGATTTCTTGGATGTGCATAATCGTTGACAAATCTTCCTTAAGTGAGCCCCACAATATTTCTCATCATCTGAACCAATGTGTTTCATTCATCCTTTGCTATCCTTTCATGTGTTGAGGACTAAGGGAGACGATATTCAGGCTGTTTACCTTTTCACCATTAGCACCGGAAGGTCCAGGGGGTCCACTTGGTCCGGGGGCACCCTAGAAAGAGACACAAGGCACAAAGTCAGACTAAAACACAATAGAGACAGAATAACAATGTATTAGATGTTATTTTCACTGTGAAAGTGACCTAATGAGATGAGAGAGGTACTTACACGGGCTCCATCTCTTCCCATGTTACCCTCAAGTCCTCTGTGTCCACCCTCACCCTAGATTCGAAAGAAAAATACATGTTAGTCACTCGTTTAAAATAACCATTATATATTATTGTTTTTAGTCAAGGTCTATCAGAGAAGACGCTGCATTAAGGCTAAGAATGTCAAATTCTCCCAATGTTTGTACTGTAAAATAACAATCAAGCGCTGCATTTCACATCAGAAATTATAATTGACATCAATTACAGCTTTTATTCAACTTTAGTCTTGTGAAATGTAACTTTTTTTATGTGTTTACCTGCAGCAGATTCGGGGGGACTTACCTTCTCACCCTTGGGTCCAGGAGTACCACCGGCACCGCGCTCACCGGGCATGCCACCGGGTCCTTGGTGTCCAGGGCCACCAGCAATGCCGACAGAACCAGGCTCTCCCTGAAACAGACATTGGTGAAGAATGGTTCTACCTATAAGCTATCCGTCTCATGGAGCAAGACCATGAGTGGTTAGGAGCGTCATTTGACTACAGTGCTTAAAAGAACAGTGGTGTATTTCTTATACAGAATCGGGTTACGTCTTCATCAAAACCATACATTGGTACTACCAGATCTATTGTAGGGCCAGAAGATTTTACAGACCACACAACGTGACCAGGAAAAACTCTGGGCATTGTTTACAACAGTAATATGGTTCTAAGCCCTTCATAGAGCTGGGATCACCTTGCCCTATTTACAACAGTAAAATGGTTTTAAGCCCTTCATAGAGCTGGGATCACCTTGCCCTATTTACAACAGTAATATGGTTCTAAGCCCTTCATAGAGCTGGGATCACCTTGCCCTATTTACAACAGTAATATGGTTCTAAGCCCTTCATAGAGCTGGGATCACCTTGCCACCATCGGGGCCTGGAGTTCCAGCAGGTCCACGAGCACCGATGGCTCCCTGAGATCCAGCAGAGCCAGCAGGACCAGAGTTTCCACGCTCTCCCTAGGAACAGACAGAGAGAGAGGGCGACTGTCAACACCAGGGCTCTGTCATGGGCACACCACAGTATGTATACACTACAGGTGTGTGGGTGTGAGATGTATATAAAGATGTAAATGAGTGAACAGGATCATGTTCATGGCAACAGGTGTATGGTTGACCAGCTGTCAGAAGATCATAGTTAATGGTCTGTGAGAGGTATTCATGAGTGGACATACCTTGACGCCAGCGGGTCCAGGGAGTCCCTGGTCTCCAGGCATACCCTGTTGAGAGATGAATGCTTTGTTAGTGCAAGATATTACATATTGAGAATACTATTACAATAAAGAGAATATACTGAAACTGAGGAAAAAGGAGGTAACATTTCTATAAACTAAAATGGAATTTGCTGTTAGGTTTGTGTTACAGGGTAAATGTATTTGTGGAAGTTTGTTTGTTATGGCTTTGTGGATGTAGGTTTGTGGAAGTGTTTATGTGTTTGTGGATGTACAGTGGGTTTGTGTTACAGGTCACAGGTTCTAGGTTTAGTTGCTCACTTGGTTGCCAGCTTTGCCAGCCTCTCCAGCAGGTCCAGCGGGGCCGGGCAGACCCTGGAAACCTGGAGCACCAGAGGGTCCCTGCTCTCCCTTCTCACCAGCGTTACCCTGTAGAAGAAGAGAGAATCAAGTTCAATCAAATCAAATACAATTCACTGTAAGATTAGATTCTAGTTCTTACTGTGTATTTAGAGGAAATAGTGTAGACTACTTACAACAACTCCAGCAGGGCCGGGGGCTCCATTGTTACCATCAGCACCTGGGCCGCCCTAAGCAGAGACAGGGAGAGCTAGGTGAAACACTGACACTGGCAGCAGGTGAATGATCTATGATCCATGGTCGTTCAGTCAAAGTTCATTGAGGAAACACAACTCTTTTGTAATAAATGACTATAGATGTAGAGTAAGTAATACATTTGGGTTGACTGTTTGGTTCTGTACCGTCAGTCATACGAGGGCACAGATTTAGGATACTTAGCTTTACCAACCGCTAATTTGAGAGATGGCTACCATAGTAGTAAATTAATGCCTTTAACAGTAGAGAGTTGATAATGTAATGAATGTTGTCTGATGCGGGGGTACTTACTCTCAGACCAGTAGAGAGTTGATAATGTAGTGAATGTTGTCTGATGCGGGGGTACTTACTCTCAGACCAGTAGAGAGTTGATAATGTAGTGAATGTTGTCTGATGCGGGGGTACTTACTCTCAGACCAGTAGAGAGTTGATAATGTAGTGAATGTTGTCTGATGCGGGGGTACTTACTCTCAGACCAGTAGAGAGTTGATAATGTAGTGAATGTTGTCTGATGCGGGGGTACTTACTCTCAGACTAGTAGAGAGTTGATAATGTAGTGAATGTTGTCTGATGTGGGGGTACTTACTCTCAGACCAGTAGAGAGTTGATAATGTAGTGAATGTTGTCTGATGCGGGGGTACTTACTCTCAGACTAGTAGAGAGTTGATAATGTAGTGAATGTTGTCTGATGCGGGGGTACTTACTCTCAGACTAGTAGAGAGTTGATAATGTAGTGAATGTTGTCTGATGCGGGGGTACTTACTCTCAGACTAGTAGAGAGTTGATAATGTAGTGAATGTTGTCTGATGCGGGGGTACTTACTCTCAGACCAGTAGAGAGTTGATAATGTAGTGAATGTTGTCTGATGCGGGGGTACTTACTCTCAGACCAGTAGAGAGTTGATAATGTAGTGAATGTTGTCTGATGCGGGGGTACTTACTCTCAGACTAGTAGAGAGTTGATAATGTAATGAATGTTGTCTGATGCGGGGGTACTTACTCTCAGACCAGTAGAGAGTTGATAATGTAATGAATGTTGTCGGATGCGGGGATACTTACTCTCAGACCAGTTGCACCAGTTGGTCCCTTATCACCACCCTTGCCAGCCTCACCCTGGAGGGTGAGAATGAAGAAGAGACCATGGAAACGTCAGATGATCATCGTTTCATGTTGGTTGACAGAATATACGAGCATATTCTGTCCATATTCTGTCCTTCAATTTTACTTCCTCTTTATTCTTTTGATCCTATTCTGCGATCTTTATCACTTCCTGTTTATTAATTTGACCCTATTTTGCCCATATCGAAGTGCATCAACAACCCAGCTGTCTCTCTCACAATCCAATCTCACGCTAGTAGATCAACTTCCTGGTTTTACTTCCTGGTTCTACTTACTCCAGGTCCCTTGGGGCCGGGGAATCCGATGTTACCGGGCTGGCCTCTGGGTCCAGTTGGGCCGGGGGGACCAGTGCGTCCGTCCAGACCAGCAGCACCCTAGAATAGGACATAAAACAACGGGGATCAGATATGGCACACCACCACTAGGTGGGTTTTAACATTGTTGGTGGATGGGGTGGGTTACTGGAACCATACCACCAATAGAATGTAAGTGCTTTGAACCAATCCATTATCATGACCAGCAATTTCATTGTATTCTAATATTTTAGGATATACAGTGTTTGAAAGGATGAATATTGGAGATGTGTTTAATTACTTACAGATGGGCCTTCCTTGCCTGGGGGTCCACCCTGTCCAGAGTTTCCGGGCAGGCCCTATTAACAGACAGAACTTGTTAGTCATTCAGCATAACAGCTAGAGATCACATGCTATATTTGGTTCAGAGATTAGACAGAGAATACATTAAACATCTTATTGAAACATTATGATTGACAGGTGTGTGTGACACTTACTCTGGCTCCAGTCAGACCAGACTCGCCAGCACGACCGGCATCACCAGGGGCTCCACGGATACCAGCAGGGCCGGTGGCTCCGCGAGCTCCGGGCATACCCTGGCAGAGAGGGGAGGAGGAAGAGGAACCCATGAGTACAGAACAGTCACTATATTACAAGGTAAAATTCAATATTTTCTTCCTGCATTTGAACAACTTTCATAATGGCTAATAATATTTTAGTAAACAGAATATTTTGGGAGACTTACAATGGGACCACCTCTTCCCTCCAGACCAGGCAGACCACGAGTTCCAGCACCTCCCTATGAGACACAAACAGACGTGAGTCAACCATAACCCCTCACCTGCACCTTATAGCAATACACCAAGACTGTACCCCCACACTGGGTCTGGTATGATATACTCACTCTAGCTCCACGCAGACCAGCGGGCCCGGTGGCACCAACCTCACCAGTTGAGCCTCTCTTGCCCTCCTCACCAGCGGGACCAGCGGCACCCTGGACACCAGAGTGACCCTGAAGGAGAAAGCAGAGACATTAGAGACCGCCACAAACACACACCATGTACTGACATAATGCTAGAGCATACCTATACTGCTAAACAGCAGTAGTATGGATACTCACAGGCTCTCCCTTAGCACCAGAATCTCCTTTTTGTCCAGAGGGTCCAGGGTCACCCTGCAGTCAAAGAGACACAGATACATGATCAATACCTCAATATTCATACAGATTGTGTTAGTAAAGTGTTGTTGAACTGCTTTTTAGGTCCAGCGGTACTCACACCAAGGCCTCTTGCTCCAGTGGATCCCTGAGGGCCCTGGGGGCCGGGACCTCCTCTTGGGCCGGGGAAACCAGGGGCTCCAGCAACACCGGGGAGACCCTAGAACACACACACACAGGACGGAAGAGTGGTGAGTAAGAAGACAGCTGAAGTACCTACTGCATAAACATTATCATAACATTACCTAATCACATGACCATAACTTTACCTAATCACATTACCATAACCTTACATAATCACATTACCTAATCACATTATCTAATCACATTACCTAATCACAGTACCATAACATCACCTAATCACATTACCTAATCACATTACCATAACCTTACCTAATAACATTACCATAACCACATGACCTAATCACATTACCATAACCACATGACCTAATCACATTACCATAACCACATGACCTAATCACATTAACTAATCATATTACCTAATCACATTACCATAACATTACCTAATCACCCAATGGTGTCACTAGAACAGTTACTTATGGCTAATATCACTTCCATGTAATGTGGGAACAACTGAATTAATTTCTGTCCTTCATGAATTGGAAAGCTAAAGCGATTCATCGTTGATGCTATTTGAGTGTGCTATTTGAGTGTGCTATTTACTGATAAGTCAACTGCTGTGCTTCAATCATAACTCATATCATGCCTATATGAGTCCAAGGCTCAAGTGAACAAGATTCTACAACTTGACCTTTGTCTCACCCTAAATGACCTTTGGACTGTCAATCTAGTCTAACCACAATGCAACTATGGCCAGAATACTTACAGCAGCTCCCTTGGCGCCGTTGATACCGTTGTTACCAGGGTTACCCTACAAGGAGAGGAAAAGGAAAGGGAGAGTGTTACAGACAAGTGTGTAGAGATGCCAAGAAACCAACCAACATGATGGAAAATATATATGACCATTGGAGAGAGTTACAGTATGCATTTCAGGACCAGGTAACAAGAAAATCAACAAAGCCTTCAATATGACATATTTCACACTGTGATAATTTTGTAGTTTGTTGGTAGTGTATACTTACAACGGGACCGACGGGGCCAACGGCTCCATTAGTACCGGGCTCTCCTCTGCCTCCCTGAGGTCCGGATGGGCCATTGGCTCCAACACCTCCAATCTCTCCCTGTTACAGTAACATTTTCACTGAGTCACACAATCCATTCAAATGGGTAATAAAATGTTTTATGATGTTATATAGATGTTATATAGATGTTTTATGGTATAGAAATCCTCATAGGAATACTATGTATGGAATCATTAGTTTGGTCAACATGATTGGTCCCTTTAGTTTAGACAGTAAATCAATGAGATTATCGGATAGTGATAACCAATTAGAGAATCATGATGGGTGTTGAGAAAGCTCTTTAGATGTGGTTCTACGGTTCCCAGAACTAGGAATCTTCTCTGGTGTCCACACTAATAATGTCCATGATATACTAAAGACTGTGATCATGAAGAAATGCTTTGGAGATGACCATGATGACATCCCTCACCTTGGGGCCAGGGGCTCCAGGGAAACCAGGGGGGCCAGCTGCTCCAAGAGGACCCTGGGAAACAGGAAATAGAGAGATGACATAGTGAAGTAGAGGTCAAGGGTTACAGAAAGTGTTGTAAGATGAAGCTACCCCTAGAAGCGGACGATCTAACTTCAGTTTTAGCATTTCCACCTGATTTAGGTTAGGATTACGAGAGGGATACGCTGATCCTAGATCAGATCTGGGCCTAAAGATTTTTGTAATCTTTTTTTAAATGTAACCTTTATTTAACTAGGCAGATACAGTAACTTCTACAGAGGGGTCACTCCTAGGTGATCCATAAGGTTAAGGGGTCAGAGGTTATGGGGTCAAAGGAGAAGTAGCACTCACAGCAGGGCCGGCGGGTCCGGTGCTTCCATCAGCACCACGGGCACCAGCAGGGCCAGCAGGGCCGGCACGGCCTCTCTCACCATTCAGACCACGAGAACCCTGAGGTGGGGAAGAGAGGCAGAGAGAGATGAGAGAGAGTATGGTTGAGTACAAGTGTGTATTTATTTTTAAGTGCGTGTATATAGTGAGTATAGTATATGATATATTACTGGTTGTACATTTGATTTCCCAACGAGGATAATACATAGTGATTGGTGATCAGTAGACAGTGAAGAGGATACAGCAAGTACTCATCTCCACTGTTTCCTTTGAAATCAGCTATGTGAATGCAATGTATTTTGCATGTGACAAATGGTAAAGAATCAGTGTGAGGTACATTCAGACTCAGCTATGCAGGTGACATGTTCTATTAGTGATACATATGCCTTGGGCTAGCACCTGACAACATGCTAATTTTGACATTTTCATCTAGGAAACAATATGATGAAAAAGAGAAGGGTGACATAATGTGTGAACTTACAGCTGGTCCGGGGTTTCCGTTAGCTCCATGGGCACCTGTCTCACCCTATGGGAGAAGCAGGAGAACACGTATTCAGATGACAGGAGGTCATAGGTTACGAACGGTGTGAACACTGGATATATCTAGATTGGTAAACATGGGTGTAGATTTATGTAGGTACTATGGTGAACAAGTGGTAAAACAAACACTGGTATTTGAGTAACCACTATCAATGTAGCGGGATTGTGACTAAACGTGCACTAAAATGTGCTACTGTCTGTGAAATTCACTTTACTTTTAGGTGTTACAGGGTCGGTTTCCGGACCCAGGTTAATCCTATACGTCAAGTCAAAAGCTTGCACAATGGATCTCTCCATTGAAAGTGTTTTTTTAGTCCAGGACTAGGCCTAATCTGTGGCCTACAAAGATGAAAGCTAAATGTCTGTTACACCTCTGCATTAGGCCTCCTGTGCTATCTGTGGGATTTGACAGGGATAAATGAATGAGGTTGTGATTAAGGAGGATGTACTGTGGCTGCAACGTTACCTTAGCACCTCCTGAACCAGACTCTCCCTTGCGTCCATCCAGACCATTGTAACCCTGGAGCACAAAGAGAACAGGTTAGCATCCTGAGACAATACACAATTATTATAGTCTAAAATCAGTTAACAACAGGAAACAAATAATCTTCCCCACCCCCTTATCGTTCAGATCATATTGATTCATATTGATTATCTGGTGAGGGAATATTCATTTGAGTTTAATCTTGAGATCTCTGCTACTTGTATTCTGTTTGATGTGGGATGCATTTTCGCTCAGCTTCTCATGGGACAAAACTCATAATTTCCCATCATTACTAGTCTTTTCTAAAGACTATATCTGCATCTCAAAATACACCCTATTCCCTTCATAGTGCACTTGACCAGAGCCACAGTGGGGGGGGGAATAGGGTGTCATTTGAGATGAGTACTACAAGGGAAGTGTGTGACTGGGTCACATTCAGTGGGGTGCAACATTACAGAACATCCAGATACAAATGTATTACGTAGAACAGACATGCTTCTCTGTCATGTGGAATGGAGAATCATGTCAGCTCTATACAAGTCGTTTCTATCTGTAACCTTCAGAGCGTTGCACCCTCCTGAATGCTGCCCAGGTGTGTCTCCGGGACAGAACAGGTATACTGTATAACAGGGTCGTTGGGAGGTCGTTGGGAGAGGCAGGGCCAGGCAGGTATTTATGTAAATACTCACTCTGTGTCCCTTCATTCCAGGAAGTCCAGGAGTTCCGGGGAATCCACGAGCACCCTACAGAGGAGGGAAAGAAGAGGTTTTACTTGATAACACTTCATAGGTTCATGTATATTTAGTGTCAATGTATATTTTGTTAATGGTCTGTCAGCTCTGGACATTGCCCTTACCTGAGTTCCAGGGCCACCTCTGTCACCAGGCTTTCCAGGTCTGCCGTTGTTACCCTAGAATTGAACAGACAAGCTGCATTAGATGTGTATACTGTAGGTCCACTATCATGATAGCATGTGTCTGTAGCATTTTCCACATTCACTAATTGCCCCAGTAGGCAAGTAGCGCCACAGGTAGGTAGTTATTAAACCAACAGTTAGACCAAAATAACACCAAGGATTTTAACCTTTTACTTACATCCTCACCGGGCTTGCCAGCGGCTCCAGAAGGTCCACGAGCACCAATGGGGCCCTTGGATAAGAGAGATGTCAGAGGTCAGGGTTAAGGTCCCAGTCAAATTCTGTGTTCAATGTTGCCTTTCTGTGTAGTAGTGTAGTGTTGATGGCTTCATCTGTGTCTGTACAGTTGAAATGGTTAACGTACAGGTATGAGAAATGAATATCTGTTTAGTACAAATTGACTATGAGGTATCACTGTGTGTGTTGGACTATAACTATACTACATGGGACAGTGGTGAAGATGTGGGAGAAGGGGTAGAGGAGAGAGAGTAAGGGGATATGTATAGAGTAACATGCTGAGCTCTGATCAACCTGTTATAGAGATAATGTAACAGTGGGTTACAGTTTCCATGAGAGAGTTATCTTACAGTCTGTCCGGGCTCTCCAGGCTCTCCAGCGTGTCCTGTGAATCCTTGGGGTCCCTGTTGATGGGAAAACGACACAACAGTGAGTCGATTTATCCAAATGAGACATTGTTTTATTACTATGTGA
Organism: Salmo trutta; assembly: GCF_901001165.1. NCBI lineage: Eukaryota > Metazoa > Chordata > Actinopteri > Salmoniformes > Salmonidae > Salmo > Salmo trutta. The sequence continues at coordinate 30,852,836 of NC_042990.1, forward strand.
TCAGTTAGGTGTGATGAGTAGAACCAGGACTTATTCCATCCTGAACATGTGATCTGATCCCTAGTTAGGGGCTATAGTAGGGTCCTAGTTAGGGGTCCTAGCTAGGGGCTATAGTAGGGTCCTAGTTAGGGGTCCTAGTTAGGGGCTATAGTAGGGTCCTAGTGCTTCTTTCACATGCATTGCTTGCTGTTTGGGGTTTTAGGCTGGGTTTCTGTACAGCACTTTGAGATTTCAGCTGATATACGAAGGGCTATATAAATAAATTTGATTTGATTTGATTAGTAGGGGGTCCTAGTTAGGGGCTATAGTAGGGGGTCCTAGTTAGGGGCTATAGTAAGGGTCCTAGTTAGGGGTCCTAGTTAGGGGCTATAGTAGGGGTCCTAGCTAGGGGCTATAGTAGGGTCCTAGTTAGGGGTCGTAGTTAGGGGCTATAGTAGGGTCCTAGTTAGGGGCTATAGTAGGGTCCTAGTTAGGGGCTATAGTAGGGGTCCTACTTAGGGGCTATAGTAGGGGTCCTACTTAGGGGCTATAGTAGGGGTCCTAGCTAGGGGCTATAGTAGGGGTCCTAGCTAGGGGCTATAGTAGGGGTCCTAGTTAGGGGCTATAGTAGGGTCCTAGTTAGGGGTCCTAGTTAGGGGCTATAGCAGGGTCCTAGTTAGGGGCTATAGTAGGGGACCTAGTTAGGGGCTATAGTAGGGTCCTAGTTAGGGGCTATAGTAGGGTTCTAGTTAGGGGCTATAGTAGGGGTCCTAGTTAGGGGCTATAGTAGGGGTCCTAGTTAGGGGTCCTAGTTAGGGGCTATAGTAGGGATCCTAGTTAGGGGCTGTAGTAAGGGTCCAAGTAAGGGGTCCTACTTAGGGGCTATAGTAGGGGTTCTAGCTAGGGGCTATAGTAGGGTCCTAATTAGGGGTCGTAGTTAGGGGCTATAGTAGGGTCCTAGTTAGGGGCTATAGTAGGGTCCTAGTTAGGGGCTATAGTAGGGTCCTAGTTAGGGGCTATAGTAGGGGTCCTACTCAGGGGCTATAGTAGGGGTCCTACTCAGGGGCTATAGTAGGGGTCCTAGCTAGGGGCTATAGTAGGGGTCCTAATTAGTGGCTATAGTAGGGGTCCTAGTTAGGGGCTATAGTAGGGTTCTAGTTAGGGGCTATAGTAGGGGTCCTAGTTAGGGGCTATAGTAGGGGTCCTAGTTAGGGGCTATAGTAGGGGTCCTAGTTAGTGGCTATAGTAGGGGTCCTATTTAGGGGCTATAGTAGGCGGTCCTAGTTAGGGGCTATAGTAGGGGTCCTAGTTAGGGGCTATAGTAGGGGTCCTAGTTAGGGGCTATAGTAGGGGTCCTAGTTAGGGGCTATAGTAGGGGGTCCTAGTTAGGGGCTATAGTAGGGGGTCCTAGTTAGGGCTATAGTAGGGGGTCCTAGTTAGGGGCTATAGTAGGGGTCCTAGTTAGGGGCTATAGTAGGGGTCCTAGTTAGGGGCTATAGTAGGGGTCCTAGTTAGGGGCTATAGTAGGGGTCCTAGTTAGGGGCTATAGTAGGGGTCCTAGTTAGGGGTCCTAGTTAGGGGCTATAGTAAGGGTCCTAGTTAGTGGCTATAGTAGGGGTCCTAGTTAGGGGCTATAGTAGGGGTCCTAGTTAGGGGCTATAGTAGGGTCCTAGTTAGGGGTCCTAGTTAGGGGCTATAGTAGGGGTCCTAGTTAGTGGCTATAGTAGGGTCCTAGTTAGGGGTCCTAGTTAGGGGCTATAGTAGGGGACCTAGTTAGGGGCTATAGTAGGGGTCCTAGTTAGGGGCTATAGTAGGGGTCCTAGTTAGGGGCTATAGTAGGGGTCCTAGTTAGGGGCTATAGTAGGGTCCTAGTTAGGGGTCCTAGTTAGGGGCTATAGTAGGGGTCCTAGTTAGTGGCTATAGTAGGGTCCTAGTTAGGGGTCCTAGTTAGGGGCTATAGTAGGGGACCTAGTTAGGGGCTATAGTAGGGGTCCTAGTTAGGGGCTATAGTAGGGTCCTAGTTAGGGGCTATAGTAGGGGTCCTAGTTAGGGGCTATAGTAGGCGTCCTAGTTAGGGGCTATAGTAGGGCCTGTGAGTTCTTCCTGGCCAGGTCACTCAGTCAGGAAAACCTCCTGGCCTTCATGTTGAGTTTATATGAGAAACAGAAACAACATTGAGTCATTTGACATCATTTGAGAACTACTTACAGGGGATCCGGGAGGTCCGTTGGGCCCTCTAGATCCCATCAAACCCTGAGGAGAGAAAGACAAAGCACATTGAAATCACATCAAAGTAAAGTTACTGTACATGATCTTAATGCTGTTCAATCAAAATGGACGTCCAATTCAGATATGAATCAGTGAAGAGGGAATGAAATTAGAGAAATGTCAAACAAAAACTTTTGCTTAAAATAGCAGAGAAAGGCTGTGTGAAATGTGTGACATCTTATCCAAATTTAAATCTTAAATGATTTGGGAAGAAGAGGGATAACATTTGAAGAGAATAAAATGGTAATACATTATTCATGGTTACCGAATTGGTATTCTATTGGTAAACACTTAGCTATATATCTTGATGTGTCTCTACAGAAGAAATAACTGCAGTTGCACCTATTATGTCCAGGGTTTGGTGTCATATGCTTGACTATGAAGAGGTTATGATCAGTTTCGTAACAGCTCAGGATCTACAATGCTGTTTCTGGCTGAATCCCAAAATAAAGCCTACTCCATAGGCACTGATAAGATGATGAAAGGCTATCAGCTTCACAGTTACAACTCTACCTTGTCCTCCAATAGGCCAGGTGGAATTTTCACATTGCTTGCTTACATCCATCTTATCAGATCCACACAAATGCCTAGGTGTCAGGGGCTAGGCAAGGACTAGTGACAAGGGAATAATGGCCTAAGGGCTAAGCAGGGACAGTGCCAGTGCCAAGTAGGTAGGGCCTACAGGGTGTGCCAACTGGTTAGGGGTGAGGGTTTCATTTGGGGTTAATTCAGGGTCCCACTCTCTTGTGTTTGGGGGCCTCACCATGGGTCCAGGTCCGGGGTCGCTGCCTTTTCCTCCATCAAACTGAGCAGCAAAGTTCTGGTAAAAAAAACAGGGACACACATTATTATCACAGAAATGAACAATTAATAAAAGCCATGTTTGACAAAAATAATGGTATAGTAGTCATAATTCCATTGGTTAATCCCAGAGGGTCCTGAGACATCAGAGTAGTAGTCCTTAGGGTCAACCATGATGAACCATACTGAACAATATTGACAAACTGTCCCAGTATTGAAAATAAGTTTTTAGTCTAAAACGAAATGATCTCAGAATATAAGGTCATTGGAACCTCTAATCACTTTGTGTGTGTAAGCCATGTTTATGATTTACAATGTCAGGGGGTCATCGTGGAGTCAAAGGTTCGTAGGTCAACTGGGTATAAAGTCATAAGCGTATATGAGGTCATGTGTGAGGTCATGGGGTCAAGACCACCCAATTGAACTCATCCCTAGAGAGTACTAGGTAAGGTTCAAGGGACACTCTGAACACTTTTACCATGGCTGATTTGAAAGAGGAACCAAGTGCCATGCCCCGGTAACAAACCAAAACAGATGGGTTCTGTTGGTCACGTTTAGAGTTACAAATGTCCTCAATTTTCGGGGGAAAAAATTGCCAGCCAGTGAAAACATTTGTTACAGAATTGTCAGCCATTTTATGTATGACTAAAACATGCTCATTTTTAGAGTGAGATAATGAGGGACATCATGATATTGCTGAACTTACTCCTCCAAGTCCAGGGGGACCAGGGGGGCCGGCAACGCCGGGGAGTCCATCTTTACCATCTCTTCCATTACGGCCTTGGGGACCCTGAGAGAGAGATAGAAACAACTTATTATTTAAAGAAATCTTTCAGCTAAAATACTTTATATTCTATACATATTCATGCTGTAATTCCGCTGGAAATGTCCTTCATCCTCTGATGTTGTTTATGGTGACTTTTTATTTTGGTTTTGTTTTCTGTTGTGATGTTGCCCAGTCCTGTAACATGCTGTAAGTGCTGTATTGTACACTATAGAAAAAGGGAAAGCATTCTACATTATTAGATAAGCAAAATTATTACAAAATGACTACAATTTACAAAATGATGTATAATTGATTTATAGCCATTTTAAAATCATATGTTGTTGCTTATATGTTTATAATATATCTGGGTAAAAATACATCCAATAATATCGTTGTCAACATCGAGGATGTAGGCCTCTGTGCCATGTGATCAAGGGGTGTGGCCACAACGGGGTCAAAGTATGTCATGTAACCCTCTCAGAAATGTGCATTTAAACAAGTGTAGTAACTTGCAGACACCTAACATACAACATCTACACACCAAAGGAACAGCTGGGTGTTCTTTGCTTACCCTGTCACCTCGAGGTCCTTTCTCTCCCGTTGGGCCCTATGGTGGGAAAATATCTCAATCAGATAAACATACAAGGCAAACCACTCAAATAAACATTTTAAAAGCATATCAGTACTTCTAGCAAAGCTGGTCAGACCCTCATCTCAGATAGATTGCATCAATGTTAAAGGAAAAATCCACTCAAACTATCTTTTGGTATTTTTTTCATTAATCCAATGTTGATCATTATGATGATGTGGCCAGTGACACTTTGCTTCTTGAAAGTCCAATATCTTGAAAACTTGACTGCTGACATGTAAAACATTTTGGGACTGTATCAACAGTGAATTAATGAAAAAAATACCAAAATATATTTTTGGAGTGGATTTTTCCTTTAATTGAGTTCAAGGGTTAGAAGATAGCAGTCTATGTGTTATAATGTGTACATAAACAAACTTGACCTTACAGTTTGAGGACAAGCATGTCAACACATTAATGTTACTGTATGAGTCAACAGTGTATACTGACTTGGCCTCTCACTTGACCTTTGACCTTTGAGTAATCCTGAGCCTCAAAGTTCAGATATGCCACACTTTTCTATACTAGTAAATGACACATAAGAACATGTTTGCTCACCTTGAGTCCCCCCTAAATAGAAAAGATTATAAATAAATGTAAGATTTATTTATTCAGTCTTTCCTACATTTCTTATGTCATTCAAAGTGTAAGCTATAGCAACCGTACCTCAGTTCTCATCTCTCTCTTTTCCAACAAAGCATATTAGTTGCCAGTGTCATAACACAGTATTGCATGCATAAGTGTATATTATAAGTCACATGCTTGTGCAGATAACTATATCAAACCGATAACAGCACATAAAGATATGTCATATTAAGCACTATTGCAGAGAGATGTTTAAAGGTGCACTATGTAGCTGGGTCAGTGATCTAATGCCAAATCCAGATTGATGTTGCATGGCAGTAGGCTATGCAGGTGTAGAGGCCAATCAATCAATCATAATCAATTCACATTATAGAAACACTGCCCCTTTAAAGCATCAGAATGCCAATATAGAGCTGAGAAACAATATCCAGGTAAGCAATTTGTAGCAATCTCAACTATAACAGGCCATTTTAAACAAGCAACACTTCCTTTATACTGTAAAAAAAAATTCTGATATAATACAGGCCAAATCCTGGGCCTGTGTTAAAAAAAGCTTCTCATAGTAGGAGTGCTTATCTAGGATCAGGTCTTCCCTTCCACATAATTGTATGAATTATTATCTAAAATGCTAAACTGATTCTAGATCAGCACTTCTCAGAGACTTACTGAATATGGGCCTGGAATGTATCTGCCATTTTTAGCTTTCAACCCTCTTCCTGATCCTATTAAAGGGCCCGTTGTGTCCAGCGGCCCCATGGGTAAACCAGAACCAGCACGGGCAGTTTTAACTTTCACTGACACCACCCCTGACCAATAGGAGCCTCACCTATTCATTGGCAGCAAATGAAGAAAAAAGAACCCTCTTCAGATGTAGCCTAAAATCAAACTGAAATACTCCGCTATAGTTGAGACTGCTCATATTGTCGACAGAGGGATCCTTTCACCGAATATTAGCTGCAATTTGGAACCAACAGATAAGATGCAAAAAGGTAAAATCTCTTCTAAAAGCTGTTTTGATAGATAATATCATGCACATGTACTAACCGCTGTGATGTTTCAACGAGGAGGAGGAGGAGGAGGAGGAGGGGGAAAGGACATACTCAGTTAGAACATGATAACTAACATAGTTAAATAGTTTCTGGAGCAATCTAAATTCTCTCTTCTTTTGACCCATTTGTCTAATGCAAAATGCCTTATTTTCCTTTGTAGATAGCAAAATAACTGTTGCTATTTGTTTCCAGAATATACACAAAGATTAGAAAGATTAGAATGATAAGCGTCTAAAAGGAAATCTGACAAAAACAACCAAAACCATATAAAAGGTGAAAAGTATCAAAGCTGTCCATATAAATGCGGCCAAGCTTCTACAATATTCAATCGAGTTTTGTCAACGACAACATTGGGTCATATATAGGCCCGAAGTAGCTACTAAAATTCAACAGCATCCATCTTTAGGGAAAATAAAAATATTCATATATGACTGAATTATATTTAATGCATTGTTGACAACTTCTCACTGACTGGAAATGTCAGTGTCATTTAGACAGTTTCCAACCAGCCAGCAGTCAGGTGTTTACAGGCTTCAAAGGCCTGTGTATCCGCATCCCCTAAGGAAATCAACTTGTGATGGAGAAAAGACCAGAAGTAGGCCTTGTGTAATTAGGAACGGTATATAGATGTACTGCTATAAATTAAGTGATCAGCATTCACTATAGTATACCTAAGTAAATTAGATCCTATGCTATCCTATGCTTTTGTATTGCATCATTGCCTATTATCTACTCTGTATAGCAGGGCTGCCCAACCCTGTTCCTGGAGATCTACCGCCCTGTGGGTTTTCAGTCTAACCCTCTTCCTGGAGATCTACCGTCCTGTGGGTTTTCAGTCCAACTCTAATTTAACACATTCTACTAATTAGCTGCTCAACAGGACCTCAACTAGCTGAATCAGAGATGCTAAATTAGGGTTGGACTGAAAACATACAGGACAGTAAATCTCCAGGAAGAGGGTTGGACTGAAAACCTACAGGACAGTAGATCTCCAGGAAGATGATTGGACTGAAAACCTACAGGACAGTAGATCTCCAGGAAGATGATTGGACTGAAAACCTACAGCACAGTAGATCTCCAGGAAGAGGGTTGGGCAGCCCTGATGTATAGTAACTTGATTTTGAGGAGTCTAAATTACTACATTTTGGTCTAAATGACATTGTCAATGGTTTTGAAGAACTATCATCTTATGTTGCTTGTTATGATCTAGGCGTTTCCTGTTTAGGCCTCAGTGGTGTCCTCATTATGATGTGGCATAACAACCGGATCCTCTACATTTGGTCCCGTCCTGCTGATGGAGTGGCATCGCACCTCCTCTAAAATACTGCGTTGTAATGTCCTTACGTGGCCACTAGATAGCGCAGTTGGACACTTAAAAGAATATCATCATGGAAAAGATTGTTTTAACTTATATTACTTGTATATACAACGCAAATGTCATTTGTTTTACTTGAAAATAATGCTCTTAATTCTTATAATACTAATATTAACTATATTTAAATGAAATAGCTCTAAACCTCACTACACAAGGCCTTCTCTTTCACAAGGCCTAACAAATAGGTCATAGCTTGCACTAAGTTACTCAAGAATATGTCGAAATAATTTTGGGATCGAAAATCTATACTTTTGTAAAGATCTATATGTATTTCTATAGAAAATATATCTAGGAGGGTTGATGCCAAAGGGGATACTGTTAAATTGACCACCAGGGGGCGACGTTTCAATTCCCTATAATAAAAGTTCATTCCCTGGACTCTGAACAGTATGTACAACGCCCCAAACTTTTCATCCTAGGAGTTTACAGATACATTCCAATTGTAGTCTAGATGTTCGCAGTTCCATTGTTCTAAAATCTATTCAAAGCCACTACATTAACAACTTTAAACGATTCTTTCAAGCCTGTGATAACGTTTTCTCATCAGTGCGTTTCTCTGAGACTAATCAATTGGCAATTGTATCCACGGAAAAAGAATGAAGAATCCACCGAAATGACCAGGATCCGTTCGGTTTTATACAGCCAGGGGGAAGCCCTCAAAATAACTTTTAGTGGTCCTCTGGTTATTTCCAAGTAAGTTCCATATAAAAGCCAAGCATAAGCGCTGTAAGGTCCTCCTGAACTCTTAAAACAGGACAAAAATCCTCGGTAAAATACAAAAACATATCAAACTTACATTGGCATGATGCTAGAAATGAAGTTACTGCAAGCAGCAACAGAATCCGGTTATCCACAAAGCTGAGCATGTCTAAGCAGACATGCAGACTCCTTGTGCTGCAGTGCCCTGTTTAACTACTTCAAGCAGGCATACAGTTGTGGTGACTAGAGTAACTCCAAGATTGGAAACCTGCTGCCGTGATGCTAGAATAATACAGACCAATCAGTCCTATTTATATGGCAGGAGGTTCCTTTGTCTGCGTGTCAACAGTCAGCCCTCGGACCAATAGGAGAAGTGAAATCTTATACGACTCCCATCCCATCCATCCCCAATAAGTCATGTGGTCCTACATCTCCAGCCTTCTCTCAGAAACGTTGGCAATGCTTCGTCGATGATGACGAGTGCATCGTTTTAATTAGATCCATTCTTGAGGACGTGGACAATGTAGACGTTTAAAAAGGAGTAAGACCTGCATTTTTTTTCTCAGACTTTTTGTAAGGTGGTTCATCACACTGGACGTGTAGCCGAGAAAGAAGGGGTAGTTCAGTACGCCGGAGCTTGGTGAGGGCACGTTGGCCATCCGACTGTCATCTTGCGCTTTGCCCGGGTCGGGTCTAACGCGTAGGCCAAATCTGTCCAGTGCGGTGCGCGCAGGAATGCGCCCTGCATCTCTGTCGGTCGGATTGAAATAAGAAAATGCCATACAGACAGAGGATGCAGGAGATTTTTCTGTTTGTAAAAATCAGCACATTTTTTTCATGGACTATTTGTTCTCCAAGTTTGACTTTTTAAGCGTGTATTTAGCCTATATTTACCCCCAAGCTTTGCGCATTATCACTATTCACTGTTTTGCACAATCATTTCACTGACTTCACACACATGCCTCTCCCTGCCTGTCGACATTGTAAAGCTTCTAAAATTTCAAAGTGAGTCCTAACTAATATAAAGAAAGCATTTTTCATTCATCAAGACAAACGTTTGATATATTTATCTGAGTGAATAAAATCACAGGTTTAATGACAGATCATCCCCCAAGCAACATACAGTATAAGATATGGGTGTTTTGATATAAATTATAGCACAGCTGTAGGCTACATTCATTGATGGTGATGGTGGATCCTGTGTTCAAAGGGAACTATATTCTGGAAAAGCCTGTGCATTGTCATGGAATGCAATGGAGGCATTCTACCGCCTGGACTGATCATACAAAAGACAGGTGAGAGAGATCTGATTTCAGATTCTCTCCCTCCCTCCCCAATCAGCTCTTACCTGGCCACATGACCAGACATGTTGGCAGTCACACTACTACCACACTAATGCTTCCCTAATGCTATCTCTACCTCTCACAGTCACATGGACCCTTTTAATTTGGACTGCACATTAAAGAGTTTGATATGATCATACATTCAAAAGTAAATGTAATGCTTACTACAACAGCCTATTAGAAAATTATATCTTTACCACATCAAAGTGTAAATATAATTGATGGAGGCAGTTGTAAAGTAAAATGGACTTAGTTTAATATATACTGATCAGAAATATAAACACAACATGCAACAATTTCAGTTCATATAAGGAAATCTGTTAATTGAAATAAATTCATTAGGCCCTAATCTATGGATTTCACATGACTGGGCAGAGGTGCAGCCATGGGTGGGCCTGGGAGGGCATAGGCCCACCCACTTGGGAGCCAGGCCCAGCCAATCAGAACAGGACTCAGACGATCCCGCAGGTGAATAAGCCGTATGTGGAGGTCCTGGGTTGGTGTCATTACACTTGGTCTGTAGTTGGGAGGCCAGTTGGATGTACTGCCAAATTCTCTAAAACAACATTGGAGGCGGCTTATGGTAGAGAAATGAACATTAAATTCTATGTCGACAGCTCTGATGGACATTCCTGCAGTAAGCATACCAATTGCATGCTCCCTCAACATTTTACAGTGACCTTTTATTGTCCCCAGCACAAGGTGCACCTGTGTAATGATCATGCTGTTTAATCAGCTTCTTGATATGCCACACCTGTCAGGTGGATGGATTATCTTGGCAAATAAGAAATGCTCACTAACAGGGATATTAACAAATGTGTGCACAACATTTTAGACATTTCTGGGATATTTTATTTTAACTCATGAAACATGGACCAACACTTTACATGAGTTTATATTTTAGTTCAGTATAGTTTGGAAAGGAGCAAAAGTAGGCTAGAAAGACTATTCTGACATCAGACAACCCAAGGACACACATTGTATATAATACAACTTTCAACATCCCCTTAGGGAAATGAGGACCTACTTCAACTGAGAGGAAAACCATTACAGCAATATCAGTGCAGACTCTCAGATCAGAAATACCCCCATATGTTTTAACTTGAAGTAACTCATTGCAATTGTAATAATTTGGTGGGTGTTTATATTTGTCCTATTTCACAATTGTGTATTAATATTCAAACTAGCAACCTTTCAGTTCCTGGCCTGATGCTCTATGCGCTAGGCTATCTGCCACCCTAGGTTTGTCAATTAGAAGTTCCTGCCCATGGCTTTCTCTTGGTGACATTCATGGCCTTTCTCCACCCTGACTATATTTGCTGGTTTATTCATTGTGTTCACACATTATTGATTAATTCAATCAGACATCAAATGAGAAGACAATTCTTATTGGTCCCGTGTGGCTCAGTTGGTAGAGCATGGTGTTTACAACGCCAGGGTTGTGGGTTTGATTCCCACGGGGGACCAGTACAGGATTTTTTTTAAATGAAATGTATGCATTCACTACTGTAAGTTGCTCTGGATAAGAGTGTCTGCTAAATGACTAAAATGTAAATGTTATTGCAATATCATTTCCATCAGGTATAGCACCTCCCCTCAGATACCTGTGCTGTCCCTGATAAACCCAGACAGTGTTAACAATAAAGACAATGTGTGGATCATGCACTGTAATGACACTAACAGTCTTAATCCAGTGAAAATGAACTGGAGGGAGACAGTATGAGTGTTGGGTCCCTAATCCAGCTACTAATGTAGCCTAGTCTGCCTCAAAATGGCCGATTCTTCTTTTGTCATGGTCCTCCTCCGCTGGCCTCCCCTCTCCTCCCTGAGCAGTGCCAGACAAAAATGTGTCATCCCTGGAATATCCAGACATCCCAAACTCAAGTTTCTCTCCTGAGTGAAAGGAGGGGGAGATCAGAGAGGTGAGGGGTGAGTGGTACTGGGATGAAATGTGTTTTAAAGATGGCTGTAACTCACTGTTACAGCTGAACACGGCCCATGTTCTCTGACTGAGACGCTGTAAGTCTTGAACTACTTTGAGACCAGACTGCATTCATGAATATGAAACAGGTCTAGTCTTAAAAACATTACTCTTCATTTAGAACAAGAGTTATTTTGGGATCTATGCAGAGTGTCTATGTTTGACCTATCATAACATCAAGCATCAACAACCAGTAGTTGAATGAAGAAATGCTGATACAGGCCGACATCAAGTCACCATGTATGTAGGAGGTACAGTAATGCACCTTCAACATAGATGTTTACGCTGGCACTACACCCTATATAATACGAACAGTGAGTCAATGTCTAGATAGTTGTTTAGACTCAATTTGCAGAAGTCTTCCTCAGAGCTCTAATGGATCAGACCTGTGTTTAAATACTATTTTAAATGATTTCAAATACTTCATCTGGGCTTGATAGTGCTTTTCTGGCTTGATGGACCAATAGAATAGTCCCCAAACTGCAAACCTGACCCATCTGGCACATCCAGGCATCTAAAGCGAAGTTGGCCACTCACAGATGGAAATTGAATGCCCACAGCATGAATGGAGATTTTGCCCTTTCATTTGATTGGGTGCATAACTCCAGTCCTTGAGGGCTAGTCAGCCCTGTTGATGTTCATCACCTTTTAGTACTTCATTGATCACTTTAATGTTATTGATTAGCTAAAGAGTTCCAGTCTAAACTCCACATTCTCTCCTACTGGAAGTCCTTCCCAGGACAAGGAGAATTCCCTCATTCTATTCTTCTTGCAGTCGGCCATTTTGCTGAAACCTTTTTTTCTTCTATTCAACTGTTGCTTCCAGCCCAGATGATGGTCAGGCTAGCTACATAGCACTGCCTGTAGTCGGATTCCAGATGTTCTGTGTTCCTTTTTCCATTTCGGGATGTCTCCTCTAATATCCACACTCTCTTATATGATAAACCCAGGCAGTGCTAACAAAATACTGTAGGAAAGGTGCGGATTCAAGTTATGATACTAGTGTTGGGTCCATTATTTACCCACTGATGTAGCCTAGTCTGCCTCAAAATGGCAGATTCTCTGCTCTTCTTTTTCCATGGTCCTCCTCCACTGGCCTCCCCTCTCCTACCTTAGCAGTGCCGGAAAAAACGAGTCATCGCTAGAATATCCAGACAACCCAAACTCAACTTTCTCTGTCCCTGAGTGAAAGGGGGAGGGGAGATCAGAGTGGTGAGGGGTGAGTGGTACTGGGATGAAATGTGTTTTAAAGATGGCTGCACGCCCAACTCACTGTTACAGCTGAACACGGCTCATGTTCTCTGACTGAGACGCTGGAAGTCTTGAACTACTTTGAGACCAGACTGCATTCATGAATATGAAATGAAAGATGCTCCCTGCTTGCAAGACTCCAGTATCTTTTCATTATGACAGACAAAACAATGATGGCTCAGACTCTACTACAATTGACTACAAACACAGGTCTAGTCTTAAAAACTCTTCATTAGAGTCATATTTAGAACAAGAGTTATTTTGAGATATACAGATCTGCTATCTATAATTTGACAAGTTTATGCAGCAGGAAAATAATCCTGCAGTAACAGGACATGTGAGTTGTAATGTGGATTATATGATAAGGACATTTTGTAGGGGTTGATACATGTTTCTTTAGGGCAAAATAAGTCTGACATTTTAAAGTGGAAATTACAAACTGTAGAAGCCTTTTTAAACTGCTACAAGTTTGCATGTCCTGCGGTGCAGGAAGATTCTCTATGACAACAGAGTGATCAAATTAAGACATTACATCTGTATGTGTGCCTATGTTTGACTTATCTAAACATCAAGCATCAAAAACCAACAGTTAAATCAAGAAATGCACATACAGGCCTAAATCAAGTCAAGTCACCATGTACACTGAAAAAAATATAAATGCAATATGCAACAATTTCAAGTGTTTTTCTGAGTTAGAGTTCATATAAGGAAATCAGCCAATTGAAATGTATAAATTCATTAGGCGCTAATCTAAGGATTTCACATGACTGCGAATACAGATATGCATCTTTTGGTCACAGATACCTTTCAAAAAGGTAGGAGTGTGGATCAGAAAACCAGTCAGAGGCCTCCTGAGTGGCGCAGCGTCACTACAGACCTGGGTTCAATCCCAGGCTGTGTTGTAGCCGGCCGCGACCGGGAGACACATGAGGCGACGCACAATTGGCCCAGCGTTGTCCGGGTTAGGGGAGGGTTTGGTCAGCTGGGATGCCCTTGTCCCATCGCGCTCTAGCAACTCCTTGTGGTGGGTCGGACGCATGCACGCTGACTTCGGTCGCCAGTTGTATGATGTTTCCTCCGACACATTGGTGCAGCTGGCAACTGGGTTAAGCGAGCAGTGTATAACAAGAAGCAATGGCAGGGTTGTGTTTCGGAGGACGCATGAATCTCAACCTTTGCCTCTCCCGAGTCTGTACGGGAGTTGCAGCGATGGGACAAGACCGTAAGTACCAATTGGATATCACAAAATTGGGGAGAAAAAGGAGTAAAAAGTACAAAAAAGAAACAAACATAAACCAGTCAGTATCTGGTGTGACCACCATTTGCCTCATGCAGCACGACATCTCCTTGTGGTCTGTGGTAGAGGTCGACCGATTAATCGGAATGGCCGATTAATTAGGGCCGATTTCAAGTTTTCATAACAATCGGTAATCGGTATTTTTGGCCACCGATTTGCTGATTATTATTATTAAACTTTTTTTTTTATATAAGTATTTTTTAACTAGGCAAGTTAGTTAAGAACACATTCTTATTTTCAATGACGGCCTAGGAACGGTGGGTTAACTGCCTTGTTCAGGGGCAGAATGACAGATTTTTACCTTGACAGCTTGGGGATGCAACCTTACGGTTAACTAGTCCAACGCTCTAACCACCTGCTTTAAATTGCACTCCACGAGGAGCCTGCCTGTTACGCGAATGCAGTAAGAAGTAAAGGTAAGTTGCTAGCTAGCATTAAACTTATCTTATAAAAACAATCAATCAATCATAATCACTAGTTAACTACACATGGTTGATGATATTACTAGTTTATCTAGCCTGTCCTGCTTTGCATATAATCGATGAGGTGCGCCTTCGCGAAAAAGGTCTGTCGATGCTCCAACTTGTACCTAACCATAAACATCAATGTCTTTCTTAAAATCAATACACAAGTATAGATTTTTAAACCTGCATCTTTAGTTAATATTGCCTGCTAACATGAATTTCTTTTAACTAGGGAAAATGTGTCACCTCTGCAACAGAGTCAGGGTATATGCAGCAGTTTGGGCAGCCTGGCTCGTTGCGAACTGTGAAGACTATTTCTTCCTAACAAAGACAGCCGACTTCGCCAAATGGGGGATGATTTAACAAAAGCGCATTTGCGAAAAAAGCACAATCGTTGCACGACTGTACCTAACCATAAACATCAATGCCTTTCTTAAAATCAATACACAGAAGTATATATTTTTAAACCTGCATATTTAGCTAAAAGAAATCCAGGTTAGCAGGCATTATTAACCAGGTGAAATTGTCACTTCTCTTCCGTTCATTGCACGCAGAGTCAGGGTATATGCAACAGTTTGGGCCGCCTGGCTCGTTGCGAACTAATTTGCCAGAATTTTACGTAATTATGACATAACATTTAAGGTTGTGCAATGTAACAGGAACATTTAGACTTATGGATGCCACACGTTAGATAAAATACGGAACGGTTCCGTATTTCACTGAAAGAATAAACGTGATAGTTTCCGGATTCGACCATATTAATGACCTAAGGCTCGTGTTTCTGTGTGTTATTATGTTATAATTAAGTCTATGATTTGATAGAGCAGTCTGACTGAGCGATGGTAGGCAGTAGTAGGCTCGTAAGCATTCATTCAAAACAGCACTTTCATGCCTTTTGCCAGAAGCCCTTCGCAATGCATTGCGCTGTTTATGACTTCAAGCCTGTCAACTCCCAAGATGAGGCTGGTGTAACCGATGCGAAATGGCTAGCTAGTTAGCCGGGTGTGCGCTAATAGCATTTCAAACGTCACTCGCTCTGAGACTTGGAGTAGTTGTTTCCCTTGCTCTACATGGGTAACGCTGCTTCGAGGGTGGCTGTTGTCGATGTGTTCCTGGTTCGAGCCCAGGTAGGAGCAAGGAGAGGGACGGAAGCTATACTGTTACACTGGCAATACTAAAGTGCCTATAAGAACATCCAATAGTCAAAGGTATATGAAATACAAATCGTATAGAGAGAAATAGTCCTATAATTCCTATAATAACTACAACCTAAAACTTCTTACCTGGGAATATTGAAGACTCATGTTAAAAGGAACCACCAGCTTTCATATGTTCTCATGTTCTGAGCAAGGAACTTAAACGTTAGCTTTCTTACATGGCACATAATGCACTTTTACTTTCTTCTCCAACACTTTGTTTTTGCATTATTTAAACCAAATTGAACATGTTTCATTATTTATTTGAGGCTAAATTGATTTTATTGATGTATTATGTTAAGTTAAAATAAGTGTTCATTCAGTATTGTTGTAATTGTCATTATTACAAATAATAATACAAAAAAATTGGCCGGTTAATCGGTATCTGCTTTTTTGGCCCTCCAATAATCGGTAACGGTATCGGCGCAAAAAAAAACCAAAAACATAATCGGTCGACCTCTAGTCTGTGGCATGTTGTCCCACTCCTCTTCAATGGCTGTACGAAGTTGCTGGCTATTGGAGGGAACGGGAACACGTTGTCGAACACATCGATCCAGAGCATCACAAACATGCTCAATGGGTGACATGTCTGGACATTTTCATCTTCCAGGAATTGTTTACAGATCCTTGCGACATGGGGCCGTGCATTATCATGCTGAAACATGAAGTGACAACGGGCATCAGGATCTCGTCACTATCTCTGTGCATTCAAATTGTCATCAATAAAATGCAATCGTGTCCATTGTCTGTAGTTTATGCCTGCCCATACCATAACCCCACCGCCACCATGGGGCACTCTGTTTTATCACGTTTCAGGAGAAGACCCAGATGCAGACAGTGTTGAAGTAACAGAAGTTTATTACTAGAAAAGGGGGCAGGCAAAACAACATGTCAAAGGCAGGCAGAGGTCAGTAATCTAGATCAGAGTCCATAAGGTATAGAACGGCATGCGATCTCGGGGTCAGGGCAGGCAAAGGTCAATAATCCAGAGTGGTGTGACAAGGTACAGAACGGCAGGCAGGCTCAGGGTCAGGGCAGGCAGAAATGGTCAAAACCGGGAAAACTAGAAAACACGAACTAGAAAAAGACAGGTGCAAGGGGAAAGATGCTGGAAGGCTTGACGAACAAAATGAACGGGCAACAGACAAACAGAGAACATAGGTATAAATACACTGGGGATAATGGGGAAGATGGGTGACACCTGGAGGGGGGTGGAGACAAGCACAAAGACATGTGAAAACAATCAGGGTGTGATAGTTTACAACGTTGACATCAGCAAACCGCTCGCCCACAGAACGCCATACACATTGTCTGCCATCTGCCATGTACAATTGAAACTGGGATTCATCCTTGAAGAGCACACTTCTCCAGCTTGCCAGTGGACATCGAAGGTGAGTATTTGCCCACTGAAGTTGGTTATGACGCAGAACTGCAGTCAGGTCAAGACCCTGGTGAGGACGACGAGCACGCAGATGAGCTTTCCTAAGACGGTTTCTGACAGTTTTTGCAGAAATTCTGTGGTTGTTCAAACCCACAGTTTCATCAGCTGTCCGGGTAGCTGGTCTCAGACGATCCCGCAGGTGAAGAAGCTGGATGTGGAGGTCCTGGGCTGGCATGGTTACATGTGGTCTGCAGTTGTGAGGCTGGTTGGACGTACTGCCAAATTCTCCAAAACGTTGCTTATGGTAGAGAAATTAACATTAAATTCCTGGCAACAGCTCTGGTGGACATTCCTGCAGTCAGCATGCCAATGCCAATTGCATGCTCCCTCAAAACTTGAGACATCTGTGGCATTGTGTTGTGTGACAAAACTGCACATTTTAGTGTGGCCTTTTATTGTCCCCAGCACAAGGTGAACCTGTGTAATGATCATGCTGTTTAATCAGCTTCTTGATATGCCACACCTGTCAGGTGGATGGATTATCTTGGCAAAGGAGAAATGCTCACTTATAGGGATGTAAACAAATTTGTGCACAAAATGTGAGAAATAAGCTTTTTTGTGCAAATGGAACATTTTGGTAATATTGTATTTCAGCTCATGAAACATGGGACCAACTGTCACGGTTGTCGTAGGTTAGAGACCAATACGCAGCGGGAATATGTACACTCATCTTCTTTTATTGGGACAAAGAAGGAAAACCCAAAACAAACACGTATACACCACACCACACCACACCACACCACACCACACCACACCACACCACACCACACCGGTAAGGCACAAAGCTATACATAGCACAATCTCCCACAAACTAACAGGTGAAAACAGACGACCTAAGTATGACTCTCAATCAGCAACAACGATGTACAGCTGTTCCTGATTGAGAGTCATACCAGGCCAACACAGAAATACAAAACTAGAACAGCCCCTTAGAAATACAAACACAAGAACATACCCAACACCCCGGAACACATAAATCAAATACCCCTCTACAATACACACACACCCCGAACCACCTAAATCAACTACCCCCTCTACATCGACACTTACAACAATAAACCCCAGAAACACTCTACACAAAATATCCCTCTATCTAAACACATACACAAAACCATGAAAACAAATATCCTCTGCCACATCCTGACCAAACTACAATAACAAATAGACCCCTTTACTGGTCAGGACGTGACACCAACTGTACATGTTGCGTTTATATTTTGGTTCAGTATATGTAGGTGGTACCGTAATGTACCTTCTACATTGACTTTCACACTGGCACTACACCCTATATAATACCAATAGTGAGTCAGTGTCTAGATAGTTGTTTAGACTGAATTTGCAGAAGTCTTCCTCAAAGCATTAGTGGATCAGTCTTAATAGAAATAATTACAAAAACATTACCTGGGCTTGCCTGGGATAATAGACCAATAGAATAGTCCCAAAACTGTAAACCCCACCTATCTGGCACCTCCAAGTAGCCAAAGCAAAGAAAAGTATTTGAAAGATTTCAAATAGTACTTAAATCCAGGTTTCTACACTCTTAGAAAAAAAGGTGATATCTAGAACCTAAAAGGGTTCTTAGGCTGACCCAATAAGAGAACAGTTCCAACAACCTTTTTTTGGTTCCAGATAGAAACCTTTTAGTTCCAGGAAAAACCCTTTTGGTTCCAGGTAGAACCCTTCTGGCTTACGTGTAGAGCCCTTTCTACAGATGCTTTTGCATGGAACCCAAAAGGGTTCTGCCTGGAACCAAAAAGGGTTCTCCTATGGGGACAGCCAAAGAACCATTTTGGAAGCCTTTTTTCGAACAGTGTAGTGGATAGTGCTTGTCTGGTCCAGCCTAAACCTCTGGAACGTGAGGTTTCTTAAGATTCAGAGAGTTTATCAGTAGGAGCTGTCTCACAGTTGAAGATCTCCCCATGGGGATTCCCAACGTTTCCCTTCACACGCTAATGCAACAGTCTTGTCATTAGAATCAAGTCTGGCCAGTCTGTGTTAGAGGATTATGTGTTGATTTGTCTGTCATAAAACAACTGAACATCAGGGTTTATAATGGACTCCCTGATGTGTGGTACATGTCGGTCACTCACGGAAGGGAATTAAATGCCCACAGGAAAAAAAGGGCGATTTTGCCCTTTCAATTTGAATGCGTGTGAAAACTCCAGTCCTTGAGGGCTAGCCATCCCCTTGTAGCAGTTAATTGATCCCTTAATGTTATTGATTAGCTAAAGAGTTCCAGTCTAAACGTTATATTCTCTCCTAGTGAAAGTCCTTCTCAGGGCAACAAGGAGAGTTCCCTCATTGTTTTCTTCGTTGGCCATTTTGCTGAAACCTTTTTCTCCTTCTTTTCCACTTTTATCTGGAGCCTCTGTCTCTGTGTTAGGTTAGCCAGCATTCTGCGTTCTGATTGGCTAGCATTGGTCTCTCGTCTCCCTGGCCCCTATCATGGCGTCTCATATTTGCCCCAGATCTAGACGCAGGCGCTGAGGATTATAGGCCGGCTGAATCCCTCCATGTCAGTGGTGTTTGTACACCTGCCAGCCAGCCAGTGTCCAACAGAAACCCCCCAAATAAAAAAGGAAATACATGATATATATCAATTTTGTTTACTGTAACCACCAACCACAGAAGGACTCAGGGGCCCGCTCTCAATGAGCAAAGACAGCCTGCTGCTGCCTGCTGCCACTCTGCAAAATGGGTGGAGGAGAGGAGGTGGGGGCCCATGTGGGTAACTGGGGTGCCCTGCCTTGGTTGGGTAACTGATTCAAGGCCGGCCCTAGCTTTTTGGGGACCCTAAGCAAGA